>NC_053454.1:1124141-1429355 GCF_015227805.2 Hirundo rustica | reverse complement strand
GCCTCCTGCCCAAGGTCAGGCCTTTGTAAAACACATGCCATCCCCGTAGCCTTTTGCCCACAACCTCCTAAACTGTCAGCTTGCTTCTCAAGCACACAAATGATGTCTCCCACGTGAGGGATGGCACAAGCACAGCCCCGCTCCAAGCAGGTGCTCCCTGGCCTGGCCACCACCCTGCCCCACTCCAAGGGGGTGTTGTGTCCCCAGCTCAGCCCCACGAGCCACTTCCAGGGCAAAGGCTGCAACCCTGACTGCACCAGGAGACGCGGAGTCATTTCCACCAGTGCCTCCCGGCCCCATCAGCCCTGACATTGCAGCACAGACACGCTCGGCCTGGCAGGAGACTGCTTGAGGGGCAAAGGTAAATCACACTCAGCAAACACCCGTCAGGAGGAGATCCTGGCATCACCAGCTGTGCACCCAGTCCTCCTGCTGCCGGCCCTGCTCAGCACTCCAAGCCTGGAATCGCCTGGAGCCCAACCCAGGGCTCTACAAGCACCTCCCGGGAGGGAGAGCCAGCACTGTGGAGCTGGGCAGGTGTGGGCTGCTGCCCCACAGGGCACGGAAAACCACAGCCAGGGCACCCAGACAGCCTCGGCTGGTCACTCTGGCTGACCACCAGCTCCAGGGGCCGCAGAGGACGGGGGGCAGGACAGCTGTTCCAGAGGCCCGGCACAGATGGGGTGCCCCCAGCAGCAGCCAGGAGTGAGCCCTGAGGCTGGGAAAGGGGGCTCCAGGTCCTGGAACCAGACGGGTCCCGGAGCCAGGCACCACAACGCTCTCGGGGCTCCGCTTCCGCAGCCGCTGCTGTGGCAGGAAAGGCAGCGGTGGTTGCGCCAAGAGGAAACGCTCCTCGGCCATCACCTGGCCTCCCGCCAGCTCCCTGCAGGGGCGAGCACGGGCTCTACACCGAGCGAGAAGAGCCCGCCTTGAAATTCGGAGCCACAACCACGAATTATTGACAGCACGCTGTGAGGAGTCCCGCAAACCACAGCGGGAGCCATCGAGAAGGCACGGGAGTGCCAGGGCCCGGCGATTCAAACCTGGGACCACCGGCGCTGCCTCAGGGTCGCCCTTCCCTGAGCTGCCAGCCGGGAAGCGCCCGCCCACCCACACACACACTGATGTCCCCTCCTGTCCCCTCCGCCCGCCGCGGGGCTCACCGGGAAGGCGATCTGGCACAGCTTCGCCACCCACTCCTCGCTCTGCTGCTTCTCGGCCGCGAAGAGGAAGCTGCGGTCGCGGGTCTCCAGGCGGAAGGCGGCGGTGCCGGCGCGGGGGCCGCTCTCGCCCACCGGGGCCACGCTGGTGCAGTCGCTGAGCCGCACCACGGTGCGGGAGAGCCGCCGGGTGCCCGCCCGCCCGGCCGCCGACGGCTCCTTGCAGTCGAACACCTCGAGCCGGGCCACGCCGTGCTGGCTGGCGGGGTAGAGCGCGGACCAGCCGCGCTTCCAGCGCTGCGGGGAGCGGCGTTCACAGCGCGCCGGGACCGCTCCCCGCACCGGGCCGGCCGAGCACCGGGAGCGGCCGCCGGGGAGCCTCGGCCCGCCCCCGGCACGCAGCCGGCCCGAGGGCAGGGAGGAAGGCAAGAAGGAAGAAGGGAAGGGGAGAGGGAGGAAGGGATGCCCGGAGTTACCTTAGCGCCGAACTTGTGGCTGTGCTGCACCAGCAGCGGTCCCTCCATGGCCGGCGGCTCCATCCCCGTGCGCTTCCGCCCGCGCCGCTGGGGCGGGGACCGGGACGAGGCGGGGACCGGGCGGGGACGGGGAAGGGACCGGGACGAGGCGGGGACGGGGAAGGGACCGGGGCGGGGACGCGCGTGTCAGGGGCGGGGCGGGGCGGGGCGTGTGCTCGCGTGTGTGCGCGTGCACGTGTGCGTGGCCCTGAGTGTGAACGCGCGTGAGCGTGAACTTGTGCACGCGCGCGCGGCACAGGCGCGTGCTCTGGCTGGGGTCGGGAAAACGCGCTCGGGGCGGGCGGGGGATAAAGCGAGGGCGGTATGGGGAGTGGGCAGGGGCTTGGGCGAGATTTCACCGGACAGGGAAAAGGAGTGATGGCTTTGATAGGGGAGAAAAAAAAAAAGAATGAGGTGGAGAACTAGAGGCTGCTTACTTCAAGCTCATAGCCCAAGAAAATCGTGGAACAGCCAGGTGCTCCTAGAGAGAGAAGAGAAAGAATCGCAGCGAACACCTGTGCGTACACAGCCCTGCACGGCTTCATTCTCTGGCTGTCTCTGGGGACGGGGTAATGCCATCCATAGCTCTCCACCTCCAACCATGCCATGTCCCTGGGCACCGAGGCTGCTTCCAGTACTGTCCCTGCCATGGCTGGCCGCTCCAGTCTGCCCTCCTGCAGGGACAGGCTTGAGTCCAACACTACCCAGGTGGGACAGGTGCTGGCTGTGAGGCAAGGAAGGAGGACAAGCACAGCCTGTGCTCAGCACACCCCAGCGTGGATGACCCAGCCTGGTGGCACCCTGATGGCACTGTGACGCTGCCAGGTCACTGCTGGTCTGACACTCTTGGGCTTCTTGCCGGTTTGATGGCCCAGGCACCATGGCTCGGTTTCCTGACACTACATCAACCTCCAAAGGGAAGAGGGAGAAGCCCCAGATCCTGGTTTTCCAGGCCCTGATGGCCACTTTCTCCACCTGGTTTGGATGAAGCAGCTGCAGGTGGGGAGAGCTGCCGAGGAGAGCTCTGCAGTGCCCAGAGGGATGCAGGGGTGACGCTCTGCAGTGTCCTGGCTTCACCCCTCACATTTGCATGGTAACGAAATCGTGAAGGTGTCCTGGTTTAGGAATGACATTCCCCAATTAAGTGTTCACATTGAAACATCCCAGACCAATTGCTCACAGCCCTACCCTCCCCCGAGGCAGGACGGAGAGGAGAACTGGAGGCACAAAAAGTAAAGATCACGTAGGCTGAGATAAGAACAAAGTGCTAGAAACAGCAGTGGGATGTAAATAACAGAGTGTACAGGACAGACGAACAATGACATCAACAGACGGGCACAGCGGCCTGAAAAAGAACAGAATGATTTGCTGGCGTCGAACACCCCGGCCCGAGTGTAGGCAGGGCTCTGCGATGTGCAGCTGCGGGACGGGGAACTCGTGACGTGGCACCACGTCTGCAAACCACAGCCCGTGGGACGGAGACAAAACCGCGAGCCAGATGGGTGTCAGCAGCTCAGAGCAGGGCGGCAGAAGGCAAAGGGCCTGACACAGGCAGGCAGGTGAATCACCTGCCACGGCACGGACCCGGCGAGGCGTCGCACCCTAGGTCTGGCACGAGGGTGTGGCCAGGGCAGGTGCCAGCTCAGTGGTGAACACACGGAGATAATGACACTCGACCCCTCGGGAACAACTCTGGGGCTCTGGGCTCCCGGGAAGCTTCAAAGGCAAGAGAAGGAAGTGTCCTCGGGCCGCACCGGGAGAACCCCCGCAGCTGTGGCCGTGGGGGACCGGGGTTGGCGTGGGCACCAAACGGGGCCCCGATACCCGGGAGCGTCGGCAGCTGCAGCGCCGGGGGCTCCGAGACTGAGGCTCAAGCGTCGCCTCCCAGGGGCTCCGCACGGATTTTGGGGACCCCTACCCGCTCCGCCCATCGCCCCGGCCCCACCCGCGGGGCCGCCCCCTGCGCTGCGGCGAGCGCGTCCCCGCGGGGAGGGCGGCGGGCGGTGGAGCCGCCCCTGCGCGCAGCCCTCCGCGCACCCTGCCGGCAGCGCTCCATCATCCCCCAGCACACATTCCAGCCCTCCGCGCATCCCTGCATCCCCCTGCGCACCCGCCACCCCCTCCCGCAAGCACTTCATCCCTCCCCGCGCACCCTGCATCACCCCGCGCACCTTCCAGCCCCCCCCGCGCATCGCTCCGCGCCCCCCGTCCTTCCGCGCCCTCCTTCAACCCCCGCTCCCTCTCCGTCCTCCCGCTCCCCCTCCATCTCTCCGCTCATCCCTCGCTCCCTCCGCGCATCCCTCGCTCCCCCCGAGCATCCCTCGCTCCCTCCGCGCGTCCCTCCCTCCATCCGCGCGTCCCTCGCTCCCTCCGCGCGTCCCTCGCTCCATCCGAGCATCCCTCGCTCCATCCGCGCATCCCTCGCTCCCCCCCGCGCCGGCGGGGCCGCTCCTGCGCGGGGATGGCGGAGCGGCCGCGCTTCCTCTGCGGCGTGGTGGAAGGTAGGTTCCCTCCGGGGCAGCGGCTGGGGCCGGTGCCCGACCCTCCCGGGCGTTGCAGGGGTTGTTCCGATCCACCCCAAGTGAACCGGGGTCGGGAAGGGCCCCGGGTTGTGGGGGAGGCGGGAGTGGGGCCCTTGCATAGCTCCTCATCTCTGCCAGGGGTCTGGACCAGCACATCTGGGATGCTGCCAGATCTTCCCAGAGCATCACTGAGCCCTGCGGCCACCCCAGCAGCTCCCAGAGGGGCACAGGGACCCTCTGGGAGCCTCCAGAGCTCTACACGGGGTTCTTGCTTGCCCTGGACTCAGGGGCAGCTTCCCGGTGTGCCCACCCTGCCCATGGGGCAGCAGTGCAGGACCCGTGGCCAGAGCTGACCAGGGGGAGCTCTGTGCTTCTCCCTCCCCACATCCCCAACTCCCTCTGGAGCTGAGCCAGGCCTGGCACCCACCAGGAAAATTCACCTGCCCTTCTCCTGGCAGCACAGTAGCCCTGTGAGGGTCACTGCCCTGTGCCTCACCTGAGAGGAAGGAGGAGCACCATGCAAATAAATGTAAAATAAACAGGAAATGCAGGGGTGGAGAAGCTGGCATGACTCAGGCGAGAATCATTGATGTAGTAGAGCTGACCTGGGAAAGAGGACAGGGATGATGCTGGCAAATCCATTCCAGGAGAACGCTGCTGGCAGGGCGTGTGCAGGACTGAGTGTCCTCCTTGCCAGCCCACGTCAGTTCACAGCAACACGTGCTGTGCGAGTGTGGCGCTTGCAGGTGCCATGCAGGGACCTCGCTGGGATCTCGAAATAACAAATTATTTACCCCAGGAATAGCATTTTTTTGGGCAAAAGGTTTGCTGGGATTCTTGAGTGGCCAAAAATTGGCCCTGTGCACGGTGGGGGATGGATGGATAGCAAGGTGATTGTTTGTCATTCCAAAGTATATGGAATAACCATGTAGGTGTTCAGGCAGGTAGAAAATCCGTCTGCAGAGAGAAGACAGGTGGAGAGCGGGTGTTGCTGCGGTGCAAACCCCCCTCACCATTGCCCAGGGCTGGTGCTGGGGGCTGCAGGGTGGGCTCCTGCCAAAGAGAGCCAAGGGAATGAGGGCAGATGAGCTCTGGGACACTCAGGTGCTCCGGGAAGTGCAGGTGCTTCCATGAGTGACGCTGGCCTCACGCCAGGCACGGAGAGCTGGTCCTTTCTCTCAGCTTGATGGAGTCAGTGCAGCCTGCCCCCGTGCACCACCCAGTTTTGGGAATGCTGTCACTTCCCAAGTATCTGCTCCCCTTGGCCCTGGCTGCTGGAAGGAGCAGCGGTTGACTCAGAAGTTGCCCATGATGCAGAGAGAAAGAAGAAAGATGCCTTGATGGCCAATTGTCGTCACTGTCCAAGACGTGATGGATTTTCTGTGAGACTTCCCTTTGCAGCTGTCAGATCTTGCAGAGTTTAATTGGCTGGAGTTTCTTCTCTTGCTAAATCTCAGGTCTGTGCTGGGACACTGACAGGTTCCCTTCAACCTCTGCTTTGAGGAGCTGTCAAATCTGCATCTCTCCAAACCCATTTATCCCCAGGGGAAGATAGATCCCCCAGGGGAACCTGTCAGGGGACACTGACAGGTTCCCTTCAACCTCTGCTTTGAGGAGCTGTCAAATCTGCATCGCTCCAAACCCATTTATCCCCATTTATCCAGGTGTTCCCCTGGATATCCTTTCTCCCTGGCTTTGCAGACAACTCTGCAGCTCCCAGATCTTCCTACATGCAGAATTAGGAAGGGCCTTTCCTTGGAAGCGATCCCAACAGTGGAATGAGCTCTGCATGTCCGGCAAGGCATCTCTGTGTCCAGAGACAGCCCAGACACTGTTTTAAGGCGCTCACAAACAACTGCATTTTGCCTTTCATTTCCTCCCTTTTACAGGTTTCTACGGGAGACCATGGTCAATGGATCAGAGGAAACTTCTCTTCCAATGGCAAGTACCCTCAATTTTCCTCTTTGAAGGGGCGGTGGCAGCCAAGTGTCCCCCCGTCCCAGCGCCCTCACGGCCCCGGGCAGGATCCGCGCTGGGCCGGCTGGTGGGTCCTGCGGGACGGACGGACGGACGGACAGACGGACGGACGGACGCGGGGCCGCCCCGTGCCCGGCAGGTGGTGCTGGGGCTCCGCACATCCCGGCGCAGCCCCGTGTGCGTGCGCTGGCCGCGTCCCCGCTGCCGCCAGCAGCGAGCGAGGACACCAGGAGGGCGATTCCAGCCTGGCCGGGCTCGCTGGAGCCGGGCTGAACCCTGTGGGAACGGAGGGCATCGCTCCATCCCGAGGCTGCCATCCCTGCCTGGCGAGGGTGGCCCCGCTGTGTCCCTGTGAGTCCCCACGCGTGTCTGCGCGTCACCCCTGTGTCCCTGCGACGAGAGGATGTGCTCGGGATCTGTCGCCGGGGTGGGATGCAGCGGGATGAGCTGCACTGACAGGACCTGCCAGCCGTGAGCTGCCCGCGGGCAGGGCAGTGACAAGTGTAATCAAGGACCAGAGTGCAGGGACCAGAGATACAGGTATGGAAAATGGAAGGAAAACAAGCTGTGGTGTTTTAAAGTAGCTGAGGAATTAGAAGGTCTAAAGGTTGTCTGGTGTTGGATTGGGATGTGTTCAAAAGGTGGCACATGAGGGTGACATGTCCATCGGTATTTTTCCTGTCTGGAAAGAAACTAAATAAGACTTGCACCATGAGATACCTGAAGTGCTTTCTGCTCTGTTCACCGTGGGAAAATGTAAAACACTGTCTGCTGAGGAGGACAAATGAAACCAAATTAATATATCAGATGGCCTCCATGAAGAAGCACCAAAAGAGGGAGGTGCCTGCCTTCCCAGGGGACACATCCTGCTGGTCTCTGACACAAACCTTAGAGCTCAGCACCGGGAGCCCTGGCCGAGATTTCTGTCTGCACGTGGCCGTGCAAAGAGCCCGTGTGGTGACTCCTCGCTCTCCCCGCACAGGCTGCGACGCCGGGGGCTGAACTGCTACATGTACGCGCCCAAGGACGAGCTGAAGCACCGGCTGCTCTGGAGAGAGCCCTACACAGAGCATGAGGCAGGTAGCGGCTCTGCTGGGCCCCTCGGGGGGCTGCAGGCATCCCAGGTCCTTGAGGGGAAAGCGTGGGCTGTGTCCCAGCTGTTTCCATCCTGCCAGGACTCTGCCCATTGCATGGAGGCCCCCAGACCTTGCCACGGGGAGAAGAGTCCCAGACCGTGCCCATCGTGTGGAATTGCCTAAGGGAACACCCAGCTTCCCATACGGGTCTCAGGCAATGTGCTTGAGTACACCCAGGCACACAGACCCTTGGCAAAAGTCCTCTGCGTCTTTAGGGAGTGGGAATGGTCTCCATGGAGCCTCTCCCCTCCCAATTACTGCAGCTCCTTCCTTTCAGAATCCTGGGGTTCACTCTCCCTCCACCCCTTGTCCTGCTCCATCCCCTGTCCACCTCCATCCCTTGGTCCTGCTCCAACCCTTATTTCCCTTCCATCCTTTGTCCCACTCCATCCCTTGGTCTTGCTCCATCCCTTGTCCCTCTTCATCCTTTGTCCTTCTTGATCCTTTTCCTCCCTCCATCCCTTATTTCCCTCCATCCCTTGTCCCCCTCCATCCCTTGTTCCCCTCCATCCCTTGTCCCATTCCATCCCTTGTCCCATTCCATCCCTTGTCCCCCCCTTGTCCCGCCCCACCCCGTCCCTCCCAGCTCTCACAGACGCCCTGTGCTCTGTCCCCAGCCCGCCTGCGGTCCCTCATCGAAGCTGCCCACGAGCAGGCTGTGGAGTTCATCTTCGCCATTTCTGCCGGCCAGGACATGGTGTTCTCCAGCGCCGGGGATCGGCTCCTGCTGCAGCAAAAACTCAGGCAGGTACCGTGGGCCATTCCTTCATCCCCCTGCTCCCAGGCAAGGGGCACGTGTGCCCCTGTGGTCCCTGTGCCCACCCCACGGCCGGTGTGGGGGCGTGAACCCCTCCTGCTGCTGCACAGAGGGGCAGCCCTGGGGTGCCCGGTGGCCGATGCACTGTCCCTGTCAGGGTGAGGGAGCTGAGGGCTCCCTGGATGCCTGAGTGGGGCCAGCAGAAGCACCAGCCAAGCCCCAGAACTCGCTGAGGGCTGGCACAGGCTGGAGCAGAGCAGAGCCCAGGGAGGGCAAAGAGGCGCTGGCACGGCGGGTTTGCTCCATGGGCAGCTGCTGCTCCCTTGGCACGGCCCAGGCGGGAACTGCCCCGTGCTGTGCTGTGCCCAGGTGCCCCTCCAGAGCCCTGTGGGGTTCTCTGCTGTCCGGGGGTCCCAGCAGCCCCTGTCTGTGCCCACAGGTGGCTGCCATGGGCTGCCGCTCCTTCGCGCTGCTCTTCGACGACATCGACCCTTGCATGTGCCAAGCTGACAGAAATGTCTTCCCCTCCCTGGCGCAGGCTCAGGCCTCTGTGGCCAACGAGGTGTACCAGGAGCTGGGCCAACCCTCCGTCTTCCTTTTCTGCCCTACAGGTACTGCCCGCAGCCCTGCTGCCCCCTCACCCTGGGGTGCCCTTTGGCTGCACCCAGCCCCTGTCCCTGCTGAGAGCCGAGTGTCCTGGCAGCCCCCACTGCTCTCCCTCCCACTCCCAGAGGAGTTCTCAGGACCAGACTGCAGCAGGGCCCCTGTCCGTGATCCCTGCAGCCCCTCCTCTCCCGGTCCCCAGCTCTCAGGGGATGCTCCGTGCTCTCTCCCCAGAATATTGCAGCTCGCTCTGCTCTCCCAGCCCCAGCCAGTCCTGCTACCTGCAGACCATCGGCCAGGAGCTGCTGCCAGGGATCGGCGTCATCTGGACAGGTGAGCGCCAGGACCAGCTCTAGGTGTGCGGCCGCGGTGTCTGCAAACCCCTGGGAGAGCCACCAGCAAGAGACCCCGCCGTGGTGCCTCACCCTGGGGTGTGCAGCCCCAGCCAGGCAGGAATTTGAGCTGGGGCTCTGCTCTCCTGGCTTGGGAGCGTGGATGCCATGGCTGGAACCTCACCTGCACGTCCGTGTCCCCGCTGTGTGTCTGTGACGGACCCTGTGCCCCACGCGTGTCCCTGCCCTGGTGGCCCAGGCCCGAAGGTGGTGTCGCAGGAGCTCTCGGCCGCGCTGCTGGAGGAGGTGGAGGCTGTCCTGAGGCGCCGTCCCGTCATCTGGGACAACCTCTACGCCAACGACTACGACTGCAGACGTGTCTTCCTGGGCCCCTACATGGGCCGTGCCCCTGGCCTCACGTCCAGGCTCCACGGGCTGCTCCTCAACCCCAACTGTGAGCTCCAGGCCAACTTCATCCCCATACACACGCTGGGCACCTGGTTTCGGAGCGAGATGGAGAGCTGTGCCCACTCTGACCACGCAGGTACCCCGTGCCCAGGCAGATCTGCTGCCCATCCTCGCCCAGCCCTGCAGCTTTCCTGCACAGAACTGGGGCTGCCCGGGCTGATGAGCTGCAGTTCTTCCTCAGGAACGGAGGAGGTGGCAGCCCAAGGTGCTCAGGATGGAAGCTACAGCCCCCAGGAAGCCTTGGAACTGGCGCTGCGTGACTGGGTGGCCGAGATAAACCAGCAGGCCTCGGAGCCAGGTAGGCAATGGATTTGCACCTGCGGCATCCCGCAGTCCCTGGAGTGCTGGATCAGCTTTGCCAGGAGCTCGGTGGGTGGTGGGTGAGGGAGCCCCAGCCCTGCCCATCTGGAGGGTCTCTGGGGCTGGGTGTGCTTGCCACGGTGGGCAGGTGTGGGTGTCTACCCTGCCGAGCTGCCCCGTGGGTGCTCCTGCCATGGACACATCCTGGGGAGGGTTTCCTTGGCTGCCAGAAGCAGAGCCTGGGCCAGCTCTGGAAGAGGAGTTCAGCCAGGGGTGAGCTCGGTGTTTTGCAGTGTTTGCTTCTGCAAAGCCACAGCACCACCAGCCCCAGGGCCTTGAACTCGAGCCCAGGGCCCTGGCAGCTCATCCCCTGCCAGCTCAGAGATGGAGGTCCCTGGCACCATCCTGCCCCATGGGCTGTAGTTTCCATGCAGGTGCCAAAGGAGCTTCCCTCTTGTTCCCTTCTGCCAGGAGGAAGGACCCCAGGACGCCCCAGTGTCAGCCTCAAGGGAGGACCAAGGCTGCAGCCCGGCACGGCGGTGGGACAGGAGGTCACTCCCGACCCTCAGCCCCACAGCTCTGCTCCTGGTGGGGCAGATCAGCACAGCCCCGAGCCCTGCGGGGCAGCACCAGAGCAGGGGTGCAGGGAGGTGACCTCGGAGCCTGAGGAGGACAGTGGGAACAGGACACCCGCTGGCCACCAGCAGAGCCCTGCAGGGGCTGGGGGCCAGCTGGCCACAGGGAGCAGGGAGAGCTGTGAGCCCTCCTCCGGTGTGGCTGGGAGTGCCCAGTCTGGAGGAATCCCAGTGGCCACCAAGACCCTCCCCGGCCCAAGCCCCACCACGAGCTCCAGCACGGGGGCAGACACCAGTCAGAACATTTCCTTGCCCGCCAGTGATGCCAGGACAGGGGGTGGCAGCCCCATCCAGTCTCCCAGCAGCACCCAGCCCGAGGCCATCAGGGCTGATGTGCCCCAGACACCCCCAGGACCTGGGGCTGCTGCCAGCCCATGTGCCCCAGCCCCACTGACTGATGAGCTTGGTGCTCGCCCTGGTCCCATGGCACCAGTGACCCCAAAGGAGGCTGGGTCTGGCCCCATGGCACCAGTGACCCCTAAGGAGGCCAGGACCAGCCCCACATCACAGGTGACCCCAGAGGAGGTTGTGTCTGGCCCCATGGCACCAGTGACCCCAGAGGAGGCCAGGACCAGCCCCACATCACAGGTGACCCCAGAGGAGGTTGGGTCTGGCCCCATGACCCCTAAGGAGGCCAGGACCAGCCCCACATCACAGGTGACCCCAGAGGAGGCCAGGACCAGCCCCATGCCACCAGTGACCTCAGAAGAGGCTGGGTCTGGCCCCATGGCACCAGTGACCCCAGAGGAGGCCAGGACCAGCCCCACATCACAGGTGACCCCAAAGGAGGCCAGGACCAGCCCCATGGCACCAGTGACCTCAGAAGAGGCTGAACCTGGCCCCACGGCACTGATGACCCCAAAGGAGGCCGGATCCGACCCCACAGCACCGCTGAGCCCCGAGGAGGCCGCGTCCAGCCCTACAGCACCACTGACCCTGGAGGAGGTGCGGATGCTGGTGGAGCTCTTCTACCTGCCCTACCACCACGGGGCTCTGGCACGGGAGCTCCTGGAGCACTTTCGGTGGCTGCGGGCGAACAGCCTCAGCGTGGGGGTCCCGGCCACGGCGCCTGACGCCTGCGGGGTAAGGCCGGCCCCGGTGCTGCTGCAGGGGGGCGGCTGCCGTGGCTCGGGTGTCCCCAAGGTGGCTGCCACCCGCTGTATCCCCAGGGCACGCGGTGGCGAGGCCGGGCTCAGTCCTTCCAGCAGCTCTGCGCGCGGACGTGCCGCCTGCACAGCCGCCTGGTCAGCACCGCCGGCCGGGCGCTGCTCTACGACCTGCACCCCTACCTCTGGGACATCCGTAACCTGCTGCTGGCCGCCAGTGCCTTCGTCCTCTGGCTGGGTACGTGGCCAATGCCAGCCCTGCCAGCCCCTGCCAGCCCCCAAACCCAGCCGTGCTGGAGCTCCAGCAGCCCGCAGCGCTGGCGCACACCTGGTGCTTGCTCTCTGGGGATCCACTGCTTCCCCACGAAGGAGAAGGGTTCCAGAGATCTGGGGTTCCAGCGTGCAGCTGGTAGTGCCAGGGGCCCTGCTGGGAGCTCACCTCCCACTGACAGCTCTGCTGCTGCTGCCCCTTGCTCACCACCTGGCCTCCTTTGCAGATGGTCACCTCCTGTGCGAGCCTGACCCCAAGGGCACCTGGGGGAACTGCTTTGGCTGTAAGTACAGGTGCTACCCTGGCTGGGGGGGTTCTGGCTGCTGCCCCACATCGCCTCCAGCCCCACTGCAGCAGCCAGCACTCGCCCTGCCCTTCCCCACATTCTGCCTGCTGAGCAGAGAAGGAATGGCCCTGGGAATGAGACCCTGGAGCAGGATGAGACACTGCTGTTGGGGACAGGGATTGGAGCAGATCTTCACAGCCTACAGGGAATGGCTGTTTCTAGGATATGGTTCCTCAGCCCTTTTATCCCAAAGACTGTGTGGAAAAAGGGTTCTGGAAGCAGTAATGCCCGAGGTGACAGGTGGGGCTGTTTTTTGCATGCCTGTGCATCACTTTGCACAGTTTTTCCTCGGGTTTAGAGCTCCTTGGTTGCTCTGTGGGCCTTGTGACCTCTTACGAACCAAGAACTGTCACCAGGAGATGACCTGAGCTGGTCTCCAAGTTCAGTGTGAGAGGGAGCCGCATGCCTTGGGTCCCTTCCTTAGGGCAGGGCATTGCAGGGCACATCCTCACCATCCTGGGCTGCACAGCTGGGGAACTTGGAGCTGTGACAGCAGGGATCTGCGTGCCAGGGCCTGATCTCCCCCCTGCCTGGCAGGTTTTTTTGCTCACCTCGTGTGTGTCTGTGTCCTGCTGCTTCCAGGGTGCCAGAGCATCACTGCCCCGATCCTGCTGGGGAGGGACGCCGAGCCCTGGGCGCGTCGCGGGGGCCTCTTTGGAGAGCTGCAGGTGAGAGTGTGTCCCTCCCATGGGGGCTGGAGGAGCCAGTGGGACACCAGTATCCCAACCCTGCTGCTGAGCTGCTGCAAACTTGGGAAAGCAGAGCTTCCCCGGGGCTCTGCACCTCAGCTCCAGTTCCTGGGGCTTCAGGAGTCTCGGAGCCATTCTCCTGCTGCCTCCAGGACAAGGTTTGGAGCCAGGATGAGCTGATGGGCTGTATCTCTTCCAGGCACTGCTGCCCGTGGGGAACAGCTGTGACCTCTTCTACCATCCACCGCCGCTCTTCCCGTCCAGCCAGCTGTACCTGCTGCGCCCGCTGCTGCCCCTGGACAAGGTGGGACCCGTGGCGTGGAGGGGCGTCCTGCCAGAGCCTTTGCGTGGCTTGTGCTGCCCATAAAACGATGAGTTACGGGTTCATCTGCTGCTGGCCCCAGGCTGAGCTCCCAGTGTGGGGTGACACAGCTGGGGAGGGGCCTTGGGTCCAGCTCTGCTCACAGCCAGCTGGCCTGGGGCAGCTCTTGGGTCAGCAGCGTGTCAGACCCTGGCCCTGGTGCTGTGACAAACCTCTCTGTGACAGGGCAGAGCAGGAGAGGGAGCCCCCTCAGCCACAGATAAACCACCAGGGCAGGGTTGCCAGGTTGTGGATGATCTCCAGAGTAGCCCCAGTGCTGACCTCCAGCACTGGCTGTGAGCAGATTGTCAGGAAAAATCCAGAACAGGACAAATTTGGAGGGCAACTTCCTGCAGCCTGCACCAATCTGTGGCTCTGGGCTCTGCCAGAGCCTGCGGGGATCTATCTCCAAATCCCTTCTTCAAACACTCATCCGGTTTATGGGGTGATTTCCTGCTGGAGAGCAGCAGTTTCTGTCAGCTGTGACCTGCTTGGTGCCAGCCCCCTGCTCTGACATCCCAGCAGCTTGATGGGATGGGGAAGGAAAGGGAAAATCTGGATATGGAGGGACAAAATGTTAAAGTGCTGCCAAATCCAGAAGAGCCCCATGTTCCCCGTGATGTACCTGCAGCGAGCACCCCTCTCCCTCATCCTGCTCCTCTCCAGCTCAAGGAAAGGCTAAAACCACAAATCCAGCCACCAGAGACATGAGTGCAGCTCATTTGTTCAGGCTGAACCTTGACAACAACAATGTCAGTGAAATCCCGAGAGGAAAAGCCAGCTGAGCCCATTGTCCCGTGTCAGGAGCACAGCAGGGCACGGTCCTGCCCCTGTTGTTGGGTGATCAGGGCAGCCTCCCCTCTCAGGAGCAAGGCTTTCATCAGAATGTTTGCAGCAGCAAACTCAACTGTGACCAAGACAGGACATTTGGGGATGTCCTGCTGTGCTCAGGCTGTCTGCAGACCTGGCTTTCAGTGTTGTTTTTGGTGCCGTTCTGGCTGCTCTGAGCCTGCTCCGGCCTGGGGCCGTCTCTGCAGCGGCTGCTCTGGGGGTGCCTGACCGGAATGGCAATTTCTGGTTTGAAGGCTGTGCCCCGCTGTGGCGATGAGCCCGAGGCCAGCAGAAGGTGGTGGCTGGCCTTGTGGCACGGCAGGCGCAGCCGGGGCCGACACGGATCCGGGTCTTCCAGGGAGAGCTTTACCGCATGTGCCGGGAGAGTTTGGACTGCGATCCCAAAGTGGCAGAGATCCTCGTGGCCCACCCAGACCTCCTGGGTGACAGGTGAGATGTGACCCCTCTGAGGGGCCAGGCTGTGCCCAGCCTGGACATGTGATGCAGGGCTGGGGAGTGAGGCCATGGCCTCTCTGGGCGTCCCCGTGGGGATCAGCGCTCCCCCTCACTGGGAGGGACAGGGAGGGACATCCCCATGCTGATGTCCAGTAGGGTCACAGCAGCCGCCGTTGTGGATGCCCAGCCTGGATGCTGGAGGCTGCAACGGCTCCCCTCGGCTGAGGGTTTCCACCGGGGGTCTCAGAGGGGTGGTCAGCAGGTGCTGGGCGCTGTCCAGCTGGGCCATGAAGGAGGAGGCTGCTCTGAGGTTTCCCAGGGGCTCCAGGCTCAGCTCAGCCGTGCTCCCACAGGCTCCTGGGCAGCTTCCTCAGCCTGAGCCCCGAGTACACCTTTGTGTTGGAGGATGAGGGCGGCCCGTGCGGCTACGCGGCCGGAGCGCTCCACGCCGAAGGCTTCCTGCAGCAGCGAGACAGCAGCTGGCTGCCGGCCGTCCGGCACAAATACCCCCCAGACCTGGGCACGGCGGGCTCAGCTCTGGGGCAGGTGAGGGGACACCTGGAGCAGAGGGAGAGCAGGGATGGGAGAGGTGGAGGGCCTTCCCTCACTTGTGCTTGTCTCCCGCAGGATGCCCTGGAGGAAGCAGTGCTCTTCTTCCACGAGGAGCCGCTGGCAGTGCCCCAGCCTGTGCTGAGGCGCTTCCCCTCCCTGGTACAGCTGGGCACGGCCCCCCGTGTGCTGGACGTGGGGGCCAGCCGCAGCCTGGCCCTCTGCCTGCTGAGCGCACTCAGGGCCAACGGTGAGCATGACCTCCGAGTGCTGGCCCTCCATCCAGCACAGCCCCGGCCCAAACTGCTCCCTCGCCCCCCAGAGCCGGGAGCTGTCCCCTCTCAGTGCTCCCGGGCGCGTGGACCTGTGTCTCAGGGCATCAGAGGTGACAAAGGGGCAGGGCAGAGGCCGATGCCCTTATGGAGGGGGTCCCTGTCACTGCGCCCCAGGCCCAGCACCGGGGTCGCAGTGTGCTGACCTCTCGCCTCCCTTCCAGGGTCACGGGGGGTGTTCTGCCAGGTCAGCGACGCCGACCGGCAGCAGCTGAGTTTCTACAGCAAGCTGGGCTTTGTCGCCTTGCCGGTGGCCTGGGGCAGCTCTCCCGGCGCTCAGCTCCTGGGACGTCTCCTCTGACGGGGCACAGGGAGGCAGTGCCCCAGGACAGGCCGGTTCCCCAGGCCAGGCTGAGCCCCTCATCCCACACAGCATCGTTCTGAGCAAGCGGGAGCAGAGGGGCACCTCGAGCAGGCCAGGTACACGTGAGAGGGGACACGGGGGCCAGCAGGATGTCCCTGGGATGTGTGCCGGGCTGCGAGGTACCTGGGTAGCAGAGAGCTTATTTCTGCCGCTCGCGGGGTTTGGGCGCCTCTGTGCCACCACAACTGTTCCTGTGTTTGCCGGGTATCCCCCCACCTTTTCTGGGGAGCCAGGCTGTCTGCAGACCCTCAGGCCTGCAGGAGCAGTGTTTGGTTTGCGGTCCTGGAGCACAGCACGGTGCCTTAGTGCTACGGGAGTGTTCCTATCACACAGGCCGGGCTGTCCAGCTCTCTCCACCCCGAGTGGCCTGAGACTGGGCAGCGGGTGCTGGGGCTGGCTCTGCTTGTCTCTGTGGATTGATCAGGCGTGGGATGCTGATGGGGCAGCCTCTGTTTTTGTGCCTGGGGCCTGAGGGAAGCGCCGTCCTTGGCAATAAAGCGTTTGCTGGGCTCTCACCGTGGCTCATTTCTTGGGGGAAAGCGTTGGGGTGCCAGCACATCCCTCTCACACCCTCATGCACTCTCACGCCTCTCGCACTGGCTGTTGCTACAGTCGGGCTTGTGTCCTCTCAAATAGAGCAGCTCTCCACACATCCCAGCTGCTCCCCAGCTTCACCCTGCTCTGCCCTCCGGGAGGGTGCTCCAGCCACTGGCAGTGTGAGCTCACGGCCCCAGCCCTGTAGGGCTTTCCTGCAGGATGTGACCCCCGGAGCTGGTCCAGGAGGGTCTGGGGACCGCAGCCTGCCCAGGACAAGCAGGACGACCAAGGGAGGGGAATCTGTCCAGCCACCCCACCGCACCCTCAGGAAAAGGGCAGCCAGGGGCAAACCATTCCTGGCTGTTTCCCTCTCTTGCCCTTCTCAGCTGGCTGCCGTCCCCGGGGGTGAGGAGATGGCCAAAACCCCGGGAGTGGCGGCTCGGCGGGCAGCTCCCCGGCAGCAGCTCCCGCCGCTCCGTCCCGGGGGGCCGGGGCCGGCCCTGGAGCCGAGCCCAGCCGGGGCGGGGGCTGGAGCCGGCCCCACGCCGGGGCGGCGAGCCGGGGGCGCGGGCTCGTCCGGGCCGTTGCCGGCGGCGGGGCCGGAGCCGCTCGGCGCGGCCCGGGGCGGCCCCGGACACGGACACGGGCACGGCGCGGGGCGGGCCGGGGCGGAGCGCGGCGGCACGGACCGAAATCGCTCGGCTCGGCACGGCACGGCACGGCACGGGCAGGACACGATACGGCACTGCACGGCTCGGTTCGGCACGGCGCTGCAGAACTTGGTACGGCTCGGTTCGGCTCGGTTCGGCTCGGTTGGGCACCCCGGAGATACCGCGCGGGGCCCGGGAGAGGCGGGGGCTGCGCCTTACGGGGCCGGGGCTCCTTGGGGCTGTCCCGGCTGCGGAGCCCCGGTAGTCGGAGCGTGGCCGTGGCCGTGGGCGCTGCCGTGGTGCGGGAGCTGCCGTGGGCCGTGCCCCGCGGGCAGCGTGAGCGGGACGGGCAGCGCCGGTGTCCCACGGGAAGCGGAGCCCGGCGGGGATTTGGGTGCCGCTTCGGGGCTGTAGCGCGCCCCAAAGCGTGTGGGTTACAAAATCCGGTGGAGAATCGGTACTTCCATGAAGAGCGGACCTGGTGTAGCTCATGGAAGAGGGAGGATGGATGGAGGGACAGGCGGCGCTGCGAGGGATGATTCTTCCCAGCTGTTCTCAGAGGAGCCCGCGGCTGAGCCGGTCCCGTCTCCAGGAGGTCCGGGAAGGTTGGCTCCCTGCTCCAGGGTGCCTGGGGCTCCAGCCCCACCAGCAGCCCCACCAGCAGCCCCACCAGCAGCCCCACAGCCCCGCTGCCCGCCCCTCAGCCCGTGGGGAAGGCCGATGTTTGCGCATTCCTGCGAGGTCTTTCCCTCCTGCTGGTTCCTCCCAGGGCTGCCTCTGCCGAGCCCGGGGCAGCTCCGAGCGGAGCGGGCAGAGCCCGGGGCCCCGCCGTGTCCTGGGGAGGCTGCGTGGGGGTAGCAGCTGCAGGGAGCTGTGCTGTGACCTGCGCTGGCTTAGGGGGTGACAGCAGGACATGGGGACATCAGCTAGCCCAAAGGAGCTGGACCTGGAGTTGTCAGGGGAAGGGAAGTGCAGCCGCAGCCCCACACAAAGTTTTGTCCCTGCTGATGCCCCCAGAGTGTCCCTTCTGCAGCAGGGTCCCTGTCCTTGCCGGGATGGGGGCACAATGGATAGTAGGGCACACAGCGAGGGGCAGTGAGCTCCCAGCCACGGGAGGTTGTCATTTTGGAGTGACACCAATCCTGCCGAGGGAATCCAGATTCCCATGGTGACCCTGAGCTGCTTCCTGCTGCTTCTGGGACCGGTTTGTGGAATCCTGTTCCCTTCCGGACTTTGGTGGTGCTTACCCCTGAGCTGTGACCCACGTCAAGTCCCCTCCTGAGCAGGGTGGGGGTGTCGGGGCTCCCCTGCTTCGTGCACAGGCGCTCCCAGCGCTCCAGGGCTGCCGGGAAGTGGGAAAAGCGGAGCAGGAACATCCAGGCAGCCAGATTGCGAAAGGGCCAGCGCTGGGCCCTGTGTGATGGGGCCCTGGGGAGAAGGAGGGAATGGAGCCCTGAAGCCATGGGACTCACCAGACCTTCTCCTGCCCCGACTGCTGGGGACGTGACCCCCTGCTCTCAGGGATGTCCCGGCATGGGACATCAACAGAGAGTGACTGTGTCACCCCTTAACCTTCTCAAGGAAGGATAAACAGAGTGAGCTTCCTCTCCCTTGTGCTGGCGGGTTTCCCAGGTCCTCGGTCTCTTGTGCTGCTCTTCTCTGAGTCCTCCCAGTTGTCAGTGCCTGGGATGCTCCACGTCCCCCGTGGGTGTGTCCGAGGCTGCTGCTGAGCGAGCGTGTCCCTGGGGGTCCTCCGTGGCCTGCCTGGCCCTTTCCCTGCTGCTGTGGCTTGGGATGTCCTCCCCATGCTGCAGGGATGCTCCGTGCTCATCAAATGCACAGCCTTACCCGGGGAGCTGCCTCACCCCTTGCCAGGGTCTGTTCCCCGGGGTGTTGGTGCAGCAGACTGATGTCCTGCTGTAAACCCGGTGAGTGCAGAAGGGACACACATGATTTGGACAGTCCTGGGTCCGGAGGACCCCCACCAGCACAGCTGACCCCGCTGGAAGATGCAGAGCAACGATGGGGACAGTGCCTGGCCGTAGGGGCTGCAGTGACTCTGTCCTCTGATCCATCACCCACTGGGACAAGCAGCGCACTGGGAGCAGTTTGAGCAGTGCCGTGTGGGGCTGTCCCCTGCCCTGAGGGCTCCTCTCAGCCGTGCCAACCCCACCAGCGCAGGGCTGAAGCTGAGGACCGGAGGGAGCCCCAGGATTTCCATTCCGCAGACGCTCGAGCACCCCACCACCAGCGCCAGCTGTACTGCCGGCTGGGATGTGGCTCAGGGCCTCGTGCACACCCGGCTGGGACATTCCTGAGGTTTCCCGGGCAGTGGCAGGAACCTGGGCTGCTTCCCGGCTCCCACGCCCAGCGCTCGCTCCAGCCAGAGCCCTTTACCCTTGCAGTGAAGCTCTGCTGAGCATCTGTGCCCGGGGCAGCACATCCTGAGTGGCACGAGCCCTGCTCCAAGAGGAGACTATCCCTGCCTGGAGCTGACAGCAGGAAGGTTGGGATGCTGGGCTGGGCACCCCATCCAGAGCAGCAGGCAGGGCTGGAGCAAAGCCTGCGAGCAGAAGGAGCAGTCGGGCAGCAGGGAGAGGAGCAAACGCGCGGCTTGCACCTCCGAGAACGGAAAAAGTGATGTGGACAATGAGAGCCCTGTTAGCCTGACTGCCCGGGACACGGACACGGAGCGTGTTCGCAGAGGGAGGTGGTGCAGGAACGGGGAAGGAGCCGTGCCGCGCTGCAGGGAGCTCACATGGCAGCTGTCCTGGGCTGGGCATGCAAAAGGCTTTGGCCCTGCAGAGCTCAGCTGGGAGTGGGGAAACTCTGAGGTGGTGGCAGAGCTGAGGTGCCGGGGCAGAGGAAGCACGGTGGGGATGAGAGGTGCTGGAGCAGAGCTGAAGCAGGAGCAGGGATTGCAGAGCCTGGAGGTCACGCTGCTGAGGCTCGGAGGGGAATCAATGCTTTGCTGCACAAAGCCCAAACACTTTTCAGGTGCTGTGTTCTGATCCTCTGTGTTTGGTTTCTCAATGCACAGATTTAAATTTCCCTTGTGGCCAAGGATGTAGGCTGCACGGTGCTGATTTACCAGGCTGTCCCTATTCCCATCTCTGCTTTCCCCCCCATTTCTGCCTCTTCAGTCTGTAGCAGGAAGGTACTTTTTCCCTCCTCCTGGCACGGTTTTGCTTTGAAAAGCATGTGATCCTCACCAGAAAGGCCGCAGAGTGGTGACTTCCCCATGTAACCACATTTTAGTTCCAGCAGGTGACCGGTTTTAATCCACTTAGCAGAAGGTGCACTGATTTTGTTGAGTGCTAATTATTCATTAAAAGGTGGTGCGAGATGAATCGAATGCCTCCCAGTCCCGGCCTGTTATATCAGCACAGTTACTCCAATTAACAGGACCTGTGATCTCCTAAAAGGCCATTCCTGCTTCCTGACACGGGCTATTTCTGCCGGACCGTGGAGATTGGCGTTAATTGTGCCGCTGTCCTTTGGGGTTGTGCTGACCCCATTGTGAAACTGCCCAGTGCCACAGCAGAGCATCCTGCTCGCTCGGGAGCGCTGGGGAAGCTCCAGTCCCTGCTCACTCCAGGTTTCCCTGAGGAAGCACAGCCCAAGGTGTGTTACAGTTAGCACTGGTAGCTCACATTTGTGTGTCAGGACAGCTCGGAGGGGTTACAGCCTTTCCTCCGTGACCCTGGGGTGGAATAAGAAGTTTTATTACTGCTATGAGATGACAAACTCATCCCTTTGCGGCTTCCTAGGCAGTGTGAAGATGAGGATGGAGAATTCCCATTCCAAGCTCAGAGATCCCCTTCCCTAAGCCACTGGCAGGGCTGGGGCGGCCCTTTGCACCCGCCCTCCCTTCCTGCTGGCTGGGTAAAAGGTTCAGCAGAGCATTTCCCCGCTGTCTGCCCACAAACACGCGTCCTGCTGGGCCCTGGCAGGGCCAGAGCAGGCAGCTGAGGCACCCAGAGCTGGCTCCCACCAACCCCAGGGCTCCCAGCTGCCTGGGCCACGTCCCCACCAGCTCTGTGGTGTCCCCTGTGCCCCAGCTGTGACAGAGGAGAGAGCCAGACCCACGCTGATGTGGTTGCTCCCAGGGAGGTGATGTGCTTCATAGAGTTATAGGATTAAAAAAGACCTCCAAGGGTCATCGAGTCCAACCTGTGACCAATCCCCGCCTCCTCAGCGAGACCAGAACGCTGAGTGCCACGTCCAGTCATTGTCACCACTGTGTCTGGTGTGGAATTGGACAAGCAGTGCTGGTCCTTGTTACTCCTCACTCCCTTCCTGAGCATCTCTGCAGGCAGCAGGCTCATCCCGAGGCTCTCGCTGCTCCTGGTGGCACCTCCAGTGTGAGCTGTGCCCAAAGGGGCAGGCAGGCAGCAGGGCTGGGCCCTGTGGGGGCTTGTGCAGGTGTTATGGGGGTGGAAAAGGGGCTGGCACTGGGCACCATCCTGGTTCATCCTTGCCTCGGCCCAGGAGGAATTCTCAAGAGGCTGGAGCGTGGACCAGGTCCTCATCATCTGGAAAAGTGAACCGAGCAGGAGTGGGGCTGACTCCTCTGCAAAAACCCTGCCCTGGAGCACGGCTGCTCCACCTCCTCACCAGCCCCCAGCTCTGCGTGGGGTTTGAATTCGTTTCCCTTTCTCTGTGACACTGCAGCTACATGTGGGAATTTTAAATCACCCCGGGAAAGCCAAAACTTGTTCTCTTTAATGTTTTCTAAGGGCAAGCACGGTCTGTGTGAGTGCAGCGGGCAGGGTCTGTGCTTGGGGGGACTTAGAGACATCCTGCTGCCCTGGGGGTGTTTTGGGGGAATGCTTTCCCGCCGTGGAAGGGTGGGAAGGAGTCCCCAATCCCCTGGAACTGGCAGGGATGGTGGCACGAGGCTGCAGCGGACAGGGAGGTGGGCAGGTGGCCGTGGGCGAGCATCGACACCTCCCGTGCAGAAATGCTGCTCCTGAGCTACGGGATCCATGGGAATAGCGCACTGGGAAGGAAGGGAGGGAGGGCGGCTCACAGAGAAGGGTTTTCACTATTGTTCGCCGTGGGACTGGTGCAGGAATACCACATCTCCCTCAGGTATTCAGGGAGCCGCAAATATTGCCAGAGGAATGGAGGAACGCGGCACAGAGGAATGTGAACGCTCCGGCTGCCTCGCTCGTCACGGAGGGCAGGAACGTGGGCTGGGATCCCCTCAGCCAGCAGCCATTCCCTGCTCCTGCTGGATCGAGCTCCTGGCCGGCCCAGCCGGGCTTTCCCTGTGCCCTGAGCCTGTTCCAGCTCCTTCAGCTCTGGCAGCTCATGTCCTTCCATCCATTCACCTCTCCGGGGCACCCCTGTGCCCGTCTGCCCTCACTGCCCTTCAGATGCGCCCCAACAGCGCGGTGGGGGTTCGTAGGGGCCCTTGGCAGAGGGTGACAGGAGCACTGGGCAGGTACCTGACAGCCCCAGGGGAGCAGGGGCAATGCAGGGGCTGTGTCATGGGCACTCAGGACAAGGCACATGGCTGTGCTGGGCAGGGGGTTTAACCAGCACAGAGCTGGGCAGGGAGGCTGGATGGGGAGCGGGGCTGGATGGGGGTGCTGCTGTTCAATTGTAGTTCAATTTTGGTTCCGTTCTGGTCCAATTCTGGTCCGATTTTGGTTCCGTTTTGGTCCAATTTGGGTCCGATTTTGGTTCAGCTTTGATCCAGTTTCGCCCATCTGCCCCTGCAGGGCCACACCGCCATGGGAGGCTGCGGCCCCTGGGCACGGCCGGAGCTGCTGGTGCTGCTGGGCAGCGCCTGGCTGTGGGTGGGCAGCGCCCATCCCACCCCCCCGGGCCCCACGCTGGCCCCCGGGCCCCAGCTGAGGTTCCGCCTGGCCGGTTACCCCCGCAAGCACAACGAGGGCCGCGTCGAGGTCTTCTACAACGACGAGTGGGGCACCGTCTGCGACGACGACTTCACGCTGGGCAACGCGCACGTGCTGTGCCGGCACCTGGGCTTCGTGGCCGCCACCGGCTGGGCCCACAGCGCCAAGTACGGCAAAGGAGTCGGTAAGAGAGGGGCGGTGGGCACGGCGTCCCCTCCCCGGCAAGGTTCTGCTTTTGCAGAGCGTTTGCAGCGTGCCTGGCAGCGACTGTGCGCTCAGGTGTGCGCGTGTGGGAGTTTTCTGCCTGTCAGGGCGGCGCCTCGGGGAGGTGGAGATTGCCCATCTGCGGATCCCCCACCCAGCTTGGCATTTCGCTGGCCTCGGCTCTGTGCTCCTGCTGTAACCTGTTGTGGGCCCTGGCCATGCTCTGTGGGCACCTTCCCCGTTCCCAGGGGATGTTTGGCTCCTCCTCACCCCCGGGCTGTGTCCGGCAGGGCGGATCTGGCTGGACAACGTGAACTGTGCTGGAACCGAGAAGAGCATCGGGGACTGCAAACACCGGGGCTGGGGGAACAGCGACTGCAGCCACGAGGAGGACGCGGGTGTCGTCTGCAAGGATGAACGCATTCCAGGCTTCAAGGACTCCAACGTCATCGAGGTGAGGAAGCTGCTGGTCAGAGTGGGCAGCTGGTGATGTCCAGGATGGCACAGAGCACCCTGGGTGTGGGGCAGTCTGGGAGCTCTCCCTGGGGGTGCAGGAAAGCAGTAGTGGTTTTCCTGGTTGTGATCCCTGGAGATGCACCAGGGGACCCAAGGGGACAAGAGGTGCTGAGTTCTCTGGATGAGGTTTTCAATCCTTGGCTGCCCAGGGCCATCAGATGCGGCCAGCAGGAATGCAGCGCTGGCCGTCCCTGTGCCCCACCTGTGACTGGGAACCCCTGTCCTGTATCCGCGGAGATTCCCTGGGAGCGGGCTGCCAGGAGGAGGGAGGATGGGATGGGATGGGATGGGATGGGATGGGATGGGATGGGATGGGATGGGATGGGATGGGATGGGATGGGATGTCAGCTGGGGCTGACCTGATCCCTGCAGACCGAGCAGAGCCACGTGGAGGAGGTCCGGCTGCGGCCGGTGGTGTCCGGGGGGCGGCGGCAGCTGCCGGTGACAGAGGGCATCGTGGAGGTGCGCTACAAGGACAGCTGGGCACAGATCTGCGACCAGGGCTGGGACAGCCACAACAGCCGCGTCGTCTGCGGCATGATGGGCTTCCCGGCGGAGAAGAAAGTCAACAGGAACTTCTACAGGTGAGTGAGGCCGGCAGGGAGCCCCCAGGGGTGGGGTGTCCAAGCGGAGCCGGAGGCACGGGGCTGGGGATGATGCCAAGGGTGTGGGGGACAGCAGAGGCTGTGCTGTTGGGTGTTGTGGCTCCTAAAATCCCTCCCACCCTGCTGCTCGCTGTCCAAGCTCCAGCTGGCCACCTGGAGGCTTACAGACCAAGCTGGGGGGCCGTGGGGTGGTTGTGGGGCCACGGTTATCCCCCTACCACGCACACTACAGCAAAAGCCACTCCGAGGGGAGCGCTTTTGCTCCCTGGCAGCGGTGTCCCCATCCCAAGGGGAGGTTTGCAGCCATCAGGGGATGCTCCAGCCACACCGTGGCTTGGGCGAGGGGCACGGACACGCCGTGCCTGGCCCTGTGTGTGCCCCGGGCAGGCAGCTCCGGTGTTGCTCTGCAGGCGGCTGAAGCGAGCAGCCAGGATGAAGGGTCGCAGCCCGAGGCTGGGCAGCAGGTAAGGGGCCAGGGAGCCCCATCTGCTGAGCCGTGGCAGAGCTGGGCTGTCCGGCCCCGCCAGTCTCTGCCGTCGGAATGGATCCGGGCACAAACGGATCCGGACGGAGCAGACTGAAGGCTTGGGCTGTGCTGGCCCAGTAGGACAAACCCCACCGCAGGGGATCTTCCTGTGCGTGCTGGGCTCCCCCATTCCCCATGAGAGACGATCTCTCTCCCAAGCTGGTCATGCTCAAGGCAGAGCAGCCCTGTCCTGCACTCCAGGCAGGAGTCCTGGCACGCTGGGAGGGGAGGAGGAGGCCTCGGAGCAGAGCCGTCTCTCCTGGCAGATGGGGAGGAAGGGCTGTGGAAATGGGCTGCTTTCTGCAGAAAGCAGCAGTGGGGATGCTGGAAAGGCTGTGCACCCCTCCATTCCCCGCAGGATGGGCTGGCGTGGGCACCAGAGCCCGTGCTCAGCAGTGCTGATGGGCACAGTGTCCTGCCCCGAGTGCCACATCTGCTTGGGGTCTCTTGCATCCTCTGCCCACTCCCTCTTGCTGTCTTTCTGCCAGGCCCAGGGGATGGTCTGGCTGCCTTTTCCCTCCATCCCTGCATCCTGCTGCTGGGTTTGTTGGTGGATGCAGTGAGCCAGAGCCCATCCTCTCTGGGCTGTGGCATGGCACCTCTTTCCTGAGCCCTCTGCCACGATGCTCTGCCCCCAGCACGGGGCTTTGCCCCAGTCCCACCGCCTTCCCTGGTGCTGAATGTGCCCTACACCCACTGTGAGCTCTTCACTGTGACACTCCCAGGTCTGTGTCCCCAGCAGTCATCCTTGCCAGCTCCTGCAGCTGGTGGTGGGAATTCAGGCAGGGTCATCCCGTGGGTTTCCTCGTTCCCCACCAATCTGCTGTTTCCTGGCTGGTTTGGTGCTTTTCCCAGTGAGCAGGTCCTTCCCCTGCAGCACTGGGGGAAATGTTTTGTGTCTCCATGAGGCTGCAGTCCTGCCCCTCTGCCCCAAGAAGGAACTGGTTCCTCAGAGCCACGCTGTTTTGTAGGAGCTGATGGATTTGGGGCTGCACAGCCACAGTCATATGAAGGCACAGGCTAAGCCAGGCTGGAAGGAAGCTCTGGGAGTCCTGCTCCAACTCCCTGTGTGGAGCAGAGCCAGCTGTGGGTTAAACCCAGGACTTCATCCAGCTGGCTTTTGAAACCTTCCAAGGATGGAAATTCTGCAGCCCTGTGGTTTCTGCTCCAGCATGGAACAGCGCTCATGGGCAAAAGGTTTTCCTTACCCGGAGCCTGAACCCTTTGTTGTCAGTCACGCCTCTTTTCTTTTGTGCTCTTCCCTCCCTGCTGGAAGAGCCAGGATCCTCACAGCTCCCACCTCAGCCCTGGCTGGAACAGTCCCACAGCCCCCACATCCTCCCACACTGCTGTCTGGCTGCTCTCCCTGGGGCTCGCACCGCATCCATGACATCTTCTTGTCCTGGGGACCCAGATCCAGGTGCAGGATCCAAATGTGGTTTCCTGGGTGTGAATGGGCACTGATGCCCTCTGGCCGTCTGAATCCCAGCCCCGTGCTGTGTCCTGGGGCTCGCTGGGCTATGCAGGCTGGCAGCAGCCCGTGCTGGCCTGCGGGGACAGTGGCCAGGTCCCTGGGGCTGTCAGTCCCCTGCCCTCCTTTGGACCAGTCCTTGTGGGCTTTGAGGTTTCAGCTCTGCTCATCATCTTCCTCCCTGAGGGAAACAAAGCATTTGAGGATTGTGTGAGCTTCCCCTCGTGGCTCAGCCTGTGCCAGGGCCGCTTCCCTCGCTGGCAGCAGGTCCTTGCCAGCCTGCAGCAAGTCCCACCGTGCCCCATGGCCCTGGGCAAGCACCCTGGGGCTGCCTGTGCTGCTGGCTTGGTGCTACTTGCCGGCTGTCCTGCACCTTGGGGACACGGCGCAGTGGTGGCCTGGGATCTGGATGGGGACACAGACACACCTCACGCACACCCCACCGATCAAACGGTGCCTGCCGGTGTTTGATCTTTTGCAGCGTGGCAAGGCAGGGCAGGATGTGGCTGCATCCAGCAGTTTCCTGGTGGGATGCATGCGGGAAACTGCATCATTGCTGCGGCCGTGTGGCTGCGCCACGCTGCTGGCAGCAGATGATGCTGTTGCACCCCTGTGTCACACAAAGGGGATGCACCATGAGTCTTCCTGGGGACCAAGGTGCCCAGTTCAGCCTCCAGTGACGCCAGGGCAGGCTGTGCTCCCCGTGTCACTGCTGCGGACAGAGGTGACAGCCTGAAACCCCGGGCTTCGTGATGGTTTTTTCTATTTTCCAGGCTGGCCTCCAAATCTCAGCCTAAACAAAAGCGCAGGGAGGACGTAGGGCCCAAGAAGAGGTAAATGGCTCCAGTGGGGAGCCAGAGACAGGAGCCCCGTGCAGTCCCACCAGAGCTGCCCGTGTCCCCACGTGCGTCCCTGTGCTGCTGGGGGTGTGGGACAGGCAGCCGGCAAAGGCACCATGTGCCACCCTGGGGACAGGGAAACGGGCACAGCCAGCGCTTGCAGCTGCAGGCAGGGTGGCTGGTGACACCTCCGCTGCCACTGGCCGCGCTGGCCGTGCCTCAGGGCTCCTGTCCCCTCACAGGCTCTTCACGGAGCGGCAGCAGCTCAACTACCGCCTGCACTCGGTGTCGTGCACGGGGATGGAGGTGCACCTGTCCATGTGCTCCTTCGAGTTCTACCGGGGCAACTCCTCGGCAGCCTGCGGGGCCGGCATGCCCGCCGTGGTCAGCTGCGTGCCCGGGCCCCTCTTCACCACCGGCAGCGCCCACAAGAAGAAACAGCGCCAGCAGCAGCAGCAGCAGCAGGGCCAGGTGAGCCCCGCAGGGAGGGGGACAAGTCCCGTGGTGCCCCACGGCCGGGCTCTGTCCCCTGGGCTCTGCAGGCGTGCGGGTTGCTGACTCCAGAGGGGGAGGTGGGGACGGTGTCCTGTCCCCGCACATCGCAGGAGGCGTGGGCAGCGCTGTGCTGTGCCGTTCCACGCTGTGCCACCGCCTGTCCCTGCTCCCGCAGCCCCGGATCCGCCTGAAGGGCGGCGCGAGGGTCGGCGAGGGCCGCGTTGAGGTGCTCAAGAGCAGCGAGTGGGGCACCATCTGCGACGACCGCTGGAACCTGCAGTCGGCCAGCGTCGTGTGCCGCGAGCTGGGCTTCGGCAGCGCCAAGGAGGCCCTCACCGGGGCACGCATGGGGCAAGGTGAGGCTGCTGGGGCACAGGGGTGTCCAGCTCCTTCAGACATGACAAAAAAAGAGGGCAGCTTTGGGGAAAGGGTGGCCCTGGGCATCGCTGTGTCACAGGGCCCTGATTTCTGCCGTCCTCCGGCAGGGACGGGCCCCATCCACCTGAACGAGGTGCAGTGCCGGGGCACCGAGAAGTCCCTCTGGAACTGCCCCTTCAGGAACATCACACAGGAGGACTGCAAGCACTCGGAGGACGCTGCCGTTCGCTGCAACATCCCCTACATGGGCTACGAGAACCTGGTGCGCGCCACGGGGGGCTGCTGGCTCCATGGGGCTCCCAGCAGCGGGGCTGGGAAAGGCCCACGGGATCCATGGGATCCTCATCTCTCCTCTGCACCCCACACATCTGCTCTGTGCAAGGGATGCCCTGGGAGCTCGGGGAGCCCCTGTGAGGAGAGGGGTGTGGAGGGAGGCTGTGGGGGCTCTGGGTGGTCTGTGGGTGCTGCACTGTGAGGGGAAGTGTGGGGCAGCTGCTCCCTGCTGCTTTTCCTGCTGCCAGCTTGAGCCCACTCCACAGCAGAAACACCAGGAAAAAAAAAAAAATCACTGTGGGCCAACCAAGAGAGATTTTTTTTTTTTTTAACCTGTGATGAAACAAGCAAATGGAGCCGCTTGCTCCTGTTTGCCCTGGCCCATCGTTTCATCCCCTTTGACCTTTTTTAACGATTTTTAACTCTCTCACACCTGTCATTTCTGAAATGACGCCATTTCAAAATGACCTGTTTTCCCTGCGCTGGCCAGACGATTCCCAAACTCGCAAGCGATTTCTTGTCCCCCAAATCCACCAGTTTTGGGGAGTTCCCTGGCGACTAAAGCCATGCTTGGCTCTGCTCAGTTCCTGCCTTCCCCGGGCACTGTGCTGGGACAGGGGCAGGGGACAGTCCTGCAGTCCAGGGGGAGCATCACCCGCGACAGCGATGACGCTGCCACCGCCTTTCTCTGCAGATTCGGCTGAGCGGGGGCCGGAGCCGCTTCGAGGGGCGGGTCGAGGTGGCGGTGGGGGCTGGCGACGGGGACCAGCCCCGCTGGGGTCTGGTCTGCGGCGAAGGCTGGGGTACGCTCGAGGCCATGGTGGCCTGTCGCCAGCTGGGTCTGGGATTCGCTAACCACGGCTTACAAGTAGGTGCCAGCACCAGCTCGGCCAGGGCAGCAGCAGCCACCACCACTGCTCACAGGGGCTGGGGACAGGGATGGACGGGGATGGGCGTGGGGCAGGAGGAAGCGGCACGGCGCGGGGTGCCCGCTCACGGCGCCAGGGTTTCCCCGCAGATCCGCCTGGCCGGCGGGAGGACGGAGTTTGAGGGCCGCGTGGAGGTGAAGCGAGGCAGTAAGTGGGGCACGGTCTGCAGCGATGGCTGGACCACCAAGGAGGCCATGGTGGCCTGTCGTCAGCTCGGCCTGGGCTACTCCCTGCATGCCGTGACGGTAGGTGCCAGCGGGGAGGGCCCCGGGAACGCCCTGGAGAGCACAGGCACCGGCCAGCACTTCCCGAATGACCGTGGGGCTGCATGGGGACAGAGGGGGACGGAGGGACGTGACCGCTCCGCGTCACAGGAGCCATATGGGCAGCTGTGGTGGGAGGCTTGGCTGCAGCCCGGGTGTGAGCGATCCTGGGCAATCCAGCCACCAGCCCTGCCACCCACCCTGCCTCACCCCCTCCCCAGGAGACGTGGTACTGGGACGCCAGCAACGTGACAGAGATGGTCATGAGCGGGGTGAAGTGCGCCGGCCACGAGATGTCCCTGAGCCACTGCCAGCACCATGGCGCCAGTCTGAGCTGCAGGAACACGGGCACGCGCTTCGCTGCGGGCGTCATCTGCTCCGAGAGTGAGCGGCCACGGGGGCTGCGGGCAGCGGGGGCTGCAGGGGGCCTGTCCGTGGGGTGGGGTTCTGTGGGGAGGGGGTCTGCAGGCAGTGGGGTCTGTGGGCAGTGGGGGCTGTGAACAGTGGTGTCCATGGCCAGTGGGGTTTGTGGACAGTGGGGTCTTTGGGCAGTGGGGTCTGTGGGCAGTGGGGGCTGCAGGCAGTGGAATCTGTGAACAGTGAGATCTGCAGGCAGTAGGGTCTGCAGGCAGTGGGGTCTGCAGGCATGGACTGTGAGCAGTGGTGTCCATGGACAGTGGGGTCTGTGGGCACTGTGGACAGTGAGCGGTGAGGTCTGTGGGCAGTGGGGTCTGTGGGCGGTGGGCTCTGTGGACAGTGGGGTCTGTGGGCAGTGGTGTCCATGGACAGTGGGGTCTGCAGGCAGTGGGCTCTGTGGGCAGCAGGGTCTGTGAACAGTGGTGTCCATGGCCAGTGGGGTTTGTGGACAGTGGGGTCTTTGGGCAGTGAGGTCTGCAGGCAGTAGGGTCTGCAGGCAGTAGGGTCTGCAGGCAGTGGGGTCTGTGGGCGGTGGGCTCTGTGGACAGTGGGGTCTGTGGGCAGTGGTGTCCATGGACAGTGGGGTCTGTGGGCACTGTGGACAGTGAGCGGTGAGGTCTGCAGGCAGTGGGGTCTGTGGGCAGTGGGCTCTGTGGACATTGGGGTCTGTCGGCAGTGGTGTCCATGGACAGTGAGGTCTGCAGGCAGTGGGCTCTGTGGGCAGTGGGCTCTGTGGACAGTGGGGTCTGTGGGCAGTGGTGTCCATGGACAGTGGGGTCTGCAGGCAGTGAGCTCTGTGGGCAGTGGGCTCTGTAGATAACGGTGTTGTGGGGCCAGGTGCTGTGGTCTGTGGGGTTTGCAGATGGAGGTCAGGTGTCAGCCAATGCCCAGCCAATGGAGATGGCACATATTCCCCCTGGCTGCCTCAGCCCTGCCAGCACTGGGCACTGCCCAGTCCCCTCCACTCACCCCGTCCCTGCCGAGAGCGGGGCCTTTCCCTGAGCAGCCGCCTGTCCCCAGCCGCCTCCGACCTACTGCTGCACGCGCCGCTGGTGCAGGAGACGGCGTACATCGAGGACCGGCCGCTGCACATGCTGTACTGCGCCGCCGAGGAGAACTGCCTGGCCAGCTCGGCCCGCCTGGCCAACTGGCCCTACGGACACCGCCGCCTGCTCCGCTTCTCCTCCCAGATCCACAACCGCGGCCGCGCCGATTTCCGCCCCAAGGCCGGCCGCCACTCCTGGGTCTGGCACGAGTGCCACCGGTGCGTGTGGGGCACGGGCAGGGTGGGATGTGTGGGCAGGGGACAGATGGGGCTGGGGTGAGGGCGGTGGTGCTGCAGTGGGCTGGGTGAGGGCAAAACTGGGTGAGGAGGGTGCTGGGCAGGAGAACTGCGCAAGTGTGACACTGAGTGAGGGTGACGCTGCATGAGGGTGACACTGGGTGAGGGTGTCACTGGATCTGCTGCCCAGGTTTCAGTTTTGCCTGGTTTGGCTTCAGGTTGTTCCTGGATGAGCAGTGCTGGGGCTGGGGTCTCCAGGAGGGCAAGGATGGGGCTGCAGGCTGCAGCTGAGCCCTCTGCCTGCCTGGGCCAGCTGGCTGGTGGGATAGCGGTGTCCCCTTCCAGGGCAGGACACAGCTTTTCCCAACCTCACAGTGCTGCCACCTCAGAGCCAGGGCTGTGGGGACGTTCCTGGCGGTGACGGGTGGGCAGGTGGCAGGGGGCTGATGCAGGGCAGGCTGCAGCAGGTGCTGGCTCCCTCCCACAGGCACTACCACAGCATGGACATCTTCACCCACTACGACATCCTGACCCCCAACGGCACCAAGGTGGCCGAGGGACACAAGGCCAGCTTCTGCCTGGAGGACACTGAGTGCGAGGAAGGTGGGTGACGTGAGGGCCCTGCAGCAGCGTCCCTGCCTGTGTCCCCATCATGGGGCCAGGCTGGGGGCTCTCAGCAGGGACGAGCTGTGTCTCCTCCTGCCTGCAGACGTGGCCAAGAGGTACGAGTGTGCCAACTTTGGGGAGCAGGGCATCACCGTGGGCTGCTGGGACCTGTACCGGCACGACATTGACTGCCAGTGGATTGACATCACTGACGTCAAGCCAGGCAACTACATCCTGCAGGTGCTGCACCTGACCCTCCCCAGCCCCTCCTGCCACACTCCCAGCTCCTATCCCTGCACCTCAGCACTGCACACACTTCAGCCACCCATGCCTCTCTCCCACTGGAGCTCATTGGGGCTGGTGAGTGTGCTGGCATGGGACAGTGGCTGTCCTTGTGCCCACCAATGTGCAGGGCTGCTCAACATGCTGCCACGTGGGTTTTCCAACTCTGAGCAGCGCTGCTCATGGGCATGTGGTGCACAGGGACAGGACCACCCCACCACATCAACAGCCACCGGCTCCTTGGAGCTCTCCTGCACACCCACCACAGCTGGGGAGACACATCCTGTGGGGCTGGGGCAGGAATCTCACTGTCAGTGCCCCACAGGTCGTGATCAACCCCAACTTCGAGGTGGCAGAAAGTGATTTCACCAACAATGCCATGAAATGCAACTGCAAGTACGACGGGCACCGCATCTGGGTGCACAGCTGCCACATCGGTAACAGCCTGGGGAGCGGCACAGGGGCGAGGGTGGAGGGCAGTGACGGGGCTGCAGGAGGCCATGAGGATGAGGATGGGCTGGGATGATGGTGTTGGGGGTAGCTACAGTGGAAGGTGCTGGCATTGCACCAGAGCTGACAGCCCCTGCCCTCTGCCTGCAGGAGATGCGTTCAGCGAGGAGGCCAACAAGAGGTTTGAGCAGTACCCAGGTCAGCTCAACAACCAGATTTCATAGGGCCCCAGCCCTGGGGAGACAGGCATCTCCCTCCCTCACCCCATACGGGTGGGAGGAAGCTGCTGGGAGACCGGCAGGGAGGCCTGATGTGCCCAGTGCTGCTGCCACCGCGTCCTGCCGGGGACTGCCCAGGACTCACCACCGGCTGCCCTTCCCCACCTCGGGAGGGCTGGTGCTGGGGGCACCGACACCTGCACCTCCCAGCCTGGGGCTGCCACCCCAACCACTGGCCAGAAGACCGTGCCCAAATCCCCTGGGCTGCGGCACACGGGTACGGTCCGGGAGGTCCTGCACCCCCCCACCGCTCCATCCCTTCCCATGCCGGCTGCACCCCGACTCCCAGTCCCCACTTCAGCCCTGGTTCCTCTCACCCCACAGCCCTCCCACAGCTCAACCCCTCAGCTGGCCCCGGGGCTGACCACCCACACAGGGCCCCAGGAGCCCCTGGTGCCCCGGGGATGGTGCAGGTGTCTCTGCCCACAGCACTGCCCAGGGGTGCCTCCTACCCCATCTCCGAGTTGTAATTTTATTTCCTCTATAAAGTTGTAAGTTCTATTTCCCAATGGCTGCTGGCACGTCTCTGGTTTGAGATGAGGAGCCTGGCAGGAGCAGGCGGCACGGTTCACGCTGCAGGGCTGGTCACCGCGCTCTGGCACAGTGTGGGAGCATCCCCTGGCCCCAGCAATGCCTCATCCACACAGCCCTGGCCCCACACCAGCCCCTAGCACCCTCCTCAAGCAGGGCGGGTGAGAGGAAGGAGGAGAGGAAGGGACCAGCAGCACCGTATGGGGGAGAACTGAGGAGCAGGAATGTGGTGAAGAGCTGGTTCCCCCTCACCACACCCAGGGCGAATATTACAGAGCAGAAATCCCGTCCTGGGGCTGTGACCCTTGAGGATTGGGCTCCACAGGACTGTGACCCACAAGAACTGAGGGTCTTGTCGCTGCCTCGACTCGTGTGGGAGCCGAGACCCTGGTCAGGAGCACTCGGGCCGAGGGAGGCACAGCCCAGCCCTCAGCCCTCAGCTGGGTGCTCTGACCCCAGCAGCCCCCTCCCCATCCCGGGGACGCCGGGCGCTGTGAGGAGGATGGGGGGGGCAGGCCTTGGCTCAGCCCTGGAACGCTGCGGTCAGCGCAGCCGGAGCAGCTATGCCAGACACGCCGCGATTTCCCTCCCAGAGCCGGCGGCGCTGGCCGGGGCAGCGAATTCCTCCGGCGAGGCCGGGGCTGCTGAAAGGAGGCCTGTTCTCAGGGCAGAGCCGCCCCTCGCCACAGCACCCCTGAGGAACCGCGCTGCTTTCACGTCCCAAAAGCAACAGGGCCGGAGCTCGGGAGTGTCGTCACGGGCAGGGCCTGGCCCGACAGCCGCATTCCTCCGCTGCTCCGGGCTGCCCTCAGCGCTGAGCCGCTGCTCCCGCTCCGGCTCTTCCAGGAAGGCGAGGAACAGCCGGAGCTGCTGCTTCCCCGAAGGCCCTCGGCAGCCAGCTGTCCCCAGGGGCCGGGTGTGTGTGGGAGCAGAGCTCCAGCACTGACAGCGAGCTGGGGGAAGGATAGGCAGAGCCCCGGCTCCCATCCCCAGCCCTCCAGGACATCAGGGCTAAGGAGATGCCACCCTGGCCATAAGGAGTCCAGCATTGACACAAATTTCAGCACGGCTTGGAAAGCTGCTGCATGGCAGGGGATGTGGACACAGGGCTCGGAGCAGAGCTCCCGGCAGAAGGGATGAGAAGACAGCCGTGGCACACTGGCACTGCTGCGCTCCAGGGAGGTGGTGCTTGAGCGTGTCCAGAGGAGGCAACAAGGCTGGTGAAGGACTTGGAACACAAAAACCCTGTGAGGAACGGCTGAGGGAGCTGGGGTTGTTTAGCCTGGAGAAAAGGAGACTCAGAGGTGACCTTATCACTCTCAACAACTCCCTGCAGGGTGGCTGTAGACAGCTGGGGGTTGGTCTCTTTCTCTAGGCAGCAACTGACAGAACCAGAGGATACAGTCTCAGGCTGCAGGCTGCGTCAAAGGAAATATAGGCTGGATATTTGGAAAAAGTTTTTCACGGAAAGAGTGATAAGGTATTGGAATAGTCTGCCTAGGGAGGTGGTGAAGTCACCATCCCTGGACATGTTTAAGCAAAGACTGGATGTGGCACTTGATGCCATGATCTAGTTGAGGTGTTAAGGGTGGGTTGGACTCGATGATCTTGAAGGTCTCTTCCAACCCAGACAATCTGTGATTCTGTAATGCCAGTCCCAGACCCGCTCTCACCCACAGAGGAGACACACAATTCATGGCTCGACAGCTGCCTGCCAGGTACAGAGAGAGGAGCTGGATCCAGCCCAGGTGGGTACCAAGCAGGTGGCAGGACACCATGAACACTGAGAATGTCCCTGGAAGCACAGAAAGCTCCTGCGTAGCCGCAGGGTCTCACGTGCAGGCTGCCAGGAGAAGCAGGGTCACACACAGCCCAGCCTCCACCAGGCAACTGCTGCTGCCACGGGAAGGAGGCGACATGGCCCTGAGGGCCGCTAGAAAAGTGCTTTATTTGAGTATAGAGGGGAACGGCTGCACCACAAGTCACCCAAGCACGGGCCCCTCTCCTGGCCCCTTGCAGCCCTGCACGAGCTCTCAGTCTCTGCCTGGCCAGCACAGACACCATCTCAGTCCTGCCCTCGGCTCCGGGCGGTCTCTGCTACTCGGTGACCTCGGGGACGACGCTCACCAGCAGGGTGTCGTAGCCGCGCCGCACCAGCAGGGCCAGGCTCTGCTGCGTCCGCACCGCCTCGTACACGTCCTCGGCGCGCCGCGACGCCGTCCCGTTGATCTCCAGCACCACGTCCCCGGCCTTCAGCCCTGCCCTGCGGGGGTGAAGCACGCAGAGGGTGAGGCAGACACTCGGCATCATCCTAGCGCAGCAGCGGCACCTGGGGTTCTACAGCTGCACTTGGCCAGCAAGACACCCAGCCTGGGAAAAAGTCCCCGAGTGGTTTTTGCTGCGGAGCCCAAGCCCTGCTGCTCTGGAGCAAAAACCAGTGCCACAGCTGCTCCCTCACACAGCCCTGAGGCACAGGGCAGCACTTACTGGTGTGCCGGGGAGCCGATGATCACCTTGTGGATCAGCACGCCGTAGGAGATGTCGGGGAAGGTGGGGTCACGCAGCTTCAGCTCTGCCAGGATGCTGCAGAGTGGACAACGGCATCAGGGATGGAGCTGGAGGCAGAGCAGGGCTCCCACCCCACTCCCTGCAGCTGCACAGGCTTAGAGAGCAGGCACAGAACCACCCCTCCTGTGTACCTGCACCCTGCCAGTCCCAAACACCACCATCCTCCTGTCAAAACGAGAGCACGAGAATCCCAATGGCACCAGGGGGAGCTGGAAACCCCTGGAGCAGCTGGCAGCTGGATCAGAGCTGTGGTGATGCACATCCCCATGTCACATCACCCTTCCCAGGGTCAGACCTGCCCCTCCCCTGCTGCGGTATCACTTCTCTGCTCTAGGTGGGCAGGACACACAACACAAGCTGAGCCCCTCTTCCTGCCAGACACATCAGCAGAGCTCTCCTCCTGAGTCTAAACAATCACAGTTTCTCCAACTTTCCCACAGACTTTAGGATTTCTAAACCAAATTTAAACTCTGTATCTTTTACAGCTCCTCTTTGGACTCTCCCCAGTTGCTCCTCACCCATCTTGAATGAAATCCAGAAGTGGATGCAGCACTCCAGCTGGATCTCTCCAGAGTGACAGCATTCTTCCCTCACACACTGCCTCAGCTCCAATCCCTGCAGACCCACACACTCAGTCTCTGCCCAGCTGTGCTCCCATCAGGTCCCTGCTCAGCCAGTCAGGGCTCCCCACGTGGCTGTGGTTTGTGCTGAACTCTCCTGTGCTGTCCCACAGCCCAGTGCAAGCTGCCATCCCTTCCTAATTTCACACAGCAAAGATGGGAAGAGGCCTCTCAAGTTCATCTCAACCCCCAGCAGGCTCAGGCAGGGCAGGCTGCTGTGGACTGCGTCCACTTGGGTTTTGAGAATCTCCAAGGACACTGCAGGCAACGTGTGCCAGGTGAAAAAAGGGATTTCTTGTGGACTCTCACATGTCTCTGTGCCCACTGCCTCTTATCTGGCCTGGGCACCGCAGACAGAACAATGAGGTCTGTGCCCAACACGGAGCTTCTCCTTCCTGTGCCAGGGAAAGGTTTCCAGATGGAAAGGTCCGGGGCGTTCAGGGCAGTCACTCGATTCCAAGGCGAGCAATCCCTTGCTGGGAGCCCTTCCTGCCGGGCACAAACAAGCCTGGCAGTCAGGCGGTTTCCCTGGACCGGCTCGGGGGCTGTGCGGAAGCTGGAGCCGCATCCCAGGAGCTGTGTCCGAGGAATTTCACGCTGCTTCCTGACAGACCCGGTCGGTGCCTGCAAGGTCGGTGCCTGCAAGCGTGGCCAGGGAAGCAGGAGCATGCTGGCTGGCCTCCCACATCCCTCGGGTTCTGCCGGGTAGCAGCACCATCTGCTGGGCGCTGGGGAACTCGCCAGAGCTTCAGGAGGGCAGAGCGCAGCCCCAAAAAGTGTTTGCCCAGCATGGCACAACGCCAGCCCCACGAGGCAGCTGAAGGTCCCTCAAACGTGGCTGCAAGAGCCAAAGAACCAGAGCAGGTGTTGTCCTTGAGAACTGCTCCCAGAAGTGAGAGCACAGGTCCTGCTTGCTGACATGGGCACTTCACAGAATTGTTTGGCTTGGAAAAGACTTTTAAGATCACGCCCAACCATTTCCCCAGCTCTGCCAAGGCCACCACTGAGCATGTCCCCAAGTGCCACATCCACAGGGCTATTAAATCCCCCCAGGGATGGGGACTCCACCATTGCCCTAGGCAAACGTGCCAGGTCTGGACAGCCCTCTCCAAGAAGGAATTTTCCCAATATCAAACTTCAACCTCCTCTGGCACAACCTGAGGCAGTTTCCTCTAGTCCTGTCCCTTGTTCTCTGGGAGCAGAGCCTGACCTCCACCTGCCTGGGAGAGCACTTTTTATCTGCTCACAGACTCTGCTACAAGTGTAGAAACTTGCAAGTTTCCAATTTACCACTGAGCCAGGCGAGCTGGGAGTCCAACCACAGCACAAGCACAAAGAGATTTGAGAGAAAAAGCTTAAGCTCTGGAGACAATCCTCCCAAAACCAGGCACCCTCGGTGAGTTGGGAAGATCCCATCACATCCCTGCCCCAACAGGAGCAGTCTGTTGGCCCCTGAGCTCAGGACAGGTACCTGGGAGTGAGGGTCAGCATCATCACCCCGATGTAGCGGCGCTTCGTCTCTGCATTGCCAAACCAAGAGCCTGAGGAAGGAAAGGACACGGAATGTCACGGCTGGAAAACAGAGATGGGCTCAGAACTGGGCTGAGCCCTCACAGCAGGCAGCATCCAGAGCCATTCCAAATCCCTAGAACAGCTCAGTCCAGTTCCCAATGTCAGCAGCGCTCCAGGTGATGCATTTTGCACCCTGGTTTGTCCGATTTTTGACAGAGAAAGTCCCTCCCCAGTGTCACAGGAGAACCAGACAGGGCAGGGCAGCAGCAGCACAGCTCTTCCTGTGGCACCAGATGAGACCCCAAAGACTTCTGCCCTCCTTGCCTTTCTCGGGAAGAAGGGCCGAGAGTTCAGCTGTGCCAAAGCCTCCCTCTCTCATCCTCCTCCCTGAGCAGGGAGGTCCCCACTCACTCTTGCGCTGCTCCTCCTTCTGCAGGAACTTCCTCAGCCGGTCGGAGGGGATGGCAAAGGAGATGCCCGACGTCACCTTCATGGTGTTCACGCCAATCACCTCGCCATCCTGCAGGGAAAGGGCACTGGGTTACCCAGCCTGGATCACTGTGGGGAGCAGGGCAACTACTGCACCAGCTTGGGGTCCTGCCTGTGCACCCACCCCTCCCCAGGCTGCTGTCACAACATTGCCGAGGGGCTGAGTACACGGGATGAGTTCACGCAGTCCCTGGCTCTGCCTTGCCAGCACCAGCCAGACCTCGTCTCCACCGGAGCCTCCTCAGCTCCCACTGCCTCAGATACTGCACAGGGTTCTCATGCCAGCCTTAGATCTCCTCCCTCCAGGAAACCTCCCAGCACTCACAAGCGCTCCCACAGAGGGGCAAGGAGCAAAGGGCACACAGCATATCCCTGCCCCGGCCAGCAAGGGGACAAGCAGCAGGACTCACCAGGTTGACGAGGGGGCCCCCAGAGTTCCCAAACTGCAGCAGAGGAGAGAGAGTGTGAGCAGACCACAAGAGCCCCCCTCCTGAGGCCGATGCCAGGGTGACCGGCCAGAACCCCCACGTGAGCCCCTCCTCCCTCCCGGTGTCCCCGTGTCCCTTACATCGATGGCAGCGTCGGTCTGGATGTACTCCATGTCAGTGGCGGCCAAGCCCAGCTCGCGGCTGCCGCGCTGCGCCGAGCTGACGATGCCCGAGGTGATGGTATTCTGCAGGGCGAAGGGGCTGCCCATGGCCACCACGAACTCGCCCTGCCTCACCTCGGCCGAGCGGCCCAGCGGCAGCGTGGGCAGCGGGTGCTGCGGGGAACGAGACGGTCAGCGGGACAAGAGGGCAACGTCCCCGCTTCCCAGTGTCCCCCGTGGCTGTGACAGGCACTCACCTTGGGCTTGATCTTGATGGTGGCGATGTCGGCCACCTGGTCCACGTCCTGCACCACGGCGTCGTACATCTCACCGCTGGCCAGCTTCACCCGCACGCGCCGCCGGTTGGCCACCACGTGCGCGTTGGTGACGATCAGCCCGTCCGGGGACACCACGAACCCAGAGCCGTTGGAAATGGGCACCTCCCGGCCCAGGAAGGGGTGCCTGCAAGGAGGGCACGGCTCAGGAGGGGTGGCAGGGACAGGGCTGGGAGGTAGCAGAGGGCAGCGGCACGATGGGGGGAATCCTTCCCTGTCCCAAAGGTCTGCACAAACAGGGGATCCCCTGTGCACGAACGCAGCAGGAATCCAGAGCTCGTGCACAGCCACAAAGGTACAATCCTACCAGAAGCACGTGGGAGCAGGAGGGGCTGTGACCTGTGCAGGGACAAGGGCAGAACACATGGAGCCCAGCCTTGGAGCAGGTAACAAACACCTGAGAGGCCAAAGAAACGTTTCCTGATAGCCAGAGGAGACTCACAACTCTGGGACCTGGTCAATCACCTCAACATCTGCTAGTAATCAGGTGAAGTGAACGGAAAACCGGATGGAACCCAGAGAAGGAGCAGCACCAGCTGATGTCTCCCTTACACAGCGAGGCAGAGAGGGTGACACTGCAAACAGGAGACACCAAGATGGAAGCAGCAGTCACCCAGCTGGAGGGCAGAGCTGCTGCAGAGGTGCTCCGAGAGGCATTGGGCGGTGAGAACATTAGAGAGCACAAAGGGAAATGCCGAGTGCTGCTCCCAGGCAGAGTAACGGGGCAGCCTGGAAGGCAGCTTCGCCAGACGGCCCCGGAGGACATGGAAGCGGCAGAGACGTGTGGCAGCCGCGTGTCGGTCCCTCCCGAGGCACTTGTGGGAGCCCTCCGGGACGCTTCAGGAGAGGCCAGCAGAAGTCCCGGGGCCACACTGCGCAGGGAGAGGGAGATCCCTCCCGCGTACCTCCCGGTGCCGGTACCTGCCCACGATCTCCACGTAGACCAGCGCGGGCGCCGTTTTCTCCACCACGTCGGCGATGAAGTTGAAGGCGGCGCGGGGCGAGGTAGGCGGCGGGGCGGGCGGCGGGGCGGGCACGGCGGCGCTCAGCGGCGGCCGGCGGCGCTCCCGGGCCCACAGCAGCAGCAGCGCCGCTGCCCCGGCGCCCACCGCCGCCGCCAGAGACCGGCCCCTGGCGGAGGGCGGCGGAGGATGGGAAGGGGGAGGGGGAGGAGGAGGAGGCGGCGGCGGCTCAGCGGTCCCGGTCAGCGCTCGGCACCAGAGCTGTACACCCAGTGGCACCGGGATCCACCGGATCCGCACCCTCCGCGCCGCTGCCGCCATGCTACCGAGCGGAAACCGCGCCCCGCCGGGGCGGTGCCGGGCCGCGGGGCGCTACGGGAGTTGTAGTTCTGAGGCGGGGTCTGCCCGAAGCTGTCCTGCACCGCGGAGCACGCCGGAAGCTGTAGTTCCGAGACGGGGCCTGCCGGAAGCGGGTTTGCCGTGGGGTATGCCGGGAGCTGTAGGCCGGCTGGGAGCTGCCGTCCCGCCGTCAGCGAGATGTGTCGATAACCGGCGCGACGGCGGAGCAGGGCAGCCCCATTGTCAGAGCCGCTCACCGAGTCCGCCAGAGCCGCTGAGGGCCGCGGCCGGGGCGAGAGCGCCGCGGCGGCGCGGTGCGGGCCAGGAAAGGGACGCTCACCCAGCGTGCCCCGCGCGGGCCGGGCGCGCGGCCGCGGGCAAGATGGCGGCGGGTGCGGGGTGGCCGTGAGGCGCCGGCACGGCGGGGATGGAGCCGCCCGCGGCCCCGGGCCCCGAGCGGCTCTTCGACTCGCACCGGTGAGCGCCCGCCCGGGACCCGCGCGGGGGGGACTCCCGGGGGAGCCGCGGGAGAACTGCGGGAACCCTGGGCGGGGGTCGCGGGGCCAGCGGAGAGCGGGCGTGTCTCACCAAAGCCCCGTGGGGAAGGTCGGGGTGACCCGTGGGGGGACCGGGGAGCGTTCGGGCTGTGCCCGAAGTGGGTAGGGAGACTTGGCGGGGAACACCACGCCGAGCGACGGTCGCAGGGCGAGTCCTGGGGATCGTCCCTGCCACGCTCAGGCGGCCCCGACCGCTTTCTGCTCTTGTAGATTCCCCACCGATGGGTTCCTGCTGCTGGCCTTGCTGCTCTACGCCCCCGTGGGGCTCTGCCTGCTCGTCTTGCGCGTCTTCATCGGCGTCCACGTGTTCCTGGTCAGCTGCGCCCTGCCCGACAGCGTCGTGCGCCGGTGCGTGCCCTCGGGGGAGTGCTGCCCGCGGTGGGTGTGGGGTGCAGGGCAGCCCCGGCCCCTGGGTGTCCCGAACCGTGCGGGCTTGGCTCAGGGAAGGATCTGTGGGGAGCTGTGCCTTCGGGACTCCTTGCTTTCAGGAGCCTTGGCGGTGCTTCCGCTGCCAAGCCGCCTCTGGAGTGGCTCAGGGACTGGTCTGAAGCACGTGGATCAGCCTGGTGTGCTGCTCAGGAGTTCTGTGGGCACTTGCTGCCCTTATCCCAGTCCCAGCCCCACACCGATTCCTGCTCCGGACGTGTCATTGCCATTTGGTGCCGGTGTCGTTTGTCCAGCCGCCGGAATTCCTGGGTCCTTGCCTGTTGGACGTGTCACCTAGCACCTAGAACCTAGTGGTTCTGACGGCAGGACTTGAGGAAGATCCTTGTTCCCCTGGCAGGTTCATTGTCCGCGTGATGTGCTCCGTGCTGGGGTTGCTGGTGCGTCAGAGCGACCCTCGGCTGCGCGGGGCCGGCGCCAGGGTTTTCATTGCCAACCACGTCACCCCCTTCGACCACAACATCATCAGCCTGCTCACCTCCTGCAACACGGTGAGGGCGCGGCTGGGGCTCCTCCCCGAGGGCGGGCCACGGGCAGCTCTGCCCCATTTGGTGTTGCCGTGGTCACAGCAGAAGGCAGCTTAAAGCCCGCTCAGTGCCACCCTCTGACATGGGCAGGGACAGCTTCTGCCAGCCCAAGTGGCTCCAAGCCCCATCTAGCCTGGCCTTGGACGCTTCCAGGGATCCAGGGCCAGCCACAGCAACTCTCACCCAAAAATTTCTTCTTAATATCTAGCCTAAATTTCTCCTCTTTCAGTTATACCCATTAATCCTTGTCCTGTCGCTCCAGTTTCTGGCGCACATTCCCTCTCCAGCTTCTCTCTAAGCTCTTTCAGATCCTGGAAATAAATCCAGATCTGATTTATTAGCTCAGGGTGTTAACCTTGAGGCGTTTTCTGTGGCTCAGTGTCACTCGTGGGCTCTGCACGAGAAAGTGGAACAGGGTGAGGAGCAGCTGGAGTTGTTACAGTGGGGGTTGATTTTGGTGGAAGAGTGGACAGATCCCAGCAGCTGCTTCCTTCTCCGGCCCTTTTGGATAAGGGGGCAGGGCTGATTGTGGGGCAGGGCTGGTTGTGGGGTTTCCCCCAGTACTGGGTGGGCAGTTTTGGGAGCTGCATGTCAGTGATGCTTGGGTAGTTCAGGGCTGTCCCTGCTCTCCTGTAAAATTCTTTGTGTGTGGAGTTCCTGAGTCAGCAGATCCGGGAGGCTCCTGTGTCCTGCACAGCCATTGATTTACCCCTGGCCTGGAGGGGGAGGACTCCTGGGAGCAGTGTGTGTCCTGCCAAGCGTGGCAGGGACCGCTGGGGGTGTGGGCAGCTGGGAGTACATGTGTCTGGCAGGCAGGGCACAGTCTGACCGGATGATTTGGAATCCATTTCCTGTGGAATTTGGGCTGGAGCAGAGGCTGAGGCCTGGCAGTAACACATTCTCAGCCACCAGTTCTGTCAGCACAGGTCACCCTCAGTCCCAGGGTGGGTTTTGCTAATGAGCAGGAACTTTGTCACCTCTGTCACCTGGGAACGTGGGCCTGGAGGGGCAGGAGGGCCTGGAAGGGTGGGCAGGGCGGCGTTCCCTCCTCACTCCTGTTCTCCCTGCAGCCTGCCCTGAGCGGTGCCCCAGGGTTCATCTGCTGGTCCCGGGGATTCATGGAGCTGGGAGTGACAGGCAGCCGTGCGGAGCTGGTGGATTCCCTGAAGGAATACTCAGCCCACCAAGGGAACCCACCGCTGCTGCTGTTCCCAGAGGAGGCGGCCACCAACGGCAGGGCCGGGCTGCTCCGCTTCAGGTGCGGGAGTGGGAATTCCCACAGCGGGAATTCCTGCGGCAGGGGGGCTGGGAATGGCTCTGGCGTGTGGTGACAAAGTGGTTTGAGGTGGGATCACTCTGGGATTATTCACTGCAGAATTCCCCCTTCCAGCTCCTGGCCCTTCTCCATCCTGGATGAGGTCCAGCCCGTTGCCCTGCAGGTCCGGAGGCCGTTGGTGGCTGTGGTGAGTGGTGGGCACAGGGACAGGGTGTGGGGTGGGTACAGCTTTTCTTTCTGCTGCTTCTTTGGAGCCTGTGCTGTGGCCTGGCCTCGTGTCCTGGCACCCTGGAACCAGCTGCTCAGGGCTGACACTGTTCCCAGTGCCTTTCCCAGGAATTTGGCCAGTCAGGACTCTCCTGATTACACTGACCAGATGTTTGGTGGCCCAGCTAGCTGTCACTGTGCCTCTGGCTTCCATGGCCACTGCAGCCTGCTTTCCTCTTGGTGAGTTCCCTGCTGTGAAAGACCAGCTGCAGTCAGTACTTGTGCCAGAGATCGTGCACTTTGGTGACACAGGCACAGGACGTGGTGCAAGAGCAGCCCCACACAAGGGATAAAGTTCACAAGGGCAACGGCAGCGCTGCCGAAGGCCTGGCAGGGAAACAGCTCTCAGCGGGGCTTTGTTGAATTTCTTACTTTTGATATTTATTATTTATGATCTGGTGACCCCTGGCAGGGTGAGGAGTCACCTGGATGTTTGCAAGGATGGGAGCTGCAGGAATATTTGGCAGATCTTTGTTAACCCCTGCCAGGCCAGGGGTGCTGAGGCCACAAGTGTGGGTGAGGGTGCAGTTTTCTAGCAATGAGGATAAGTTGCATTTTGAACGACTTCTCGAGAGAAGTGGGAGAGCTTTTCTGTTCTGGACAGTTTATAAGGAATATCTTAAGGCTTTTGTGGGTTTGGCTCATCTGAGAAATTCTGAGCTGTAACAAGTTGTGTGTCTGTGCATCCCTTCCCTCGTGCATGTCGGGGAGAACAGCAGGTCTGTGTGGAGGTGCTGGTTACAGTCATTTCTTGGCTCAAATTTTACCTCCAGAGTCTGAGCAGGGCTTTGTGCTTCCTGCACATTGGCTGAATAAATCCTGGTGGATTTCTGGGGTGATTTTAAACCATCAGAAACTGGAAGACTTGGAGATGTCATATTTTGAATGGTTCAATTGGTGTTTTATGGGAAGTTTTCTTATGTAATTGTGTAATGTGTATTAGGCCCTGGGTTGGGCCAAACACCAAATTTGGGGTTAAGAAAGAATTTTCTCCAGCTCCAGTTGCATGGAATGTTGCAGGAAGGTGTCATTCTGTGGCACAGGCAGTGTGGCTGAAATCTGGCTGTGGGCATCACTCGAGGCATTTGGGTTTGGGGTTCTGAGGTTCTGTTTATCCAGATGAGGCTTCTCAGTTCCCCTCGTGGCTGGGTTTTCAGGGCTTTTCTCACTTACAGCTCCTCTTCCCAGGCTGTGGGATAAACCAGGCATGAGCCTGTCTGAGAATCACAGAATTGCTTGGGTTGGAAAATCCCTCGGAGCCTGTGGGCTCATTCCCCAGGCACTGACAAGGCCACCATTGACTATGTCCCCAAGTGCCACATCCACAGAGCTTGTTAAATCCCTTAGAGACTGGGACATCCCCCTGCCCTGGGCAGCTGTGCCAGAGCTGGACAACCCTTTCAAGGAGGAATTTCAAGGAGTCCCAATATCCAACATCAACCTCCTCTGGCACAACCTGAGGCTGTTTCCTCTTGTGCTGCTCCCTGGGAGAGCTTACAGGAGTTGGGACACCACAGAGAGGCTGTTGCCAGCAGAATGAGGGAGGATTGTTCATGGTTCTGAGGAAGCTTTGGTAGGTTTGCAGGCGTTTTTGGTGCTTTCTGAAGGCACAGAGTAGTAGGGAATGTGGGGATACCGAGAGAAAGTCTTGCTGCTGTCTTAGTGGGGGAGAAAGTTTTCACTGGGAGCAGTGAAAAGCAGTGAAAACTGGTGATGACCAACGAGGGTGAAACTGCCCTGGAGCTTGCCCTGCTTGCACTGGCTTTGCTGTTCCCACTCTCCCAATCCTCCAGCCACAGCTCAGGAGTGCTCTGCCCACCTCCCTCCCCAGTGGAACCTGGACCAGCTCCTGTTCCACGGCTGGGATCTCACTCTGCTCTCTCCCCCAGAGCGTGGCTGACTCCTCCTGGGTCACGGAGCTGCTCTGGACCTTCTTCGTTCCCTTCACCGTTTATCAAGTAAGGTACTACGTCTCTCTCTTCCGTTTGGGGCAGGGTTGAGGGTGGGCAGGGCCATGGTGTCACCATGGCAGTGACAGTTCCCTCCCTGGGTGCCTCAGCAGGGCTGGGCTCGGCACCATCTGGGCCTGGCCGTGTCCAGCTCCTGCACCAGCTTCTGATGTGGAGAGGGCTCCTGGTTCCTGCTGGAGAAGGAGAGAATCTCAGCCTCTCCAGGTGTTCAGTTCAAGTTTCCAAGTGTATTTTTGAAGCTGAGCTGCTCAGCCCAGCTGTGCTGGCCCCCAGTGTCTCTGTCTGTCCCTACAATCCCTCGGGAGCGGGGTGGTGCAGGGCTGGTCCAGACCCCTGCCCACAGCCTGGCTGAGCTCAGGCTGGCTGAGTAATGAGAGCAACGGAAGGGACTGGGAATCAAATGTAGGACTTGGTGTATTTCACCAAAGGAAAGCCTTTCCCTGGTTCCATCTGCCTGAATTCTGGGTGACCCGTTTTCTACTTCCACGTAAATGGCCACAGATCCTCATTAAGGCCTTTCTGGGAGCTGCAGATCCCTCATGTTACGCTTGAGGGCTAACGGAGCTCCAGTGAGCCAGTTCTGTCCTCTGCCACGTCCTGGATTTGGGAGTGGGTGTTGGGGTTTGGTGCTCCTGTGGGGAAAGGCGTGGGCTGAGAGGGAGCATGGAGGTGGGGATGGCATGGCTGCCCCTGGCAGGGTGTCCCCAGGGGCTGCTCCTGGCAAGGGCTGCTCCTGGCAGGGCTGGCTCCACGAGCTGTTGTCCCCACTCAGGTGGATGCCGTCTGTCCCCAGACGAGCGGACGAGCGGAGTGAGGACTTTGCGCTCCGAGTTCAGGAGGTAGGAAAGTGCTGTGGGAAAGGGAATTGTAGGGCTGCTGCGCTTCGGGGTGGACACAGAGGAGAGCTGGGTGCAGGCAGAGTTGCAGAGGGTGTTTCTGGATGTGTTTGTGTGATGGGAGTGCTGGTACGTATTTATTGCCCCTTGCAGGAGCTGTTGTTTCATGGCTTATTTGCCACCCCACGTTGAGCCTTTCTGCAGTTGTCAGGGCTCTTCTCATAGAGTTCAAACCTTTCACCCCCTTTTTATAATGCCACAAATCAAACAAAGCAGTTGTTTCTCCACCCTGCCCGTACGTCCTGGGTACTTCACAGCTCCAGACGTCTCGCGTCTCCTTGTCACCCTGTTTTGACCGGATGATATCGCTGTTCCTGGTCCTTCTCGTGCACTCTGCAGCACTGAAATGCCTCCCAGAGGCCCTGGAGAAACCAATTCCCAGCCCTCTTGCTCCATGTACCCCTGACATGCTCCCCAGCGTGGAGGGGCCACCCAGGCTGTGCGTGTTGTGTGTTTTTATGTGTGACTCCTCCATGTTCCACAGCTGTTGGCCATGGAGCTGGGTGTGGTATCCACACGGATCACCGCTGCTGACAGGACCGAGCACATGAAGAGGCTGAGGCACACGGCACGGCTGCCCTTTGCCCCAGGTGAGGGTCCTGGCTACGGAACCTCAGCCCAGGCTTTTGGGAGGGGTCCTCTCTCTGCTCTCAGGGGCAGACTGCTCACTTTTAGTCCCTCACGCTGTTCCCACCGTCCTTTCTCCCGCAGCCTCGAGCCAGCGCCCGGCAGCCCGGCCCAGGGTGACCCCCAGCCTGCCTGGGGCTGCTCCCGAGGACGTGCGGGTCGTGGCCATGGCACAGCAGGTCAAGGAGGTGCTGCCTCACGTGCCCTTGGAGGTCATCAGGACAGACCTGGGTGAGCTGGGGCTGGGGGCAGCTTCTGTGGTCTGAAAGAAGAAACCTCGTCCCTACTGCACTGGAACACACTGGCAGCCAGGATGGAGTGTCCTGATCTCTAACGGGTCCCTTTGTCCCCACAGTCCAAACCAACTGTGTGGACACCACCATTGCCAACTTGCTGGAGGGGAGAGTTCCCTTCTTCCCTGAGAGTAAAGAGGCTGGAGACCTGCCTGCCCCGTCTACCTCCCAGGCTGCAGCTGCTTCTGGCATCCAGGGCTCTGTGGCTGCGCCTTCTTCCAAGGTACTTCGGGCTTGTGTCTCCCTGCTCTGCTGGCTCGTGTTCGAGCACCAGCCTGGCATGCCAGGTCCTTCCAGAGCCACCGAGGAGGCTTCATCTGTCTCCTGACGGCTCCTGTGCTTTCTCTTCTAGCCGGCTACAAAGCAGTTTGCAAAATCCCCCGTGGAGCGTCACCTGTCCTTGCAGGAGAGGAAGCGAGCCTTGTACGACTATGCCAGGAGGTGAGAGCCCCCCACACCTCCCTCTGCCAGGGCCACACAAAATCTCCTCCTGCCCAAACCCCCAGATCCCGGCCCCTGCAGTCCCGAGGTGCCCCAGGCACTGGGTTCTCCAGGGTAACTCATTTCTGGCTGATTTCTGGAAGCCCCTGTGGAACTGGGCTTCCCTGAGGGCCCACTGGCACCGTGGCACCCTCGGTGTGGGCAGGACATTCCTGTTCGGCACCAGGGACAATGCTGTTAATCCTCCTCGGTGTCAGGGCACAGTTTGGTCTCTGTGCAGGGTTTTTGTGAGGCAAATCCTGGGATAAGAGGCCAGTTCTGGTGTGTGGGCTTGGTTTAGGAAGATACAGAAAACTGAGGATGTGTTTGAGGGGAAGTTCAGCGTGCCTGGGCTTGTTGGGCACTGGGGGAACCATCCTGTTGGATAACTCTGACTGGGAAGCGTAGCTTGGAACTGCTGGGGCACGGGGACTCCCGTGGGTGGTCCTGGGGGACAGTGAGCTGCCATGGGCAGCCCTGGCTTGGTCCATGCTCCGTCGGGTTTGTTCCAATGGCCCTCCCAGAGCAGCTCCTGCTGCCTTCACCTCTTTCCCTGGGCTCCAGGCAAGCTTGGAATGAAACAGGTCTAACCAGAGCCCAGGCCTGGGATGCTGCAGTGTCCAGTGTCCCCGGGCCCCAGTCCCTCGGGGCTGTTTCCTGGCCAGACCGGCGATCCCCGGGTGGGTTCACGGGAGGCCCCTGGGGTGGTCGCAGCCCCGCCGTGTCTGAGGGCGCTCTCTCCCACAGGCGGTTCGCTGAGAAGCACGGCGCGGCAAGGGCCGGCGGCAGCCCCTGACCGGGCCGGGCCGGTGTCAACCCCTGACCGGATCCCCGGGCCGGGCTGGGCCGGTGTCAACCCCTGACCGGATCCCCGGGCCGGGCCGGGCCGGGCCGGTTTCAACCCCTGACCGGAGCCCCGGGCCGGGCCGGTGGCACCGGGAGCGCGCGGGCCCCGCGCGAACGGGACGGGCGGGGCGGGGGCGCCCCCTGGCGGCGGAAATAAACGGCGGCAGCGTCCGGCGCGGCTCGGGCTGTGCGGGCACCGGGGGCAGAGGGGCGGGGTCAAATGGGCGGGGCCAGCGGGGAGGGCGGGGCCGGGCCGGCTCCGTGCGGGTCTGCACGCGCGGCGGCCGACGCCTGCTCGCGCGCCGCACGTAGGCGCCGCTTAAAGAGGCAACGCGGCGGGGCCGCCGCCCCCGCGGCCGGGCGAGCTGCGGCTCGCGGGCCCCAGCGGGAGGAGCCAGCGCCCCTTTAAGAGAGCGGCGCCCGGTGCCGGTGGTTTTATTTACATGGGGGCTCGCGGGCGTCACGTGACTGTCAGCGGCGGGGGCTGCGCGCGGAGCACCCGCGGGGCCATGGCGGGAGCCGGTGACGACGGTGCGGGGGGAACCGGGGCACCGGGGTGGGATCGGGGCAACGGGGGACCCGGGCGGGCCGGGGCACCCAGGGGTTTGGGACAATAAGGGCGGGCTGGGGCACCGCGGGGTTCGGAGCGGTGGAGGAGCCAAGGGGTTGACGTGCACACGTGGGGCTCTGGGTCACCGGGAGTCCCGGGTGGCTGATGTGCTCTGTGGGTCAGTGGGGAACCCAGACGGGGTTTCTGGGGGGCTGACGTGCACTGGTGGCCAGGGCGCATAGGGATCCCGGGCAGGCTGGTGTGCACCGGGGGTCGGGTCAGTGGGGCCATCAGGGGAGGCTGATGAGAACCGCGGGGGCAGGAGTAGAGGCAGGTGCGGGTCCCGGGACAGTAACCCTGGGGTGCACGGGACATCGCGGGTCGGGGACTGCACTTGGTGCTCCTGCGGTCTGCAGGGAGTGGTGCGGGGTGGGCTCTGGGCAGGGATGGGGTGCAGGGGTGGGCCCGGGGCAGCACAGGGGCTGACAGCCCCTCCAGGCTCCTGGGTGGAGCTGCGGTGTGGCCCAGGCTGCCCCGAACCCGAGCTGGCGCCTTCACCGTTCTCCTGCCACGCCGACGTGGAGCGGATGCTGCTGGAGGCCCAGCTGGAGACAGAGAGCAGTGACGGGTGAGTCCCGAGGGGGAGCCGGGCTCCAGAGCCCTGCTGAGCCGCGGCTGGCGCTGGGGCCACAGGCTGGGCTCGGTGACTGAGGGTTCCTGTTTGCAGGACTGTGCTCGTGCTGGGCTCCCCAGCCTGGGATGATGACGGAGCCAGCCATGGGAGTGATCGGCCAGAGGAGAGCGAGGTGCTGCCTGCCCACAGCCAGCCCCAGCCAGGCTGCCCCCACCCCCGGCAGGTGAGGGAGCTGTTCCCACCACACCCTGCTGTGCCCCCAGGCCCTGCTCTGACCTGCCCTGTGTCTCCTTCCAGTGGGATATGCCAGAGGAAGCCAAGTGGAGGCAGCGACGCCTGACAGCGTCCCTGGGCTGGGCCTGTACCCGCTGCCCTCGGTACCTGTCTCCAAAGTAAGTCCTGTGTCCCCCACAAGCACGTCCTGCTGACCTCCATCCCGCTGTCCCCGTGTCCCTGTTAACCATGAACTTTCCCCAGGGAATTTGCCTTTGTGTGCTCCCCCCAGCCAGTGCTGTGGAGCCTGCAGGGAGGAGCAGTGGGGAGGAAGAAGAGACTTTTCAGTTCGGAGCTGCTGCTTCTCTTCATCCCCTCGCTTCTGCTCAGCCACCTGCTGACGCTGGGGCTGGGGTGAGTGTCTGTGGGTCTCACCGTGGGGCTGGGGGAAGACACTTCTGCATTTGGGCTGCTCATCCCTCGTGTGCTGTCATGCACCACTGTTCCCGGCAGCTGCAGTGGTCTGCTGCCATCTCCCCTTGCTCCTGGCTTGCCCAGCACCCCGTACCAGTGCCTCACAGTCACTCTCTCCAATCCAGGATCTACATTGGGAAGCGCCTGGCAGCCTCCTCGGCCAACCCTCTGTGAGGAACTGGGCAGGCAGCACCCGCTGCTCCATTGGCAATGCGGGGAGAGCCCAGCAGCAGCGCGGCCTGACCGCTCCCAGGCCCCGTGTTCGTGGCATGAGGAGCCTTCTCCCCGTGTTTCTCCCTCAGCCATCGCCTCGGGAGCTGATCCCAGTGTCCCCCGTAGACCAGAACCTGCTGCTGATGGCAGCTCCCAGTTGCAGGCAGCCCCTGCCCTTCCCAGCCCTGGTTACGGGTCCAGGTCCCCCTGTAACAGACTGTAAATATGACTGAGCCCACCTGAATAAAGAGCCCTGTGCCAGCTCAGGATCTGAGCAATGAGTCCCCTCCCTGTGTCCAGCCAGCACAGCCTGCCTTGGGAAGTGACCACTGGGCTCCCTGGGGCCCTTCCCTGTGGCAGGAGGGCGAGCCCCTGTGCTTTGGGGTGGTGCCAGCTGGGGATGGGCCCCTGGGTGGGCCGTGGGCAAGCAGGGCTGGGTGCCGGGGCTCCCATGGCTGCTCAGCCCCACGCAGGTGCCCGGCTGATGCGTTTGTCCTTTATTAGCCATGGCTGCAGTGCAGAGGCGGGAGCTGAGCGTGGCATGGCTGGTTAGGGCGTGACACCTGCCTGGTGCCGGTGGCAGGTGTGGGCAGGAGAGGTGGCACTGCCAGAGCGTGAGGCTGCCGGGGCCTGTGTGCGCACCTGGATGTGCAGTTCAGGCCAGGAATGTGTCCTGGTGCCGCAGGATGGAGTGGGCAGCCAAGGGATGGGAGCTGTCCCACAAATGGAGAGCAGGAATCACGCAGAAATGCCACTGGGGAAGTCTCTGGCTCCCTGCCACTGGCACAGTCCATGGGCAGCCCGGGTGGAGGGAGGGAGGGGTGTCCTCACGGCTGGGAGGGGCTGCATGTGTGGGAGCTCAGCATGGCTCCAGTGGCACAGGAAGCATCCAGGGCCAGGTGCGTCCCAGCCCCAGGGGACACCTGGAGGGTGGCAATAGCCAGAGCTGGCAGTACACTGTGTGGCAGTGCCCCATGCACACGGGGAGTCCTGTGGCCATGTGGGGTGCTCTGGGTGTCAGTGGTGCAAGAGGTGCTCCAGCAGGTGAGAATCAAGCAGAGCTGTGGCTCCAGCAGTTGGCTGGGCACAGGGGCGCTCAGGGCAGGGGTGGCCCCTGCAGACACTGCAGCTGCAGGTAGCATCAGGTCAGAGCTGTGACAGTCGCTTGGACTTGGGTGGAGGCAGTGGCGGTGACTTGAGGCTTCTGTTCCTGTCCACTGTTGGGGATGTGGACGCCTGCAAGCAGAGAGGGATGAGAGGGGTGGTGGGACTGGGGGCCAGGGCCAGGCAGTGCCTCCCCTCCAGTGCCTCCCCTCCCGTACCTTCCCTGCAGCTGCAGCGTCACTCTGCTCCAGGAATGTCTCATACACCGCGAGGCTGAACTTGCGGGGCAGCGGTGGGAGCTTGCTGGCGCTTCTCACGCGGCCACCAAAGCCGGTGGGAGACAGGGACGAGCCTGTGCAGGCAGGAGAGGTGGGATGGAGGCTCAGCCAGCCTGGGGCTGCATAGGGCACATCAGGGTCCCCAGGGCTGCGGGGCCAGCGCTCCTGCCCACAGAAGTGTGGCAGTGCTGGGCAGAGAGGACAGAGGTGCTATGGGATGTGAGCCCAGCCGGGAGCAGGGGGCTGGCTCCCACCAGGAACAGCTCTTGGTACCAAGAGCCAGTGGCACAAGGTCCAGGATCAGTGGCTGCAGCCCCTCAGGGAGTGTTCAGCGGGGGCCGTGCCTTGTGCTCCCACTCTGTGCCACCACAGGGGCGTGAGGGGACCTGTGGGAGGGCACAGCCCTGCTCGTGGGGCTCTCGGGACTCTCGGGAAGGTGGCCTGGCAGGTTGTACCTGCAGCGCTGGGCTGAGCACCCGCAGCAGCTCGGCTTGGTGGGGGCTGTTTCCCGTCAGCGCTCGGGCTGCTCTCGCTCATGTTGCAGGAGAGTCTCCACTTCTCGTCCTGGGGCACAGAAGGAAGGCTCAGCACCTCGGAGAGCCAGGCTGGATGGCAGCCACCTCCAGCTCCTGCCCTCCCTGCAGCAGGGGCTGCCACCAGCCCCTTGAGGGGTCCCATCCGGGCTGGGGGCAGAGCCAGGGGCTCTGGGTGCAGCAGGACCCCCAGGGGAGTGCAAGCGGGGCCCCAGGGAGGCACCAGGGCTGTGCTGAGCATCACCTTGGGCTCTGGCAGCTCCGAGATGGACTGGCGCGGGTCCTGCCGCCGGGGCCCGAAGATGAAGCTGGCACGGTTCTCCCTGTGCTCATTCCTGTGGTCCTCGCTCTCAGAGGGACGGGGGGCAGGCTTTGGAGTCGGGGGTATCTCCGTGCTGTGGGGTGACTGGGACAGGTGAGGGGCAGCAGGGGAAGGAGGAGCGGGGCTATGCCATGGCTGCATTCAGCCAGGCACCATCTACAGCAGAGCTCAGCAGGGGAGGTTTGGGGGACAAGAGTGGATGGCTCAGGTGACAGCAGTGTCCAGCTGAGCCTGGGGGCCTGGACAGGGCCACCGTGGTGGCCTGGCAGGACAGACCCCTGAGATGCACTTGGTATAAAGGGCAGGGGGAAAGGCAGAGGACTGGGGAGGTGGGAGAAAAGTGCCCGGTTCAGAGTGAGGAAGCTCAGCAGGGAGGGCTGAGGGGGCTGAGAGGGATCGACCAGCACTCCCCACTGCAGCACTTGCCTGGCTCCAGTGTGGCTCAGCCGGTCCCAGTCAGGTACCCAGGCTATGGACCGGGGTCGGCCACTCCTCCGGTCCTCAAAGAACATCTGAGAGACAGCCAGGAGGGGTGAGAGGGCAGAGCGTCCCCAATCCTTCCCTGGGCTCAGCCAGGGCCATCAGTGCCCTCTCTGACCAGTCCTGCTTCTGTGCCAGTGCCACCCTCCCCAGGAGCACTGTCCTCTCTCCAGGGGCAGGCAGGAACCCTGAGGTCCCCTATGCCCAGTGCTCCTCACCCCATTCCTGCTCCAGCCATGGCCTCAGCCAGCTGCTCCATCCCTGCTTTGGCTTGCCCAGTGTCACCCCCATGGTGCCAGGCCCTGCCCCATGCCCCCCAGCACGGCACTCACCATCTCACGCACGCCGTACTGACTCTCCACCTTGGCCCGCAGCTGCTCGAAGCACTGCTCCATGCGCTCGTGGAAGGGCCGCAGGTCCTCCGTCACCTTCTGCCCGTGGATCCGGATGCCCTCTGCCAGCAGCGGGATCTGGGGGACAACGGGGACTCGTGGGGCTCCCTGGGATGGGGAGGGACAGCGGGGAACAGCTGTCCCTGCCACGGGGAGGCTGCACCTGGTACCTGCCAGGCGATCAGGTCCTTCAGCTTCTCGATGTTCCCTGCATCCTCAGGGTGCTCCTGCATGTAGGCCTCCTGGAAAAAAGCCTGCAACGACCCTCCTCAATCCCACTGCCGGGCTGGCTCAGCTCCACGCAGGCTGGGCAGGGCAGAGTGGTGCCAGTGTTTGCCCTGGCTGTGCCCAGCTGGCCCTTGCGTGCCCTCACCTTCTCATACTTGGCAAAACCACCCATGACGGCGGGGTCCACGATGCCATTGAGCAGCATGGAGAGAGGGTTGACGGGCAGGCTGGGGTCGTTCTGGTGCCGGTTGATCTCACTCATGATTTTCTCGTTGGTTTTCATCATGGTCTCGATGGCGTTCTCCAGGGGGGAGATGATGATCTGTGCACAGGGAAGGGTCAGAACTCACAGGCACAGCCAGGTACACCCACCTGTCACCCTGGCCTGGTCCCTCAGGAGGGACCCTTGGGGCTGCACATCTCACCCCACGGAGCGCCTCAGACCCCTGGCACCCCCTGAGAGCTCATGGGGATGTGCTGGTCCCTGCTCCCAGCACAGGGACAATCCCATGGGCAGCGAGGCTGCAGGACACCTGGGCAAGCACTGGTGTCACTTTGGGGGTGCAGCTGTGCCACAGTGGGGTGCACAGCCTGAGCACCGCTGCAGATACACGTGCAGCACTCATGCAGCCATACGTCCTTGTGCCTGCAGCATCCTGTGACAGCCCAGCCAGGGCACATCACATCTCCACTGCCCTGGCTCCTGAGACTCCCTGGATGCTGGCCGAGCACCCGGCCCTGACAGAGGAACAAAGCCCACGCAACAGAGCCGTGGCAGCAGCTGCTGAGCCTCCTCCAGCGCCTCTGCTGCACCCCACACGCTGTCCCTGCTGCCCTCGGAGCATGGCACAGGCAGGACACGCTCCCCATGCCCCAGCCTGAGCTCCTGGCAGGGCTGGGGGCTGTGTCCACCGGGATCCTGGGAGGGCCCTGCTGCCCCCTCCTCACCGTTTCGGTGGAGGTCACGACGAACCAGCGCAGGATGCCGGGCAGGGGATAGGCTGTCCTGAAGGTCGTCCGCTCAATCCACATGTTCTGTGGGAAGAGCAGCAGTCACTCCCCACCCTTCTCTCATCACCCCTGGGCTGCCCCATGGCATGGGGGGATCCCACCTCCATGGGCACAGGACCACCACCTTCCCCATCCCAGGGCCCCCCAGCTCTCCTGTCCCTCCAGCTGGGGGTCCTGGCAGCTCCTCCCAGCACTCACTGCAAATTCATTGTCGGGGTCGTTCGGGCCCCTCTTGAAAGGCCGTGAGTAGCTGAACCGCTGGACGTGGTTGGCTTTGTAGAAGCTGTGGGGAGAGAAGGGGCAGAAGTGGGAGAGAAGCCTCACTGTGTCCCACCCACGCACGCACAGGGAGCGGAGCAGGGGCTCCCTGCGCTGGACACTCACTTGGTGATCTGCTCCGGGATGCTGCGGCCCTTGAGCCGCACCTTGGCCTCCTCTGCGGGCTGCACGGTGAAGCACTGGATGTCTGTGGGAGTGAAGGAGCCACCAGCACACACTGGAGGACAGGGCTGCTGGGGAGAGGGGCTCCAGAGCCCTGCGAGGTGAACCCCAGGGGCACAGAGAGGCATTTAAGGAATTCCCACATGGAGGGAGTGGGAAGAGACCAAGCCACCCTCCCAGCCCTGTGCACAGAGGATACACTGCCCTGGGGAGTCGGTGATGTCCTGGCCAGGGGGAGATGTGCTCTTCAGCTTCTCGGCGTTGGGGAAGGGGCTCAGCAGCTGCATCTCAAAGTCCTCACGCCGCTCGTACTCCTTGCCCCGGTAGATGAAGACCTTGTTCTGCAGGGGGAGAAGGTGACAGCTCATCCCTGTGCCACAGAGCGGGGCCCGCAAGCCCCAGAGCACCGGGGTGCAGGTGCTGATAAGGCTGAGCCCCCTGCCAAGCAGAAAACACCTCCTGCTAGGAAAATGATATCCCCCCAAACCCAGGGACTGGAGGAAAAAGGAAGAAGGCACATGGAGAATCAGGATTGGTGCCATCCAAGCGATGTCACTAAGGACAAATCCTGCCTGACAAATTCAGTGGCTTCTACGAGGGCGCAGCAGCGTGGATGGATGGGGGGAGAGTGGCTGGACTTGTGCAAACCATCTGCCCTTGTCCCCAGGACAGAGGTGGATGGGACAGACGCTGGGTAAGCATCAGGCTGGATGATGACACCCAGAGTTGTGGTCCACAGCTCCACGTCCAGGTGGAGACCAGTGAGGAGGGTGTTTCTTTGGGGTGGCAGCTGCGGGGCTGCTCCTGGTTCTGCTTACCCGGAGGAAGGTGGGGAAGCCCTGCCCGTAGTAGCCCACGGCGAAGTAATCCGGGCTGGGCCGCAGCACCTTCAGGATCTTCTCATAGAACTTGGCTTCTCGTTGCTGCAGAGGAGAAGTGGGTGGATGAGGACAGGATGGGGCCCTGCAGACTCCCCCAGCTCATCCCCACCACCCTGCCCTGCCAGCAGCACCCACCAGGATGTCACTCAGCATTTCGTAGTCGAACACGTGGCTCTCGTACTGCTCCGCCAGCTCCTTGCAGATGTGGATGGCCTCCTCCCACATCTGGAGAAGAGAGGGGCCAGGACAGGGGCCCCCGGTGCAGGGTGAAGTGGGGAAGGGGGCAGCAGGAATCACCCTGCCTGTGAGGGCACCTGCACCCCTGCCCTCTGTGAGGAGCGGCAGAGGGCTCTCCTGTGGGGACTGGTGGTCCAGTGGGCAGCAGAAGGACTTGGCTCCAGCCCCCCAGCCCACCCCATCAAACTTTTGTCCTGAGATGTCTGAGCTGCCGGCCCCTGGCAGTACAAGGATTGGGCTGGGATGTGATGAGACAGGATGGGATGGGATAGGGATAGGAATGGGACAGGGATGGGATGAAGGACAGGAGTGAACCATCCAGCCCAAGCTCACTGCAGGGCAGTTCCAGCCCTTCTGCAGCAGTGGGGAGTGAGGGGCCATGCTGAGAATGGGGTCTGGGAGCTTGGAACACAGGGCAGTGGTGGCAAGGAGGCCAGGCTTGCCCTAGGCCAGCCCAGCTCCCTCCAGTCGCGGGGTTTCAGAGGCTGCAGGGTCTGTAGGGGCAGGGGGCCACATTCACCTTGCCCTGGTCGAAGTATTCGATGATCTGGTTGTACAGAGCCTCCTTCAGCTGGCGCTGAGTGTGCAGGTGGAGGCCGTGCGGGCCCGGCACGGGGGCTGCGTTCGACTCCTCTGACCACTGCACAAGGGAGCAGGGACCTGTCGCACCAAGCCCACAGAGCTGCGCTCCTCCTCACAGCACCCCCTGAGTGCCCCGTGCCCACCTTGAGCAGCCGGGCGTGCAGCAGCAGCGTGTAGGCTCCCTCCGTGTAGTTCTCGTAGCTGATGTGCAGATCCTTCAGCTTGTACAGGTACCTGGGGGTGACGGGAGCCGTGTGGGGCACAACGGTTGGCACAGTTCGGGCAAAGAGCGTCATCACTCTGCCCCTCAGGGCACAACACCAACCCCATCCCACCGGGAATGCTCGGGACTCCCCGCCCCAGATGCTGCCGCTGTTCCCGGGGCTGTGCTCACCTGATGTACATGGCCTGGCGGTCGATCTCCTTGTAGAAGTTCTGCGGAAAGGCAGACGAGGCTGTTCGAGTGGCCCAAGGGGTGGCACAAGCCACAGCCCCCCACATTGCCACCCTCCGGGCCATGGTGCTGCCAGGACTGTCCCCGCACAGGGACAAGGTTGGCCATGGCCCTGCACAGTGACTGCCAAGGGGTGCCAGCTCTGGCACCACCTGCACCCCCTCTCTGCTGTGCCAGGGGCACCGTGGGGACTTGGGCAGATGCAGGGACAAGCCTGGGGGAGCTGGGGAAGCATGAGAACAAGCTCTGGTTGCCCCGGGGAGCTGAGGACGTGTGGATGAGCCCTGCCAGCCTCAGGGAGCCAGAGCAGGGCACAGGAGCTCACCAGGAGGTTGACGGTGCAGCTCATGCTGTAGGTCTTGTTCTCGTCATTCATGACAGCCCGGTAGTCCAGGAGCCGCTCCAGGAGTTCGCTCACCAGCCTCACAAAGTCCTCTCCGGGCTTGGCCAGCTCGGGGTGGCTCTGGCAGCAGCTCAGCAGGCTGGGGAAGAGAGGGGGGCCACGGGTACCAGTGCACAGCCAGCTCTGCAGTGCTGCCACCGCTGCCCTGCTCAGCGCCAAAGGGCAGGGACAAAGCCTGGGCAGAGCAGGGGCATCACCCAGGGCAGGGGTAGTTCCTGGGGCAGAGATAACACCTGGGGCAGTGGCATCACCCAGGGCAGGGGTAGTTCCTGGGGCAGAGATAACACCTGGGGCAGAGGCATTGCCCAGGGCAGGGGTAGTTCCTGGGGCAGAGATAACACCTGGGGCAGTGGCATCACCCAGGGCAGGGGTAATTCCTGGGGCAGAGATACCTGAGGCAGAGGCATCACCCAGGGCAGGGATATCAAGGCATAGGGTAATTCCCAGGGCAGGGGCATCACCGAGGACAGGAGCACAGCCTAGGGCAGGCAGGTGCAGGGAGTTTTCCTCCCCGCCGGTCCCTTTCCCTCGGCACACTCCGGGCCAGGGCAGAGCGTGAGGAGGAGCGGGATGGCCGGGAACGGCGACAGCGAAGGGTCACGCCGCGGGGAGGAGGCGGCAGGGATGTCACCGCACACTCACATGCTCTTGAAAAGCTGCATGTACTGCTCGTCTCCCCGGCCGCCCTCCACCTCGCTGTCCAGCCTGTGCAGGATCTCATCCTCGAACTGCAGAGAGGGGGTGAAGACGGGCTGAGCTCGGAGGAGCTCCCCTCCAGACACCATCTTAAAGAGAGACGGTTCCCGTCCCCGCTCCCAGGCCGTGCCCCCGCCTTGGTGCGGGTGGTTCCCACAACATCCCACCCCATCCTGCTCCCCCGGGAGCAGCCTCGGCCCTCACCCGGCTGAAGCTGCCGGTGAGCCGGTGCTCGCAGAGCATCATGTCGAAGAAAATGGGGATGGTGGATTTGCGCAGCTCCGGCTCCGGCACCAGCGTCATCTCCAGGATGGGACCCACCATGCCCGGGATAAACTCGATCTTGCGCTGGCCTTGGGAGGACAGGGAGGGCTGAGCGGGCAGATCCGCACCCACGCAGGTTCCCACACCCACTCTGGGGACGGTGCTGCTGGACGTCAGCCCACAGAGACCCGAAAATCGCACATCGCTGCACGCCGTGGCTCACCGAGGCTGTACCACATGTCCCGAATGGACGCTCCGATCGTGGCTCTCATGTCCCCGTACCTGCCGGGACAGAGATCGGTCAGCATCGCTCTGCAGCCCAGCCGGCTCATCCCAAAATCCCGGACCTCGCAGCCCGGGGCGGGGACCCGAGGCGCCGCTGGCAGGGAGGGGAGGGGACTCACTTGGCCAGAATACTGTTGCGTTTGGCCGGGGAGAAGTTCTCCAGCTGCAGGGAGTCCTGGGTGAGGAAAGCCACGGCCAGGTGGAAATAGTTGTTCCAAAGCTGCCGGGGAAGCACAGGGATGAGCGCCAGGCTGGGTGGCACAGTGGGCTGGGACCTGTCCTGAAGCAGGACTGAGGCAGAGCCCACCCACCTGCAGCTCGAAGTTGCTGTTGCTCAGGAACATCTCGGTTAAGGTCGCGCCAAACTGGTTGATGGCGCGCAGGAACTCCCTGGGGCGAGTGAGCGCTGAGCGAGGGCAGCACCGGCGTGCCCGCTGCCCAGCCCGGGGTGCCCACCATCGTCACACAGAGGGGGCGAGGCCCTTTGTGCCCGCTTCAGCGCCGCCAAACGCTGTCCAGAGTCCTCCTCCAGTGTCCCCTGCCCCCGGGCATCCCCACAGCCACCCCAGCCTCCCCCTGCGGGTCCCTGGCCGGGCCCTCACCGGTTCTGCACCATGTTCATCACCACCCAGTCCCCGGGATACACTGTCTTCCCAATCAGGTCCTTGAAAAGGATAAAAGTCTCCATGAGGAAGTCCTGTAAAGGAGGGAAAGATGTCAGGAGCTGCGCCGGACCGCAGCGCCCTCCGGGGGATGCTGTGGGGGAGGCGCTGATTGCCGTGGGGCAGCACTCACCATCAGCTCAGGCCGGGAGGGGAACGCCTGGATGTAGGTGCTGTAGTGGTCCTTGTCCATCTGGCTCAGGATGGCGGCCATGCAGGCCACGTAGTGGCTCTGGGGGAGAGGAGCTGCTCAGGCCCTGCAGCTGCACCGCGGAACAGGACACTGTCCTTGTTCCTCCCCTCGGTTCGTAACTCAGAGCTCCAAACTGCCTCGGGTTCTGCCCAGCCCCGCCTTCCCTGGTCCCTTCTTCCCCAGTTCCCCAGACCTCTCCTGGCCCCTTCATATCCAGTTCCCAGACTGTGCATCCCTGGCTCCTGCACCCACCATGATGCCAGGGGGATGCAGGTGTAATTACAGCGCGGTGCTGAAGCACCTCTGTCATTTTTGAGATAATTTAAGGCCACCTGTGCATGTTGAGGGTATTTTGAAAATGGCAAAGCAGGTTCCTTCTGTGGTGCCTCCAGTGAAGGGTCCCGAACTGATCCCTCAGCTCCACTCCAGGAGGCTCCCGGCTTTGTGGCAAGACAAGTGGAGTGTGCACGAGCGGGACGCTGCCCAGAGAGCTGTCCCAGAGACACCCCCGAGGCTGGAAACTGCGGGAGAGCGCAGCTGTTTCTGGGGTAAGAGCATCGCCTGGCATGCTCAGGAGGAGGGATGGCCCCGCCGTGCCCCGCTGTCACTGATGGAGTTTTGTGAGTGGCTTCAGGTGCCAACCCACGCCCAGACACTGCCGTGCCGTGAGTCCCGTGAGGGCAGCACCGGGCGCTGGCCACCACTGCCCAACCCGGGCAACCTCCCAGCCCCGGCACTGCCGGAGCTTCCTCCCGGATTCCGGCGGAGACGGAGCCCCATGACAGCCCCCGGCCAGACCTTGGACTGTTGGGGGAGGGATGTGAGCGCTGCCGGTGGCCAAGGGCTCCCGCTTCGCATCAGCAGCCCCGGGAGCTCCTCGGGACCCGAGCGCTGCAGCGGGGGAAGCAACGTGCGCCCACGGCCAGCCCTGGCTACGAGGGGTTTGCAGGGGATTCCCTCGGGCGAAGCGAACGGATCAAACCCCAGCACCTCCCGCTCCTTCGGGAATCCGTGCGGTGCCGCGGCCCCGCCGAGCACCGGCGCGCCGGGGGCCGGGCGGGACCGGGGCGCGAAGCCACCGAACCGCCCGGGCAGCGCCCTCCCGGTGCCGGGACCGCGGCTCCTCCGGGGCTCCGGGGCTCGGCTCCCGGGCGCGCTCCCCATGGCGGGGCTCCGCCTCCCGCCCCGCTCCGCCCCCGCCGCTCCGCCCCGGTACCGGCGAGCGCGCGCGCCCCGCCCCGCCCCGCCGAGCCCCGCGCCCGCCGCTGCCGGACCCGCGCCGCCGCCGCCGCCGCCGAGCACCAGGTACCGGGCGGGATGCGGAGGAGGCTCGGCCGGGGAGCGGGGAGGCGGCCGGACCGGGTGCTGCGGACATCGGCCCTGCGGCGCCGGCCGGTACCGGGACCCCGGGCGGCCCCGCGGCCGGGGCGTGGGAACCTCGGGGCCGGGAGCGGCGACACGGTGCGGGGACCCCCGAAACCGGGACTGCGCGGCGGTGCGGGGACCCCCGGGGACGCGGGAGCGGTGCGGGGACCCTCGGCCCGCGGGATGCGCGGGGGCCGGCGGGGCCGGGGCTCGGAGCCGAGCTGGGCTGGCGAGGGGGATCCTCGGTGTCCCGGATCCCCGGGGGTAGCGGCATCTCCCTGTCCTCCCCTCCTTTGCTCCCGGCGAACCGGAGCTGCCCGGGGAAGTGCTGGAGGCACGGGGACGGTGGTACCGAGCATCCTGTATCAGGTACCGAGCGCCGAGCACCGCGCACCGAGCCCCCTGCGCTGGGCGCCCCGCACCGAGGTGGCCGTGGCGGGGGTCTCAGGGGGACGCAGCCGCGCTGGAACGGTGACAGGGCGTGTAGCCCGTGGAGATGCGTCCGTGGCGGGAGCTGCTGTGTTAGAGGGGCCGAAGACCCCCACGTCGCGCCGCGGTGCCGCAGCCTCGCCCTGTCCGTCCCCCCGGCCCCCGTGGCCCCGCCGCTCGCTGGGTCGCTGCGTGCTGGAGCCTCTCCGGGGAGCGGCCAGGCGGGCTCGTCTCCGCTCCCCCTGGCTCGGAACGCGTCCGTCAGCCGGGGCTGTGCCGGGTGACACACGCACACGCAGATCCAGGGATGTCACTTTCGGTACCGCGCGCCGCTGTGACGCCGGCCGGGGCCGGAGGGATTCAGCCCACGTTGCTCCCGGCAGCTCCCGGCGCCCAAGGCCTTGTGTCCTCCGGCGGAGCTCCAGGATGCGGGAGCGAGCCCCAGGCAGTCCCGCGGAATGGGGATGCGCAGCTCCCGGGGTGCTCCGGTGCCTCCCCGGGGTGCTCCGGTGCTCATCCTCCCCGCGGGAACGCACACAAAACCCCGCCGGAGCTGCGGCTGCGGGAGAGGGGCCGAGGTCTCCGCGGAGCCGGTTTCGTGTCGGGAGCACGAGGTGGACACGTATGAGTAACCACCGGGCCCGGGCTGTGCCAGCGCGGGGACATACGGGGACATCGGTGTCTGCCGCTCGCTCGGAGGAGCACGGCGTGCTCAGCGCCGGCGGCAGCTCGGGTGATGTCCACACTCGGCCCCTCCCGGGGTTACGGGAAGGAGCCCCTCGGCACAGCCGCGGCGGCGGGGGACGCGGGGACCTCCGGCTGCGCTCCCTCCCGGCGGTGCTGCCCGAGGAGCGGCTCCGGGAGCAGCGCGGGGGGACCCTCGGGCAAAGCCGGGCTGAGGCTGGCACCTCCGGCCCTTCCCCGTGTTCCCCTCTCCGCAGGGAGCGTTCGTCCTTCCGGCACGCTCGGTGGATTTCGTCGCAGAAGCTCCTTCGGGCTGAGGTTGTCTTCTTTACAAATGATAATTATTGTAATTACTTAATAGCATGGTGGCATCCAGAGGCCACAGATAATTAGTGGGTCTATTCCTGTCCCTGCTAACAACGCTGCTCCGGTCCTAACCAGTGCCGCGGGCAGAGCCTGCCTCGCGTGTTTGCAGAGATGCTCCGTGTGGTCTGGGCTTGTCTGGTGGTGGGGAAACTGAGGCACGAGGGGGAGGAAGACACTCGCTGGTTCTCAAATTCCCCTGATAGCCAGCGTTGTCTAAAGCGCATGGAGATAAAGTGGGGGGAGCAGGCTGCTCGATGGCGTTGGGAATGCACTTAAAGGCAGGAATTTGTATTCTGGAAGGACGTTCTCAGTGCCGGGAGCTGCAGCTGCAGAGGCCGTGCCGCTGGCTGCTGGCACCACGGCTGGTGGGTGCTGGTCCAGGGGGTCCCTGCTGCAGCCGGGACTGACCCCCCGAGCCTGGACTGGTGTGTTCAGGGGCGGTGCAGGAAGTGCTGGGCGGTGAAGCCTTTCCAGCTGTTGTCCAGGTATGTGCTCTGGGGACAGCTGGTGGCTTTCTGATGCCATTTTTAGCCTGTGAGTGAGCCCGCAGAGCTCAGCGTCCCCTGGCCCAGGCAGCTGCTTTGCACTCCGGGGCAGGTGGGCTCCAGATCGGTGCCCAACCCCTTCTCCAGAGCTGAGACATCCTCCCGGAGAGCGCGGGGCTGCGGGGATCTGCAGATGAGCTGGGTCTCCTGTGGCCAAGTTCTCTGGGCAGTGTCCCACTTCCCTTGTCCCGTCAGTGCTGCAGGATCAGCCCGTGCCAGAGATGCCGGCAGAGCCCTGGGTTTCAGTGCTGGGCACCAGACGAGCTCTCTGGGCCAGATCTCCATCAAGAGCATTTTCCCAGGTCCATGTAGCCACCCAGGGCATCTCCAGGGCTCGGAGAAGGATGGTTTTGCCCGTACCCCACGGGAAGGAAGCGGCCGAGCTGGGTGTTCTTCCTGCCAGGCTGGTCTCTCCTGCAGCCCCGGGGCTGCCACTGAACCACAGCGCCGGCAGCGGCTCCAGGGATGAAGGGATGCTCGGCCGAGGGAAGCCTTGGGACATGGGACAAACTCCTCCTGAGCTGCTCCCGCGCTGCTCCGCCAGGCAGGTCACTCCACCTCTTCACGTCTCATTAGAACGGCGATAGCAGCGCTCCTCTGCCTGGCAGAGAGGTGGGAACGCCAGCAGGTAGCGCAGGGAACAGAGACACCACTGCCATGGCAGCCGTATTAGCATCCACGGGAGACAGAGCAATAATTCGGCTTCTGCAGCTTCTGAAGGCTCGTGCAGAGGCTTTGTACTCGCGTCTCCCCGGCCGTGTGCAGCCTCCGTCTGCAGCACCAGCGCATCCGCAGTCGGAGGGCAGCGATGGAAGTGGAGCTGGGTGACCTCCGAGTGCCAGGACGACGCTGCTCCTCCTTCCCCAGCCGGCGGGATCCCGTCCATGGGCACCAGCCAGGCCGGCCGGGAGCCTCGGCGGCCCCAGAGGGGAGCCCGCGGGGTGGCTGAGGGTGCTGGAGCCGTGGGGAGGTGGGTGGCAGGGGGGCTCCCCGCCTCGGCCGGGTGTCAGAGCCTCCTCCTGGGCCCCGTGGCTGGGAGAGTGACTAATGTTCCCGCAGAGCACTTCAGCCAGTGACCTACATAGGGATGAGTGCGGATCCCTCGGCTCGTGTGAGCGGCCGCTCGCGCCGGGACCCGTGCGCTGGTGCCGCTCCCAGAACCCCTGGGCGATGCTCGATGCGGGGCTGAGGGGACTGTGGGGCACAGGCAGCTCTGGCGTGACCCTGGTGGCAGGGACAGCGCTGGTGTCCTCGGCCGGGCCAGCCCAGGGGTCCTGGGGGAGCCGCTCGAGCAGAGCCTCGAGCATTGCCCAGAGGGAGGGGGTCAGGCACTGCCAGGTCCATCAGGGACACGGGGAGCTGGCCTTGGGAACAGCAGCTGAGTTGGGAGTGCTGGGAATGTGGCTGGAGAAGGGGAGAATCCTTGCTGGGGGCAGCGAGGGCTGAGCACCAAGGAGGGAGAAGGGCTGCTCGAGCGGAAGCGCTCCGTTGGCACGAGTGCAGTCGGATATAAACGGGCCGTGATTAAGTGCCTGCAGGAAATGAGGAGGTCTGTGAGGCTCCCAGCAGCAGGCTTCTGGAAGAGCCTCCAAGAGAAGCATGAGGGCAGGGCATGAGCTGGCTTCGTGGTGGAGCTTCCTCAGCGAGGAGCCAGATTTCGGGTGTGCAAGCTGCCCGAGGAGCTGCTCCAAGTCCTCTGTCCTCGAGTCCCACACACGCTCTGATCTGAGAACAAACGCCTCGAGTCCTCACGGAGCCAAGGCGGGATTAGGCTCTGCTGTGATGTGTCATGAGCCTGGTTCCTGCCCCTCCAGCGCCTCACCCTCCAGTGTTGCCATGCTCCACTGCCAGCAGCACCTCTCTCCCCTCTGGAGAGGAGGAAAAATCAGATGTGTTACCCCACAAAAGCTCTACTTTGAGAGCAGAGCCGGGTCATTCACTCCTCTGCGGTTCCAGGAGAACCTGACTTCCTCTCTCATAAATCTCATCTCCTGGCTTCCTGTGTCCTGAGGAGAAGATTTATGCGTCTGCTCCGCTCTTCCCTCTTCCACGGCACTACCAGCAAGGGTGAGGGAGAGGGTAGGTGGAGAAAGGGATGAAGCTGGCAGGTAACTTTCCAGACAGGGCAAGGTGAAGCAGGGCTCTGACCTCTGAGCTCAGAGATGTGTCCCATGATGCAAACCCAGCGGGTTTAGTGCCTCTTACTTGCAAAATTCACCACTCATCAGCGCTGGCCAGAGAAACCCAGTGCTGGGGCTCTCTGAGGGGTGTCCATGAGAAGAGATTCCTGCTGCTCCCTCAGCTCCTGGGGTCACTCAGCAGAGGGGGGAGATCATTCCCAGCAGAACTCACTGCTGCAGAACTCGTGGTATCCATCGTGTCACAGTGGCGTCACCTGCTTTCACTTGCACCTCAGCGATGTGACCTGCGGTCTCACCTTATCCATGTGCCTGCAATTCCCGTAGGAACCAGAGGAGAAAAACACTCAGACCTTAAAAAAACTGCTGAGATGGAGGGTCCACCACTGCACAAAAGCTGCTCCTGTGCCAGCTGGCCTCCCTTTTCAAGGAAGTTGTTTCTCCGACCTGCCAACATGCATTTCCAGCTGCCCTGAGTGGAGCTTGGAGCTGCCGTGCAGCGCCCCATCCTGCACAGCCTCTGCTCCGTGCCCCTCGCCTGCCTCTGCGCCGGCCTTTTTCCTTCCTTGCTCTTCATTTCCTCCCCTTTCCTCGGTTTCCCTCTGTGCTCAGGGCCGCGGGACGGTTTGGAGCAGAGCCGCGCTGCTTAGCTGGTTTTGATCCACTTAATGCATGCCGCTTTGTTTGGGGATCAGCCCTCTTTTCTTGGTTGAAATGTCAAATGCCACAAAGAAACCCGAGCCCGCTTCATCGAGGCTTTTACCTCCACTGACCGAAGTTGGAACCTCGTCAAGCCCGGCAGGAAATGGGTTTGATGAGCCGTGTTCTCCGCGGCCCCGCGCTGACTGGCACGGCTGGTTCATGCTGCCCTCCTTCAGAGGGGATTAGTCAAGTGCCAAACACATTCCCTGGACAATTCCAGCCCACCTGCATCCCTCAGATCGCTGTGCCAGGACTCTGGGCTCCCTGACCCGCTCCCTGGGCTCTCCTGAGGTCACTGACCGCTCCAAGGAGGAGCCCAGTGTCCAGCAGGGCACATCAGAATGGAGCACCAGAGCTCCTGCTTTGGCCTCAGGGGGTTGTGCAGGTCTCTCCTGGAGGGAGGAGTGACCACAGCCCTTGGGTCCTGTTGGAGTAGACCCTGGAAGGGGCTGTGGTGGGCTCAGGACCTTGGAGGGGCTCCAGCAGCCCCAGGATTGAGGCACTGAGTGCCATTGCCCAGTAAATGTGCTTGAAAGGTGGCTGCGAAGTGCTGGCAAGGCTGGGTGCCAGGTGCATCTGAGACGTCCTTTGGAGCCATCAGCAGAGTTCCTCAGGTACAGGGACAATCCAGGAGAGTCCATCAGACAGGGCAGGACCCTGATCCCATCCCACACCGGCTCAGAGAAGCTGGTGAGCTGCAAACAGCCCCTGAGCTCAGCACTGAACCCAACCACAGCACAAAGAAAATGCAGGGATGCGTGGGAGGGTCCTGGCGCGGCTGTTTTGACATCCTCAGAACCGTTCCCAAACGGAGTTGCTCCATGTATAATTTATAGGCTTCCCTTTGTCCTTGTGCCTCGTCTCTGATCTCCCGGCGGTTCGGGAAGGCCGAGGGTGCTCCGGCGAGGCCTCGCTGAGTGACAGCGCCGCGTTTGCTGCGTCGGCAGGGGAACGGCCTCGGCCCACGCTGCGTCAGCCACGGCTCGGCGAGGGCCCCGTGGCGGCATCACGGGGCTGGTCCTGCCCTTGGACCGTGCCAGCGGCGCTCCTGTCCTGTTCCCGGCCCTTGGAGCCGTTCCCAGCACACTCTGCCCCACGCTCGGCTCCCTCCGGAGCAGGCTGGCTCCAGCGTGGAGATGCGGCCGGCATCCCTCTGCCCTCGGTCCTGCTGCCGCCCCTGGCACGGCCACAGCCGGGGGCACCGAGCTCTGGGCACAAGGACAGAGGTGACCCCGCCTCACCTCAGGGGTGGCTCATCCCAGGGCCGCCGTTATCCCGGCAGGCTCTGCCCGGGCCAGCGTGGGTGCCCCGGGTCGGGAGGGATGCAGTGATGCAAGAAGCGAGGACGGGCGCCTCTGGCTCCAGCCCCAGCCGGTTTTCGCTCCTCCGCCTGTTGCTGTCCATACTAACGAGGAGCCCCATCGCATCCCTCGTCTCGTCCTGCCTCGCAGACATCTCCGGGTGTCTGGGCACGGCTCCAAGCTCGGGAAAGGGAAGCGCCGGGCGGCTGGGAGGCGCGTGGAGCAGCATCCCGACGAACGCGGAGCAGGGCGTGCGGGGCCGGGGTGGGAGAGCAGGGAGAGCTGTGAGAGCCCCCTGCTCCGCGGGGTCAGTGCTCAGTGCCGGCCTGGGCGGGCACGGGGCACCGGCACGCAGCGCTTGGAAGTTTGGTTGTGCCGGCACCGGGGACTCCGCGCTGCTGTGCTGAGTCAGCGCTTCGTGCCAGCAGGAGCAAGGCAAGGCAGGGAGGGGGCCGGGGCTGTGTGAGCCGTGTGTCCGTCCGCAGTGAGGGCAGGGGGGCTGCGGAGCCAGAGAAGCTCCCGCCTCGGCGTGCGGGGACACTGCGGGACCACGGGGATGTGGGACACGGGACGCGGGGCGATGCGGCAAAGCCGAACCACCGCTCGCTGCGGCTGGAATCTCTGGGCTTGGCTGCGTCCCAGAACGAGCCGACGGCCTCCCCCACACGCCGGGACATCCCAGCAGGGCTCCAGGTGTACCCCGTGCTCCCGGTGCCCGAGCAGTGTGCTGGGCCGGGGCAGCGCCGGGGGCTCAGCGGGCAGAGGCAGAGCCAGGCGGGCACGGGGATCGGTGCTGGGGGTACTTCTGGGACAGGGCCGCGGAGCGGTTCGCCTTGCAGGTGTGGGGAGGAGGAGCCCTGCAGAGCCGTGCGAGGACGACGGCAGGGACCGGGATGATGGCAGGGACGGGGATAGAGCCGGGTGTAATCCCCACTGTGACCCCGGCTCCCACCCCTGCTCCGCCTGTGAAGGGCTGCTGTCGTCAGCGACATCCCCCGGCCTTACTGAAGCTTCTCCCTCCCGCTGCTTCTCACGCGTCTGAAGCGGCCCCGTGTCCCCAAGCCGCTGCCTCGCCACCGTTCACGGAGCTGGTCCCCCACGCCTGCAGCCCGAGCAGCACGTCTGGTGCCCAGTGCGGCCACAACCACACAGGACACGTGCCCTGTGTCACTCTGGCCATGCCTCGCTCGTGCTGGGTTCTCTGTGTCCCCTGTGTCACTCTGGCCATTCCTCACTCGTGCTGGGTTCTCTGTGTCCCCTGTGTCACTCTGGCCATGCCTCGCTCGTGCTGGGTTCTCTGTGTCCCCTGTGTCACTCTGGCCATGCCTCAGTCGTGCTGGGTTCTCTGTGTCCCCTGTGTCACTCTGGCCATGCCTCAGTCGTGCTGGGTTCTCTGTGTCCCCCGTGTCACTCTGTCCATGCCTCGCTCGTGCTGGGTTCTCTGTGTCCCCTGTGTCACTCTGGCCATTCCTCAGTCATGCTGGGTCTCCTGTGTCCCCTGTGTCACTCTGGCCACGCCTGCTCGTGCTGGGTTCTCTGTGTCCCCTGTGTCACTCTGGCCATGCCTCAGTCGTGCTGGGTTCTCTGTGTCCCCTGTGTCACTCTGGCCATGCCTCACTCGTGCTGGGTCTCCTGTGTCCCCTGTGTCACTCTGTCCACGCCTGCTCGTGCTGGGTTCTCTGTGTCCCCTGTGTCACTCTGGCCATGCCTCGCTCGTGCTGGGTCTCCTGTGTCCCCTGTGTCACTCTGGCCATGCCTCAGTCGTGCTGGGTTCTCTGTGTCCCCCGTGTCACTCTGGACATGCCTCGCTCGTGCTGGGTCTCCTGTGTCCCTGTGTCACTCTGGCCATGCCTCAGTCGTGCTGGGTCTCCTGTGTCTCCTGTGTCACTCTGGACATTCCTCACTCGTGCTGGGTCTCCTGTGTCCCCTGTGTCACTCTGTCCACGCCTGCTCGTGCTGGGTCTCCTGTGTCCCTGTGTCACTCTGGCCATGCCTCAGTCGTGCTGGGTCTCCTGTGTCCCCTGTGTCACTCTGACCATCCCATTCCCACTCCCGCCACGTCCCGTCCTGGATGGATGTCCCACGCCCCGTCCATCCCTCGCAGAGCTGGTGCCCGTGTGCGGCGGGTGCCCCGCATCCGTCCGTCCGTCCCTCACAGGAGCCCTTCGCCCCTGCCCTGCCCTCCCGCTGCCCCACGCACGAGGCACCAGCCCCGGCGAGGCAGAGCTATTTTTAACAGCTGCTTCTGCTTGATTTGAGCTGTGAACTCGGAACGTGTTTATGCTAAAGGGCTTCTTTCTTTTCCCTTCTCCCTTTGTGCTGAGGAGGCAGCGCCGCAGATCAAAGCCTGTCTCTTCGCGTTTGCTGACGATGGGCCGGGAAGGAGCCGAGGCGGGAGAGGCCGGCAGTTCCACGGGGACACTCGTGTCCTCGGGGTGGGGGTGGAGGCCCGCGGTGGCGTGGCCGGCTCTGACGCACCTCTCTTTGTCCCCGCAGGTCCGGGAGCCATGGGCGGGCACGGCCGGCACCGGGCGGCCCGCAGCGGGCTGCCCTGAGCCCGGGCGGCCGCGACGGGACGATGGGCAGCGGGAGTCGGCGGGGAGCGGCGCTGCCGGGCAGGGCTGTCGGGGCGGCGTGCCGGGGGCTGTAGGGCCGGGCGGCGGGCAGCATGCCCGGCGGCCCCGAGCCCACCTCCCGCCCAGCATCCCCTGTCCGTGGCGGCGAGGGATGAGGCTGCCCGCCGCCCCAGCAGCTCCGGGGACGGCCGCCGGCGCTCGGCCCCCCCCCGCGCCCCGCCGCAGCACCCCGCGGCCCTGAGCCATGGTCAGCCGTGAGCCCGTGCCCGGCCCGGCCCCCGCCGGCGAGGGCAGCCAGGAGAAAGCCATGACGGTGCGCTCGGTGCTGCTCAACCGCGACTCGCCCGACATCGAGAGCCGCCTCAAGCGCCGGCGCAACCGCACGCAGCAGGTCCGCTTCAAGGACCTGGTGGAGGCCGGCGCGGGGCGGGCGGACAGCCCCCCGCCCGGGCCCGCGGCCGGACCCGGCCACAACACCCCACGTGCCTCGCCGCCCCCCAGGGACCCCCCTGAGCCGGCGGCTCTCCGTGCCTCGCGGCGCAGCTGGCCCCAGGCGCAGCCGGGCTCGCTGACGCTGCCCATGCCCAGGAAGGCGTGCATGAGCACCGCCATCCAGACCTCCCCCAGCCTCCAGAAGCCCTTCCCGGCCCCCCAGCCCCGCAGCAAGAGCGTCTGCGACGTGGCGGAGGATGCCGTGCCGCCCGCCGCGCCGAGCGCCCGGTGCCCGGCGGCGGCCGCGCCCCCCGTGCCCAGCTGGGCCGTGCCCCCTCGGGCCCCCGGCAGCATCCCCACCCGCGACCACGCCGCGGGCCTCACCCAGCAGGCCGAGGCGCGCCGCACACCGCCGCCGCCACCACCCAGGGACCCCCCACCCCCTTACCAGGGCGCGGCCGGGTGTCCCGCCGCCCGCTGCGCCCCTCCGCTACAAAGCTGCACCCCCGAGCCCTGCCCGCCAGCCCCAGCCTGTGCCCCGCTCCGCGGGAGCCCCCGGGGCGCCCACGGGCTCACGGCACGCCCGGCCTCCGTGCCCTGCGGCCGGCCCCCGTTGCCCGCCGAGCGGCGGGGGCTCGGCCGGAGCGATTCGGAGCGGACCCTGCCCTGCCAGCCCTCGCCGCACCGCCGGCAGCCCGTCCCCGTCACCGACACCCCCGGCGTCCGCCAGCCACCTCAGGGCAACCCCCCGCGGGACCCCCCGGCCCCCCAGCACCAGCTCTGCGCCGCGCTTTGGGGGGGACCCTGCTGCGCCTCGCCAGCCCCCGGCCCAGCAGCGCCGGGCTGGCACAGCTCGGCCGCCGCCACGCCGGACCAGACACCAGCTGCCCTCGGCGCCTGCAGCCGGCTCCGCGCCGCCGAACCCGGGCGCGGCCGGCCCGGGGAGCCGCCGGCCGCAGCCCCGCAGGGCCCCAGAGCCGGGGCGCGATCGGCCGGGTGGGCGGCGGAGCCCCCCCGGCACGGACAGCCCTGCCTCGCCGCCGAGCAGCCGGACACGCGGCGCCACGTCCAGGACCTTCTGCAGCTGGTGGTGGTGGCCAAGGGGCCGGTGGGAGCGCCAGCCAGGGAGGAGGACGCCCGGACATCTCAGGGAGAGGGCCCCCGGGGGCCCGGGGAGCAGGGGGACCTGCATTCCCAGCTGCAGTCCCTGGAAGGGGTGCTGGAAACCAGCCAACAAACCATCCGGGTGCTGCTGGACGTCATCCAGGACCTGGAGAAGAAGGAGGCGCAGCGGGATGGGTGAGTAGGAGGGGACAAGAGTGGGGGGCTGTGGGGACAATGTTCCCCGGGGCCTGGGGGGTGCAGGATGGGGGATCCCGACAGAGATTTGGATACTGCTGCCTCCTGAAGGTGTTTCCCTTTGAGAAACTCAGCGCTGCTCCCCACGTGCACGCGGCTCCACGTCTGGGTGAGAGGGCTCAGGTGCCCACGGTGCCTTGCCCGTGCCCAGGGATGGGTGCAGGGGTGCAGACCCGGGAGATGAGGGGGTGCTGGGCCCCTGCCCGGCTCTGGTGCAGCTGATTTTTCTGTCGGTCACTGGGAAGGGTGATCTGGAATGTCACATCCCAAGAGCAGGCTTAGCCAGGCACCACATCCCTGCCCCATCCATGGAGGTACCTTTGGGACAAATCCAGTGGATGGTGCCCCCGTGGTGGGTGTGGCTGCATCCCGGGGAGGTGCCCAGCACCCCCATCCTGCCCTGCCCAGGACCTGCTCCCAGGTCCTTGGCCTCCCAGGCAGATTTGCCAAATGGAGCAAGGTGTTCCAAGTCAGCCCACGATGGCCTTAAGCTGAAATGCTCCAAACTCATCTCACACGAGGGCAACCAGCAAACCCCCAAGAGGTGCTGGTGCTGGCATCCTCCTGTAAAATCTCCTTCCTGATGCCCAAGATCACTGTGATCCATCCGTTCCATCAGATGGTTTTGGCTGTGAGTGGAGCACAGGGAACATTGTCCCTGTGCCACCCTGGGAGCACTGTCAGTGGGGAGGGACCCGTCAGGGGTCCAGGACACCCTAACAAAGACCTCAACTCCATTTACTGTTACAGTCAAACAAACTAACAAGATGCCCAGAGATAGGAAATCACATAAAACATTATCCCGGTGTCCTTGTGCCATGGAACAGCACAGCCTCGTCTGCCACAGGTCAGATCCTCAGGTGCACCAGAGCAGGGCCACCAAGCCTGGAGACATCCTGGCACCGACCACCAGCAACATCCCACAAAATCTGACCTGTATAAAACGTGAGAGACTCTCCCAGGATGAGCTCTCCCAGCTGAGGCGGGCTCTTGTACAATGCCGGAACCGCAGGCACACACACATATACATATACATATACATATACATATACATATACATATACATATACATATACATATACATATACATATACATAGGGTCTCATGATCCAATTCAGGTGCTGGCAGAGTAAATCCCCATTGCAATGTGCAATTTGGTGCATTAACAGACCCAGTTTCTGAGGGCTGAGAACAACCCTGGCCAAGGTCGAGTGACAGGAGGAAGATTTCAGCGGGGAAATGTGCCTTGTATGTGGGACACGTCCTTTCAGCTGTGCCCCCAAAGTCCACAGCCCTGAAGGGACAGTGGAGACATGGAGAAGGGGTCCCAAAGGGACAAATAGCATTCACGGGGCTCTTTTAGGACAGAGCAGAACGACCAGGGACCAGCAGGGAGCACCTGCCAGCAGTGCTGGCGTGCAGGGGGACTCCAGTACAGCCCTTGGGATCAGGGTGTCTCAGGGCTGGGGTCTGGCACCAGCAGCAGAGACATGTGGGGTGAAGACCCCTCCTGTGGAGAGGGAGGAGGATGCAGCGGCATGAGCTGAGCCCGGGCAGGAATCAGCTTAATCCAAGTCCTGTGCACCTTCCCGGAGGAGGAGAAGGATGCTCTGGTACAAAAGCATCAAAAGAGATAAATTCCGAGTCTGGCGTAGGCTGGAGATTACTCTGGAGCGTCTCCCCGTGCCCATCTGCCAGGGCAGCGCTGTGCCAGGGCCCCGCCATGCGCCTCGTGCTCCCTCCATGGCACCGTGTGTGGGGAGATGTCTGGGGGCTGCAGGCATGGGGAGCCGTGGGGTGAGGATTGGGACTGGGACGGGGAGGACACAACGGGAAACATTTGGAGATGCCACTGTGCCCAGCACTGGTTCATTCCCATCAGAGAAATCTGCAAAGCCAGAGGCACCTGGTTTGGTATTAATTGGGATCACATGGGAGGAGAGGGGCTGGGATCCAGGGAGGAAGAGGAGCTGGGATTCGGGAGGAGAAAGGCTGAGAAACAGGGAGAAAAGGGTCTGAATCCCAGGGAGAAAAGGAGCTGGGATCCAGGGAGGAAGAGGAGCTGGGATTCGGGAGGAGAAAGGCTGAGAAACAGGGAGAAAAGGGTCTGAATCCCAGGGAGAAAAGGAGCTGGGATCCAGGGAGGAGATCCCGGCTGCTGGGGTGGGAGCACAGAGGAACACGAGGGACCAGGGGCAGCAGAGAACGCAGGCAGACCCAGAGCAGGTGTCCAGGCTCACGGCACGTCTCTGTCACAGGCGGCACTCGTACCGGACCGGGCAGGACATCGCCAACTGCGGGACCTGCCGGGACTGTGCCTGCATCATCTACAGGTGAGGGCCAGCCCTGCCTCCGGGCATCCCGCGGGTTCCGCTTCCCTGCACTCCCAGGGAGCGTGGGAGGCAGGAGGGAGGGTGACAGCCAAGCCTGCACCTCCTGTCCCCGTGTTGGGGGACACCACACACAGACAGTGCACTCCTGGGTGTCTGGGCTGTCACTCGGGCTGGATCTGTCCCTTCATCCCCGCGGGGAGCAGCTCCTGCTCCCGGGATCAGCCAGGGTGATCTCCATGGAGGAGCAGCATCTGGAAGGGGGCTGCTCTGGCACGGTGGCAGAGCGTTTATCTCCTCTAACGGCAAATCCACCGGGGAAGCCTCGCTGGAAGCGGCTGGCGCGTGGGCTCGCTCCAAATCCAGGCTGCATCCTGTTGTCCCTGTGCCAACTCTGCACAGATGCTGCAGATGGGTTCCTGCCTCTCGCTACGGTTTGGGAACTCGGGGCCTGGGCTCTGCTTCCCAGCATTGGCTTTGGGCCAGGGTGTGGAAGCCCCTTCCCCTGCTGTGCTCTCACTCATTTGATATGTGGGAAAAGGCATCTCGTGCCTTCTCAGCATCGTCTTCGGGGGAATTGGGAGGGTTGCAGTTTAGCTGGGCACCCCTGGGTGTCCTTCTGTCCCTCTGCAGTGCAGGTGGCTGGCCAGGTGTGTTCCTGTTCTGCTAATTGGTTAATTAGGCCGATGCTGTTAGCACCGGGACGCGTAGGGCACGGCGAGCTGGTCCCAAGCCATGCTCTGCGGTGCCTGATCGCCGCGGAGCACCTGTGCCACTGCCCTGCCACGCTCTGTGAGCGCTGTGCCCCCTCCTCGGGGCACCTCGGGTCCGGGGGTGCCCGGCTGGGGTCCCCTGATGTCCCCCCCGTGCTCAGTGGCGGTGCTGCCTCACCGCTCCTGCTCCCCACACCGTCCCCCTCGCTCCGCGCTCCCCCGCTGCAGCTCGTGGGGGACTTCAGGCTAATTAGGCCTGACGAGCTTGTCTCCACGCAGCGTGGCAGCGGCACGGATGTCACATCTGGGAGAGGTGGCTCCCCGGAATGGGGACTCGCTCTGGGTTTCGCTGTCACCCCTGGGATGAGGAGAGGCTCTGGGGGAACACAGGGTGAGGGACCCCCAGCACAGCCCCCAGGGATGGCCCTGGAGGGGGTCAGACCCGCCTGGCCCTGTCTCATCTTAGGGTCCCACAGCGGTGCCGACCCCTCCCTGTGTCACTGCAGGGGACCTGAGAGGTCCCTCCCTGCTCAGCCCCCCCATTATGGCCTGCACCCCTCGCCGCTTTTTTTCTAGAAGTGCCTGGGACACTCCTTGTCCTCGCCAGGGGAGGTGACAGGAGGTGACAGGAGGCGTCACGTGCCCGTTCCCGGGCACACTCCGCCGCACCTCGCTGATCCGATGGGACACGGCTGGTGTGAGGAGATTGACGTGTTTTCCGTGTGAGGGAACATCGCAGCACGAGGCTGCCGGCAGGCATCCCACACCACAGGGTGCTGCGGGGACACCGGGGACTGCGGGGACACCGGGGGCTGGAGGGACTCAGGGGGGTGCAGGGACACGGGGGGCTGCGGGGACTCGGGGGGCTGCAGGGACACAGAGGGGTGCAGGGACCACGGGGGCTGCCGGGACACCGGGGGCTGAGGGGACACCGGAGGGTGCAGGGACATCGGGGGGTGCGGGGACACCGGGGGCTGCGGGGACACCGGGAGCTTCAGGAGCTGTGGGGACACCGTGGGCTGCAGGGACTCTGTGGGCACAGCAACAGCTGGAGGGGACAGCAACAGCTGCAGGCGCCTGGACCTGTGGGGACACTGAGGGCTCCAGCATTGGCAGAAAACCTGAGAGTTTTGGTGGGGGGCACAATCCCCCTGACCTACCCAGACCGGGGACACCCTAATTCCTGCCTCAGCACTTCCCGATGCTGCAGCCGGCCTCAGTCCCTGCCCCTGGGATGCAAAACCCCTCATTGCTCACAGGGGTCCCACAGACCCCCGGCTCAGTGTCCCCATCCATCCCAGCGTCCACGGCACTGTCAGTGGGGATGAACGCAGAGGATGGAGCAAAAGGACGGCGCAGGGGAGGCAGCTGAGAAGGAGCCACCCCAAAATACCCCGGGCCACGAGGTCGGGCTGATACCGCTCTGTCCCTCCGGCAGAAGGGAGGCCGGGATAGGGCGGCTGTTTGGGAGGGATCTGCCCCCGGACCCCCCCTGGCAGCCCACAGGGGGTGGGCAGGGCTGTCTGAAGGCACACGCAGTGGGATGTCCCCTCACAGGGGTGCGCAGTGACCCCAGGAAGTGTGGCCGTGTCCCTGTGCCACCTTGGGAGCGCAGCGGGGCTCAGCTCTGAGAGATGTGTCCTGGGTGGGTGAGCTCCCTGTTGGGGGCTTGTTTGGGAATCTGAGCTCCCCAAGGGCTGTGCTGGGGGCACTGAGCTCCTTGGGGGCTGTGCTGGGGACACCGAGCCCTTTGGGGACTGTGCTGGGGACACTGAGCCCTTTGGGGGCTGTGCTGGGGACACTGAGCTCCTTGGGGCTGTGCTGGGGACACTGAGCTCCTTGGGACTGTGTTGGGGACACTGAGCTCCTTGGGGGCTGTGCTGGGGACACTGAGCTCCTTGGGGGCTGTGCTGGGGACACTGAGCTCCCTGGGGCTGTGCTGGGGACACTGATCTCCCTGGGGCTGTGCTGGGGACACTGATCTCCCTGGGACTGTGTTGGGGACACTGAGCCCTTTGGGGCTGTGTTGGGGACACTGATCTCCCTGGGGCTGTGCTGGGGACACTGATCTCCCTGGGGCTGTGTTGGGGACACTGATCTCCCTGGGGCTGTGCTGGGGACACTGATCTCCCTGGGGCTGTGCTGGGGACACTGAGCTCCCTGGGGCTGTGCTGGGGACACTGAGCTCCCTGGGGCTGTGTTGGGGACACTGAGCTCCTCGAGGGCTGTGTTGGGGACACTGATCTCCCTGGGGCTGTGCTGGGGACACTGAGCTCCTTGGGGGCTGTGCTGGGGACACTGAGCTCCTCGAGGGCTGTGTTGGGGACACTGATCTCCCTGGGGCTGTGTTGGGGACACTGAGCTCCCTGGGGCTGTGTTGGGGACACTGAGCCCTTTGGGGGCTGTGCTGGAGACACTGAGCTCCTCGAGGGCTGTGTTGGGGACACTGATCTCCCTGGGGCTGTGCTGGGGACACTGAGCTCCCTGGGGCTGTGCTGGAGACACTGAGCTCCTCGAGGGCTGTGTTGGGGACACTGATCTCCCTGGGGCTGTGCTGGTGACACCGAGCTCCTTGGGGGCTGTGACAAGGGGGTGTCAGGCCGCCCCTTGACACGGTCCCCTCGCCCCGCGTGCCGCAGCGTGGAGCACGATTTCCGACAGCAGGAAGGCCGCTTCCAGCAGGTGCTGAGCCACATCGAGGGCGACACGGGGCCGAGCTCCCCCCCGACGGCGCTGGGGGCGGCGGGGAGCCCCTCACCGCCCGGGCAGGAGGCGTCGCCCGTGTCCAGGCTGCCGGCAAAGCTGGACGTGAAGAAATCCCGGCGCAAATGCTTCTGGTTCCTGTGAGCGCGGTGAGCCCGGAGCGCGGGGGCACGGCCCCAGCACTGACCCCCTGCCCACCTCTCCTCTCTCCGTCCCTCCCTCCCTCCCGCGGTAGGGTTTGGGTAGCACCAGCTTTTCTAATTTTAACCATTCCGTTGAAGGCGGGGAGCTGGGGTGTGGGAGCGGCGAGGGGAACGGCGGCTGTATTTAAGGAGAATTCAATAAATTCCACGGAGACGCTATTTTTGTTACATCCTCTCCCGCCTGTGCGCTTCTGTTCTGGAGGAGGATGGGAATGAGGAGGGGGCAGCGGATGTTTCCCTGGATTTTCCCCTCTGCTCGGGGCTCCCTGAGGTGCCCCAGCCCCACCCCAGGCTCAAATCGGCTGCTCACCCATCCCTCCCACTGCTTCCTGCAGGTTAACTGGGAACTCCGAGGATTTCCACTGGTCACAGAGGCAGTGGAAAACGATCTCTGTGAGGCCTGCAGAGAGGAGACTTGTCCCCAAAACCCCCGGGGTGGAAGGGTGGGCTGGGGTCTCGTGGGTGGAAAAGATGCACTGGCTGATTATAGGGAGGCAGGAATGAGGAGCTCAAACATCCCAACCTCTGTGGGGCTGCCACGAGAGGGAAAACCTGGCATCGTGGTGCCAGAGCAGCATCCCAGAGCACACCCTGAGGAATGCCTGCGGTGGGAGCAGCCACAGCTCTGCCGGCAGGGCCATTTCCTCAGGACAGGGGACATCATCCAGCCTTCCACCAAAACCACCACGGCGAGGGGCTGCTGCAGCCACGGAGGGGAATGGAGGCTGGGCAGGCTTGGCCGCAGCTCTCCAGTTGTTCCCCACACCGCAGCACTCCCAAAAAAAAAAAAAAAAAAAAAAAAACCACATCCCAAGTGCCAGGGATACCCGGGAGCTGCAGCCGGGATCAGCGGCCCAGGGGCACGGCTCCCTTCTTGCCTGGCAGCAAGGGGATGGATGGATGGATGGATGGATGGAGGGATCGGGCACATGTAGTTTTGGTCCTCTCAGCCCTTCCCAGCAGCTCCAGCCTGAGCTGAGGGTCTGGGACCCTCGGCTGAGGGCTGCGGCATGGGAACCACGGGCGGTGCTGGGAGAGCTGCCAGACGGCTCCTGTGGAGCCAGGAGCGAGCAGCAGGAGTAGCAAAGGATCCCTCCCTGCTGCCCTGGGCTGCACCGCACCACCCTCATCCCCCGCCTCGCCTCCATCGCTGCCCGGCGCTTTCGGCTCCGGCTGCTCCGGCCTGTGAGTCGCAGAGGCACGGAAAAGCAGGCTGGAGCCCAGTGCGACCCCGCACGCATCTCGTGCCTGAGTCACGGCTGAATCACACCCCGGCGCCGGGATCGCGGCACGGCCCCGCCGGCAGAGCCGCCGCTCCCGCTGCCCACGGCTCCCCGGGCACGGCACACGCCACGGCGCCGCAACTGCCCGCTCCCAGCTTCCAGAGCACACACCGGCACAGCTCAGAGCCCACCCTCAGACGCACCGCGGCTCCTGGGTTTGTCACCGCGGCCCCCAGAGAAGGTGCGGAGCCCTCGCTGGCCCTGGCTCCGTCCCGTCCTCATCGCTGCCCCGTGCGGAGCTCCGAGCCGCCTCCCTTCCAGCGTGCCCAGCTCCTCACACGCGTTCTTGGCACGTAAAACTGCGCCGGTTCGCCGGGTTCAGCCGCTTGCTTTCCAGAGGATGCAGCCCGAACCCTTCACTGCTCCCGAAACAGCTTTTCCTCTGCTCCCCACTCACTCCCCTCAGCTCTCCGGCTGCTCCAGCCCCGCTCCTGCTTTCCACTGGGCACATCCCCGACATCCATCCCCATCCTGCTGGGTTCTGGCAGCGGGGCCAGCGAGGAGCAGAGCCGGTGACACGCACCCGGACCCCCAAAGCGGTGACACCTTGTGCCTGGCGCAGTGGGACTCACCCTCAGCGGGTTCTCCCGGTCCAGGACGATCACCCTGCGATTGACCGTGTGGAGCAGCCGCTCCAGGATCACCTGGATGTGCTTCTTCACCTGTGCCTGCAAGGGGAGAGGTGTCAGGGCCACAGCAGGGGCGTGTGCCAGCTGTGGGGTATTGTCCCAGCATGGTGCGGCACATTCAAGGGCTGGTGACATCGGGGTGGTGAGACGGGAACGATCCAGAGCTGGAGTCAGAGCGAGGCAATGTACTCCGTAAATGTGGGATTTGGGATTTCTGTACAGCTCAGCCCTGTACACCTCCCTGGAAAAGTGGCCACCTGGCTGGGGACAATGGGGACAGCCGAGGATGGCTGGGGATGATGGAGATGATGGGGATGATGATGGGGATGATGGGGATGATAGGGATGATGGGGGTAATGGAGGTGATGGGGATGATGGGGATGATGGGGATGATGGAGATGAGGGGGATGATGGAGATGATGGGGATGGTGGAGATGATGGAGATGATGGGATGATGGGGATAAGAGGGATGATGGGATGATGGGGGTGATGGAGGTGATGGAGATGATAGGGATGATGGGGATGATGGAGGTGATGGGGATGAGGGGGATGATAGGGATGATGGAGATGATGGGGATGAGGGAGATGATAGGGATGATGGGGATGATGGAGAAGATGGAGAGGATGGAGATGATGGAGATGATGGGGATGATGGAGGTGATGGGGATGATGGAGATGATGGAGATGAGGGGGATGAGGGGGATGATGGGATGGCTGCCCTGGCAATGGGCAGGCAAAGGTGGGTTCAAATCTCATAGGGTTGATCTCTCCCTCCCCCAAGTGTGTCCCACCATGCTCTCCATATAGGTTAGTCCAGGTTTAAAAGTTAAGCCTGACACGAGACATTTCACCACAATTTCTGAGCTTTCCATCCCATTCCTGCCCTTCCTGGTGCTGTGGGGATTAAAGAACCACCTCACCCTCCCAGGACACAGTGTCCAGCTCATCTCCCACAGCGCCAGTCACTGCACTGCAGGTGGGACACCTGAAACTCCAAAGGGACCCCAAAAGGGACCTCAGAGCAGCCAGGAAGGGCAGGAACAGAGGAAGGCTCCTGAAAAGCCAGAGCACAGCGCCCTGTGCACTCCCAAAACATCGTGCTGCTGCAGGGACACTCACCAGCTCCATGTCCCCACGGTCCTTGTGCTGCACTCGCAGTTTCTCTGCGCTCTGCAATCACCAGAAACAGGGCTGAGACCCCCAGGAATGGCCCCAGCCCACACCAGACAGGCCACATTTGGGTTGGGTGGTGCCCACCATGTCTCTGCCTCACATTTGGGGCCATCACTCTTCATTTTGGAGTGCGATACTGCCCAGGGGCTGACTGGCAATCACCGTCTTCCTTCCTGCCCTCACCTTCCTCCTGGTGATATCCCCACCACCCTCAGGTCAGTGTCATCCCTGAGCCTGGAAGCCCCTTCCCCACTCATGTGGATGTCGGGCAACCCACCAGAAACTCACTGAGGTGATGTTTTTGCCCCACTCTGGGCATGTCTCTGCTGGCATGGTGACACCCACAGTCCCCTGGCTGACTACAGTGAACTCCCAACATATCCTGGCCAGGAACTGGTGCTTAACCCCACTCCCAGGGGTTTGGTCAGGTCACTGCACAGCTGATTCCCGATTTACCTTCTGGGCCTGGTACAGCACTTCCAGGATGCTGCTGAGCAGCTCGATGCAGGACTCCTCCTCCTCACCGGCCTGGATCAGCTCCTGCAGGATGGGCAGGGCCGCCTGCAGCACCAGCTCCCGGCACTCTGCGGGGGACAGGGGGACATGAGGGAACTGTCTCCACCTTTGGAGCCACTCTGGGAATGGGGCAGAGGATCCCTGCTCAGGGACTCATCCCCGTGCTGTGCCACAGCCTCTGGGTGAGCTCAGCAAGGGCAGTGCCACCAGGACCCCTCTCTCACCATGGGACTGGAAGGCTTTGCTGCTGGCAATGTGGGTCAGGGACTGCAGCTTCTGCTTCAGCAGCCGCTGGGGCAGCAGGTTCCCCACAAAGTCCCTCAGCACGGCCCTGCCAACAGGAGAGGAGTTAAACCAGGAGCTCCAGGTTCTGGTCAGGATGGGGCTGCTGGGTGGGGCAGGATGGTCTCACAGGGCAGTTGTGCCCACAACAAGCACCCAGCAGACAAATCCTGCCTGAATTTCCAAAATGAACCCAGCTGGGGCTGAGTTCTCAGGCTCAGCCTCTGCCCAAGCACAGGCAGGTGCTAAAACTGAGCAGAACTCTCCCATTTTGGCACTGGGAAGGGGATCAGGAGGTGATTCCAGACACCCCTGCCTGCCCTCACGTGTGGGGGCAGAGGTGGCTGATGCTGAGCATGACAAGGGGCTGGGGCTGGTGGGGGCACAGGGGCCTTACCCCAGAGCAGAGGAGTCAAAGATCCCAAACACGTCCTCGAGGATGGAGGGCAGATACTTCAGGGCCGCTCCCTGCAGAGACACCACAGAGCTGCTCACAGCAGCACCCTCTGGGAGGCCCTGGGTGCAGAGCTCAGCCCCATCCCAAACCCACCCATCCTGCACCAGCTCTGCTTCCCTCAGCCCTCTGTGCCAGGGAACGAGGCCAGGCCAGATCCAGGATGGGGGACAACCCCCAGGAAGCCTTCCCAGATTTTCCTCTGCACACTGCAGCACGTGGGGTGGCCAGGACAGCGCCCACCCCATGCCACCGAGCTGCTGCCCCAGCACAGGGGTGCACGGGGCGGGGACAGCTGGGGACAGCAAGGCAGAGCACGGGGTGGCACCTCCTCCTGACACCACGGCGGAGTCTGCACACAGTGCCACCCCAAAAACGAACACAGTGTCACCTCGGCATGGGGACAGAGCTGAGCCCTCCCAGCAGGGCCCCGTGCCCCACCTGGGAAAGCAGCGTGGGACCCTCCAGCGGGGACTCCATCAGCTGGTTCAGGGCAAGGAAGAACTGCTGTAGGGAGCGCTGGAACTCGGCCACCTCCTTCCCCTCGTAGAGCCTGCAAGGGCCAGAGTCACCGTGCTGTCACCGTGCCACACGCCTTCCCTGCTCGGGGGTCACCTGCATTCCCAGTTAGTTACACTCCTCCGTGAACGTTCGGATCCACGGGCTGGATCTAGTGGTGAGTCCTGGCACTGTCACAGCCCTGGCACCACCACAGCCCTTGGCACAGCCACTGCCCCACCACGTCCAGCTCACAAAACCGCTTTTTTTTTAAATAAAAAAAAGCGCCTCTTTTCCATGATTCCACAGCCCAAACACCTCTCAAAGCAGTTCAGCACCGTCCCACTCGAGCAGGAACCTCCTGAGCCCTCCAGCCCCTCCCCGTCACCAGCTGGACCAGGGCGAGCTGAATGAGGGAATTTTAGCCATGGGATGTGCAAAGCTGCAGGAAAACTGCAAAGCTGCAGGAAGACCGCAAAGCTGCAGGAAAACTGCAAAGCTGAGGTGTGATCACAGGAATAAAGTCACTGTTGGAGGTGATTCCCCCATCACTGACACCAAGCAGCAGCAGGAAAAACTATCCAGCCACCAGCTACGTAAGGAAATCCTGGAATTATGGACCGCTATGGGTTGGGAGGGCCCTTGAAGCCCATCCAATCCCACCCCGTGCCATGGGTTGCTCCAAGCTCTGTCCAGCTCGGCCTGGAAATCCGGGAGGACAATGAGCACTGGCAGGGAAAGTTATTTCTGCCCTCAATGATGGCTAAAAAGCAGAAGCAGCCAGAGGAACCAGCAAGGAGGAAGGGGTGAGGGAGAGACGTCACCACGGGGCCATCCTGGGGGCCCCCGAGGGGACACGGGGAGGTGTCCCCAGGTGGAGGACGAGGCCTTCAGTCATCCTTGCAGCTACCTGGGCTCCTCACAGGAGCTGCAGGCGCTGCTTGTCCAGCTCCAGCCGTGGCACAGGCAATCCCAGACGCGGCAATCTGCAGCAACTGACTCTCATTACAACCCAATTCCCGTCGATTACAGCCCGTACAAATTGCAGCACGCTGGGAGCACTTAGAGGATCTGAGGGGCCCCGTGTTATTGCACGCCGAGATTGCTGAGATGAAGGGGGAGCTGTATAAAATCGCTAAATGTCCTCGGGGACGCGTCTGTTCCAGGCAAACTCATTCACGGGGCCGTTCGCAAACGCGCCGCGTAATTAATTTCTCCTGCCAGGAGCGCTCTAAGCCGGGAATCTGCTCCGTGTCCTCCCGCAGGAGGGAGAGGCAGGTGCTGGGTGAGATGTTCTGGAGCACCTCAGATCTCTGGAGCACCCCGGAGCCACGGATGGGACACTGGGAAGGATGGAAAGGGTGAGGACAGACAGGGCTCGAGTCACACGATCAATACAGAGCGGTGCAAAGTGAGGTGTGACAGTCCCCGGGGGCACAGGGACCTCAGCACAGCTCCTCACCGCCAGGAGCAGCACCCACAGCCACCCCAACACATCCTGGGCTTGGGGCAGAGGAGGCAAAGCCCTCATTCCCCAAAAACAGCCGCCTGCCCAACCACGGCACCTGGGCGGGCATCTTGGATTACACAACCTAAAAACGTGTATTCTATTTTATCTGTTGAAAGCTGGTTTTTTTGGGAGATGTTTTGTCCTTCTCACTCCAGGGGGGAAGGAGGAGGATGCCTCCTGATAATGGCCCAGCCGTTAAAACCAGGTGTGGCAGTGTTTCTTATCTCTGTCACCACCCCTCCATCCTCCCTCCAGGGGACATCTTCTGATAATGGGCCATCAGGGCCCACCAGTGACATGACACGTTCCATCATCCCATCGGGAGATGCTCCACACAGTGGGGAGGAGCCAGCTGTTCCCAGCCAGATAAAAACTGGGAATGAAGGACACAAGGGATCCGGTTTTTCCACTGGATTCCTGGAGGAAGACCGGAGCCATCTCATCACCACTGGACTTTCTACAGGACCATCTCTACTCCACAGAACCACATCTGTTACTCCAGGAGGACTTAACTGGACTGCTTCCAACACCCTGACCACCAGGGTGCCAGGTCGTATCCCTGACTCTGTCAGGGTTTTTTTCATGATTTTTGTTTTCTCCCTTGCTTGTTTTTTTTGTACTACAACATCTGTTTTTTCCTTTTTTTTAATATTCTTAGTAAAGAACTGCTATTCCTATTCCCATATCTTTGCCTGAAAGCCCCTAATTGCAAAATTATAATAATTTGGAGGGAAGGGGGTTTACATTCTCCATTCCAAGAGAGGCTCCAGCTTTCCCTGGCAGACAACCATCTTTCAAAACCGAGACAGCGGGAATGGGGCGATCCCACTGCTTTCGGTGCCCACCCTGGTGCCCGTCGTTGCCTCAGGACACACACTCGGCCTTTCGGCGCCGCGTACGTGGAACGAAAGAGGAACGGCCACGGTCATGTTCTGACTTCCTCCTCTCCCACGCCAGCCCGGAGGAGGGGTGTCTGTCCCGTCAGCCAGGCTGGGATGTCAACCCCATGCCCACGGGGAACAAGTGAAACCAGGCCTGAGGGCACTCCGGAGGTGCCTGCGGGTACCTCGACCTCTCATTGCTGTCTGCTCATCGCAGGATCACAGCGGGGTTTGGCTTGGAAGGTAGCTCACAAACCCTCCAACTCGGGACACCTCCCTGAGACCCCAGCTGGGCTCCAGGAGACCTTCCCAGCGCGGCACCGGCCGTGCAGGGGCACAGACTGCCCAGGACATTCTGCTCTCTCTGCTGTGGGATGGTTTTAAGAGCTCATTGGAAACCCCCTGTCAGGGGTGGCTGGGGCAGAGGTCACTCTGGGGCAGGGTCACCGCAGGGCAGGGTCATTGCTGGGTGTTTGGGGTGGCCGGAGAGCTCTCCCACCCCGAGGTGGACAGCACTGCCCACCCCCAGAGCGGACCACCACTGGCCAGCAGCATCCAGAGGATGGCACAAAGCTGAGAACTGCCAGAATCCTCGAGGAGAGGACTCACAGCCGTGGAGGAGCCTTGCCTGGGGACCAGCCAACACGAACGGTGGGTGCCAACCCGGGTGCCACGGCAGGCGGGTCGAGCTGCCATTGCCACAGCCCTGGGGCTGACACCACAGAATCACAGAATTTCTAGGTTGGAAGAGACCTTCAAGATCATCGAGTCCAACCCATCTCTAATACCTCAACTAGACCATGACACCAAGTGCCACACCCAGTCTTTTTTTAAACACGGCTCCCACAGCGCAGGGAGCTCCCTCCCACGCACCCCAGGGACAGGGATCAGGGTGCTGGCACACGGCAGAGCTTGGCATCGGGAGCACCGGGAGCACCGGGAGCACCGGGAGCACCGGGAGCGCTGGGATCACTTACTGGGCAAAGAGGTGCCGGGAGCGGACGATGAACTTGAAGATGTACTCCAAGGCCTTGAAGGTTTGCGGGAGGGACTCGCAGGGCTCCCCCCGTGCCGCCTGCTCCACGTACTGCGTCAGCACCGACAGCAGCTTCCTGCGGGGTGGGATATCCGCTGGCATTCCGGCCCTGCCCCACCCCGTACCCCCCATCTCAGCCCCATCCCGGCTGTCCCAGCCCCGTCCCCCCACCCCTGCGGTTGTCCCAGCCCGGCTCTCCCCGTGCCGCAGCCCCCAGGAACGCACTTGTAGGCCAGCGTGGCGCTGAAGTGCTGGCGGATGTAGGCCTCCAGGACGGTGTTGAAGTGCTGGAACTTTCTGTCAGCCACCAACCTCACAATGAAAACCTGAGGGCAGCAGGCAGGGGCACGGCTTGGCGTGGGCAGGGCACAGCCACAGCCTGGGCACAGCAACAGCCACCCTGACCCCACCCTGCCCCGGTCCCATCTCGTCTTGGTGTGGGAGAAACACCTTTGAATCCTGCTGGGATTGTCCCCTGGAGGGACAGCGTCCCTCAGAACGCAGTGCTGCCCCAGGCTGGCTCACTCAGACCAGCAAACCCCATCGCCCCAGTCCCACCAGTGCCCACCCTGCGCTGAGAGGGGCTCAGACCCACACAGGTTCTGCTCACCAGGGCATCAAACACGAGGGTGTCGTAGACGTCCGTCTCTGAGTGCTCCATCATGATGGAGAACAGGGCATCCAGCGTGTCCTGCAGGAACTGGGGGGACATGAGGGCTGTGAGGGCTCGAGTGCTGACCCCAGCATTGCCCGAGACCCAGCTGCTGGGCATGGGGAGTGCAGGAAGCACGGAGGGAGGGAGGGAGGGGAGCAAACCCCGGCTGTACCTTGATGACCTCCCCTCCGTCCACGTTCATCAGCTTCTGGAGGTTCCCACAGAGCAGGCTGGGCTTGGAGCGCCACTTCAGCAGCCCCAGCAGGTTCACTGGGCAGCAGGAATGGGGCGGTCAGCGCTGACCACTCACTGGCAGAACCCAGTGTGACCAACCCCCAGCTCCCCCATCCCATCCTGGCTGCCCAGGAGCAGCCAGAACCACTGCTCAGAGCTGAAATCCCCTGATGCCAGGGCCAGAAAGCACAAACTTTAAATAGGTCGTGGCTGTGGGAGACAGAATTGTGCTGCAGGAACGGAATTAATGGATCAGCCTCATCCCTGACCCCTCTGCACTGAACCACAGTGCCCTGGGCTCTGCAGCCAGCGTGTCACCGTATGTCACATCCCCACGGCGCAAGGCCACGTCCCTGGAGCTCCCTGCACTTCAGCCAGAGCAGGACGAGCCATTCCCATCTTTCAGCCTTGCAGAGGGTGGGAGGAGAGCTCAGCATTCCCATGGGCCCTTCCCCTGGCCAAGGCGAGGATGTGTAAGGGCCAAGAGGGGCACGAATGTTCTCAGCTGCCCTGACCTGTGTGGAGCAGGCCAGGGCTGGAGGCTCCCCTGAGCTAACCCGGGAATGGGGGTTAAACCACAGAGCTCCAATTTCCACCCCAGTTTTGAAGGAAGGTCACGGAGCCTCTGGCAGCCACACTCAAGTGGGGATTCTACTCGCTGCTGCTCCTCTCCAGTGGATGCCAGCCCCCCAAAATATCCAAAATTCCAGATCCTGGCTGATCCCCCCCCAGGAACATCCTGGGCCATTCCGACCACGGAATGAGCACTCGCTGTTCCCACTGCTCTCATCTCGCTGTCCCAGCGTGATGGACACCAGAGAGCCAAACACCGGGAGAAGCGTGATCCAGCGGGGTGGGAACACCGCCGGGGAGGGGACACCGCCCTGCCCTGGGGGAGCAGGGCTCACCATTCTGTGTCAGCTTGGTGGAGCAGATGAGCGTGGAGATTTGGAAGCTGTCCCGGGTGGACACGGCTAAACCCGACGGGACCCCGCTCACACGGAAGGAGGAGCCGGAGAGGAGCTTTGACTCCGACAGGTTCCGCTCCGAGGGCAGGGACAGGTACGCGCTGGCATCCTCCAGCTTCTTGCTGTCACCCTGCAGGGCACAACACGGGTCACAGCTGGAGCCCCAGGGGACAGGGTTCTGTGTGCTGACCCCAGCACACCCTGATCCCACCCCTCCAGCTCCCCCAGATCCCTCAGAGCTGCTCCCTGAGGGGATCCACAGGGATCCTGCTCAGCTGGGACAGACACCAAAGCCCAGCCCGTGTCACACGGCGGGGACAGGACAACACGCAGGAGGAGCAGAGTGACAAAGAGGAGTCCGGGGCTGGAAATTCAACACACCTGGGCGCTGCTGCAGGGACGGACGTGCAGTGGGACACAGGCACGCACCGGGACACTGACAGGGAGCAGGAACCCACCCGGGTGTCCAGGACAGCCCGTCCCACTGTCACTGTCCCCCTACATCTCCCATCTGCACGGGCATGCCAGGACCTCCACGACCACAAACCAGCCTATTTCTGTGTCCTCTAAGCTGAAATGTCCCACCCAGGAGAGCTCACTGGGGTGACTCTGAATGACCTTCCCTGCTCGCTGGCCAGCCTGGGACGTCGGGGGTGAGCAGAGCCGGGCTGCAGCTCACAGACACCCATCCTTCCCTGCCTGCAGCCTGGCAGGGTGAAGCCCCTCCAGCTGAAGGTCAGATGGAGGTGACAGAGATGGTTTCTGTTGGCTTTTCCCCTCCCGCTACGAGCATCCAACACACGGGAGCCCTGTGCTCCTTCCCAGGGCCGAGCAAGGAAAACTTGCTGGAGCTCAGACCTGCTGGAGATCAAGAGGTCTGAGCAGCTAAAAGCCTCTCACTCACATTCCTCTGGCAAGCAGAGATGAAAAGATGAAATAGCTTCTGACTCGCCGAGTCCAGCCCCCGGTGTGTGCCGGGAAGAGCCGGAGTCAGACAGGGAGAGGAAGGAGCAGCGCAGGACGTGGTGGTTCAGGAGGGCAGGGACGGCTCTCTGAGGGGAGCACGGACATGGGGGTCTGTTCTCCTAGCAGGGAGCTGGGGGAGGTTTGATCTCACTGCCACAGCCAGCACCGGCACGTCCCAAAGGTGCCCAATGCTCCTGCTGTGGAGGGAACAGTCCTCAGAGAGACAGGGATCAGAGCCAAGGGCCACGGCAGCAGTCGAAGAATTTGGGTACTTTGCCCAAAAATACATCAGGGAGGAGGGACATAATAATGATTTGAAATGTGCAGGAGCCTCAGGGTGGAACAGCGCGGTCTGTCGCCGTCCTGGGCTGTCAGAGCAGGCGGGAGCAGGTCGGCTCATCCCAAAAAAAAAAAAAAAAGGCAAGATCCAGGGAGGGACACGGCTCTGCCCGGAGAAACTGCGGTCACATTGCCAAAATCAGAGAACGCTCCCACGCAGCAGCCCGGGGGTGGGGGAGCAGGTGGGACACCGGAGCTCCATGGCCAGGCAGGGACCCCGGGAGGTGCCACCACACAGAGAAGAGCCCTGAGCTGGCCCTGGCAGAGGGAGCAGCTCGTGACCCTGCTCCTCTGGTCACAGCAGCCCCAGCCTGGGGAGGGGACACCAGGTAAGGGGACAGAGCCTTCAGGGACCCTCCACTGCGTTTTTTTCCCCAAATGAACAGCGATTTTTGCCTCCCCTCCACTCTCTCGGAGCAAACCCGAGCAGCGCCAGGGCTGGTGAAATCAGGTGGAGCGCAGCCACACCACGCGGGGATGTTCCCTCGCCGTCACAAACGCTTAAATCGCCTTCTCCCAAACCAAACTTGTCATTCCAAAGGAGCAGCGCAGAGACTGGGAGGAGCCCCCGCCACCAAGGACAGCGAGGACTGCAGGGAGGCACCGCAAACCCTCGGGGACTTTGGGGACGTGCCACCAGCGCTGTGGCTCAGGCAGCGACTGGGATCCTGGCCCCAGAAGTGCCGGTGTCCCACAGTCCCCCCCACTTCAGGGGGCTCTGGGGTCCCCTCATACCTTGTACAGCACCAGGTCGTGCTCCCCATCCCGCAGCGTGGTGCCGTCGGGGCGCATCAGCCTCACGAAGGCCATGGAGAAAATCCGCTCGCTGCGGTCCTTGGCTGGGGGGGGATGCACAGGGGTGAGGCGAGGGGGAGTCGGGGGGGACCAGGGACACAGGGACACACCTCCGGGCTGGGAGCAAGGGGCACTCACAGTCGCTGGAGGAGCGGTGGCGGAAGGTGAACCTCAGGTGTGTCCTGTGGACGTCCTCGATGGGAACGGCAATCTGGGTGAGAACGCGTGCCGAGGTGAGGGCGGGGGGCACGGGCTGAGCCCCCACCTGGGCAATGTCCCCTCTGCGCCAGACCACCCACTGCTGCAAACCAGCCCCAAGTTCTTCCCAGTCAGCCAGTGAGGCTGAACTGGGGGCACTGGGATGGGGATGGGACTGCAGTGCCCATTCCCAGGACCACCCTCCCCGGTGCTGGCCATGCTGGGCGTCCATCCAGGGGTCACGCTGTGACCCTGGCAGCAACTCCATCATCTCCAAGACAGGACTGGCCCCAAGGGCTGTCCCCAAAAACACCTGCGCCCAAGGGGAACCCCTGCAGCAGCAGGGTCCTGTGGCTCCGGAGGAGCCTGGAGGGGTTGCAGCCCTGTCCCACCCCCGTGCCCTGGGGCTCCCCAGACCTTCAGGGTCTCCATCCAGCGCTGGTGCCGCTGCTGGTAGTAGACGACAGAGCGGTAGTGGCTGGTGGGTCTGTCCCCTGCTCCAGCGTGGATCACGTTCTGCCAGGAGGAGACACCTCGGGATCAGCCCAAGTCACCTCACAGGGAGAGGGAATTCCCGTTCCTGCCATCCCCTCCACCTCCTGCCAGGCCTGGTGTCACCTCTGAAGGGACACGCGGCCCTCCCAGGGCACATCAGGGCTCTGCCCTGTGCATGGAGATGGAGGATGCATCCCTGCACCAGCCCTCAGCAGTTCCAGCCCGTTCCTCGGGAGCCAGCTGAGAACCGATGGGAGAACACCTGGAGAGAGGCAAGAGCCAGCCTGGGGAGGTGACACCTTTGTCTGACCCTCTCCTGCCACCCCCAGCTCCTTCCCCCATGCCTGTGCTGGGGATGGATGCCTGGGAGCACTGGGGGTCTGGTGTTCCCAAGGGAGAACAATTTTCTCTCTATCCCTTCACAGCACTTCCCCACATCTTTATTCTATTCCCAGATCTTGATTCCAGGCAGCTCCAGCAGCCCAAGAGGCTCCTCAAGCCTCGAGTTTTGCTACCGGAGCTGCTGGCTCTACCCGAGGTGACACAGGGGACACCTGCCATACCCGAGGTGAGGTGACACGGGGGACACCTGCCATACCTGCACCACATTTCCCGCCTCGTCACAGACACACACGGTCACCTCCACGTTCTTCTGCGTCTTCTTGCTGCCCTTGTCGAACTCGCCCTGCACCAGCGTCAGGTAGATGTCGTTCCTGACATCACCTGGGGGGGACAGCCCCATCAGCCGGGTCCTGGCACCGCCCTGGCATCCCCAGGGACCGCTGGGGTTTGTCCCCACCACGCTTGCCTGGCATGATGACCTCCGGGTAGCCCAGCTTGCGAGCCACTGCCGTGCTGCGGTCCACCAGGTGCGGGTGGTCCTTCCTCACCTGGCTCAGGTCCCCCCACAGCATCTTCAGGGACACCCAGAGCCCTGCAGGGATCACAGTGATTTCTCAAGGGGTGACAGCCAGAGCTGGGGGAGCCACCACAGCAACTCCTCGACCCTGCAGGGACTGCCTGGTGGGACAAGCAGATGGCTGGGGAGGGGTCTCAGCGTGGGCACAGGGGACACAGGGTCTCTACCTTGTCCCTTGTGGTTGATGTCCTTCCCTTCCATTGCCTTCCGGATCATGTTGTGAAGGAAATCACCATCAGCAGCCACCCTGGAAAAGCCACATTTAGGGGAAAAAAACACTTTTCTCTTTGATCCTTGTACCTCTCGTCCCCTGGCAGCTGATGTCCCCATGCCAGCCAGGCCCTGGGGTGACTCTCCCTGCCCGCGGCCCCCCAGCACTCACAGGTGGACGGGGATGAAGTGCTGCTTGTCCTCATCGCTGTCACACGTCCCCTTGGTGATGTCGGTGATGTCCATCACTGCAGCGGCACAGAGGTGGCACCGTGGCAGAGGTGGCACCCCCAGCCAGCGATCCGCGCCCAGGACAGGATCGTGGAGGGAGGTGAAGGCAGGGGATGTCCCCAGGGCTGCTCAGTGGGGTCCCCAGTGCCAGGACAGGGCAGGTGCTGTGTCCCTCGGGTAGGGACAGCCCAGGGGGACGGTGAGGGGCAGAGGGTTGGGGTCTGCAAGCAGGGAAAGGGGACAGTGGGAGCCGGGCAGGGACATCACAGAGCCTGCTGTGGTGGCTGAGGGGTGCCAGGGTGGTGGCACGGGAGCCCGCGGGGGTCTGCACGGAGCCCACCCCCACCTGAGATGCCGAAGGGCCGGCGCAGGCCCGTGCTGAGCTTGCGGCTGTGGCTGTCCCGCAGGTCCATGCGCCCCACCCGGATGATCTGGCACACCAGGAACAGCCGCTCCCGCTTCAGGTCCGCGCTGCCCAGGTCCTGGGTGGGGACAGGAGAGCCCTGTGACCCTGCCAGCACGGCAGGGGACGCGCCAGCGCCAGCGCCGGCTGATCGCGGGGTGCCCAGGGCTGCGGAGGGGGAACCAGTGGGCACAGAGGGTCCTTGCTGCCCTGCGCCGTGGGGACAGTGGGGACACAGCCCCGCTGCCCCGGGGGCTTCTGTGCACCCCAGCAGTCCCAAAGCCCAGGGATGGTGACAACGCCAGGACCGATGGTCCCAACGGGTCACCCTGGACCAGGCAAGCGGGGGGCAACCTGGCACGGTGGGAGGATATCAGGGTGGCCCTGGAGGCACTGGGGAGGGGATGGAGTCCCCGGGGTGCTGTCCCTGAGCCAAAACCTTCCAGCGGCGCTAAGGAGAAGGGATAGGGACACGCCACGAGGCGTGGGGACACGCGGGGACATCAGCAGCGAGCAGAGCAAAGAGTGGAGTTGGGCGAGAGCCGGGAGCGGGGGGGTTGAGGGGCGGCAGAGGAGCCGAAGTGCTGATGCTGCTCATTAACATTGATTTTCCCGGCTCATTTGCATATCGATGGCTCCGCGGCGTCCCGGGGGTCAGCGCTGCGCTGCTGCCAAATCGCTGAGTCAGCGGGTGCCGAGGGGCGTGGGACGAGCGGGGACGGGGCACCCCGAGACCCCTAACACCGGGAGGGGACCCCGGGACCCCCAGCACCGGGAGGGGATCCCGAAAATCCCAACACCGGGAGGGGACCCCGAGGGGCAGCACCAGGTCCGGGCGCCAGGGCAGGGGTCCGTGAAGGGGGACGCGAGCAGGGCGACTGGGGGGGGGTTCGGGCTCTGGCGGGGGCACACGGGACACCCGAAATGCTGCAGGTGGCAGCGGATCTGCAGGAGGGCGCGGCGCGGCTCCCCCCGGCTCTGCGCTCACCGTGAACACGACCCTGAGGTTGTTGAGCAGCTCGATGTCCTGGGGGACCCCGGTGCTGGCCCAGCGGATCACGTAGTTCTCGCTGCGCGGAGGGTGATGGCTGGGGTGGGCACCGGCACAGCAGAGCCCCTGCCAGCTCCCACCGCACAGACCCCTGAGCCCACCGACGCCCCCGAGGCACTGGCACAGCCCCGCTGTCCCCAGTCACCGCACTGGTCGCCTCACCAGCGCCAGCTGTCCCACGGGATATGGCTGCACGCCTGGAACGCCGTAAATCCCCCCGCTCTGGAGAAGCCCTTTGGGTGCCCCTTCCCCCTGCGACACCCGCTGGATCCTCCTGGGCCGGGCAGGATGGGCAGCCCGGGGGGGATGTCACAGGGAGCAGCAGGGGCAGGGGTCTGTCCTGAGCCCCTGGACCCCACCTGATGATTCGCTGCTCGCCGGGGTCGTACAGGGCCATGAAGAGCTGCGCCTCCTCCCCGATGTGGCAGACGAAGTTGCGGACGCAGAGGTAGAGGTTGTGAGAGGGCGAAGCAGCCCCCTGGGCGCCACAGCCCGGCGCTCTCTGCTGCGGGCTCTGGGTGGGGGGCACGAGGTGGCTCAGCCCCACGGCTCAGCCCCTGGCACGTCCCCTGGCACAGGGGCTGGGTGCAGGGCCAGCAGCAGCCTCACCGTCTCCTCCTGGATGCGCCGGGTGAGGGTCTGTGCCGCCCTCCTGTGCGCCTGGAAGAGGCTGATGACGCTGGTCCTATCGGGGTCCAGGATGTTCTCGTCCTCATCCCGCACCACCAGGTCCAGCGCCAGGATCCTGCAGGGGCCGGGATGGGGTGAGGCAGCGCTGAGGGCACACGGGTCTGTGTGCCCTCAATTGTCCTTGCGTGGGGTCTGAGGGGACAGGACAGATCCAACTGGGAAAGGAGACAGGAGCTGGCAGCACCAGGAACATTCCTGTCCCAGCCACGGCTTGTCAGCCGCAGCCCTTAGCCGGGTGGCTGGAGCAGCTGGTGGCACACTTACTGTCCCCAGCCATCACGGGACAGCCAGCTGGGATGATGGGGACACGGGGACAGCCGGCCAGGACATGGGGGAGCACACCTGGGCACGGCACAGCCTGTGCCAGCGGCAGTTTGAGGTCCCTGCGCCCCGTCCCCGCCCTCACTTGTTGCCGTAGTCCATCTTGCCGGTCACCTCCTTCCTGAGCCGCAGGAGCTGGTCCTTGGGCAGCGTTCCCGAGAGCAGCTGCGAGCGCTGCTCCATCAGCTCCTGCATCATCCGCTTCACCTGCCCGTACCGCTCCGTCTGCCCGGCCTGCGGCAGCACCACAGCGTCACGGCGGCCACCAGGGTGTCCCCACCCTGCTCCCAGATCCCCCCCTGCACCCAGACCCTCGTCCCTCACCACATAGAGCTGCTTCCAGATGGTGGCCCACTCCCACAGCGTGGTGGTGATCTCCTGCACCGTGGGCATCTCTGCGGGCACCACGCTCTCCTCCACCCTGGAGGAGGCACAGGCACCCCTGCAGCGCCCCAGCACCACACTGACCCCGCAAGGGGCAGAAGGTGAAGCCCACTGCCCCATACCTACCCTCGCTGCTCCACCACGGTGCCCTTCAGCCGGATCAGCGAGGCCGGGAAAATGCCCTGAGGGAGCCAGAGCCGTCAGCACCCCTGGGTTGGGAGCCGTTCCTCCGGGGGGGCACAGCTGGGGGCTCCCAATGCCAGCCTGCCAGGCCCCCTGCACCCCTCGAACTCCAGCATCCCCCCAGGGACAAGGCAAGCCGCTGTCTGTGCCCCTTCTGCCCCCGCAGACACCCGGCAGGGACAGGGGAAGCCACCAGCAGTGCCCCTCCTGTCTCCAGAACCCCAGCATCCCCTCACCTACCCGGGCAGCCCTGTTCCGGAGCGAGTACCCGCAGTACCAGCCTGCGAGGGGAGGGGACATCGTCAGCCAGGGACAAAGCTTTGTCCCCGCTGCAGGGACAAAGGAGGGCGCGGGAAGCCACGTTGGGGTGTACCCCGGGGGTCCCCCTTACCCTCGGAGGCCTGCAGGATGTGCACCATCTCCCCGATCTGCAGCGGGAGGTGATGCTCCTTGGTGCGAGGGAAGTTCCACACGGCTGTGGGAAGAGGGGCTGGGAGCTGGGATCCCTGCCTGGAGCCCCTCACCAGCCTCCTGGGGCCCTGTGCACCTGCACCCCACGGCCAGCTCCCCCAACAGCACCCCAGCCCTACAAACACCCTGAGACCCCCGAGCACACCGACCCCACACCCAGGAGAGCCACGGCACAGCCCGCACAGGACCGGGCACAGCAGAAGCCCCCAGCCCCCTTTTTAGCACCCAGGGGTCCCTTAGGAGACCCCCCTCCTGCCTGCCAGCTCGACCACGGGTGTTGGTGGTCCTGCTCCTGGCACAGGGAATGCAGGGGGGACAAGTGCCAGCCGAGCCCCTGCCCAGGGCTGGTGGCCCAGGGCCAGTCTGTGTGGGGACAGCGGAGCCGGTGGCAGGGGAGGGGCGCGGTGGGGACAGGAGCTCTCTGGTGGCCAGCCACTTCCTGCCCGGCTGTGCTGCCGTTGTCCTTGTCGCTGTTTCTGGCCGCAGGGACAGCTCTGGGGCAGGCAGCCCTGGTTTGGCCCCAGACTTGGGGACAGTCCCTGCAGCCGGGGATCCCTGCTAGGACCACGCCTGTGCCCACCCTGAGACCCAGCCAGGGGCCAGCTCACGCTGCAGCACCCCCAGACCCACCTGGCTCGTCGGGACCCCTCATGCTGACCCTCACACCTCGGGGCACCGGGAGCCCCGAGGTCCCACGGGACCCCTCCCATCACCCTGCACTCCCCACGAAGAGCCTGAGCCAGCTGGGACCAGCAGCAGCTCAGCCCTCGCTCAGCTGCTGCCCAGGACCCTGCAGAAGCTCAGCCCTGGCTCCAGCACTGCAGAAAGTGCAAGGGAAGGGTGCAGGAAACGGCCCCCACAAGAAACGGGAAGAAGCACAGAGCCAGCAGAAGCTGGGGGTGCTGCGGGGAGTGGAGGAGCCCAGGGCTGGTGCAGGGCACGGGGAGCCCATGCTGAGGGTGCTGCAAGGAATGGGGGTACCCAGGGCTTTGCTGAGGCAGCTGCAAAGCCACAGCTGGAACCTAAAGAAAATTATTGGGGTGTCTCAAGGCTCCTCTAGAGCCTCAGCAGCCAGGCTGAGCCCAAAACCACAGCCTGGAGGGGAGCCAAGTCCCCACCCCAGCACTTCCCACCCCCAGCAGCACCACTCCTGGCATGTCCTGCTGGCCCCTGTCCTGCCCGGTCCCCTTCCCCGAGCGTTCTGTCACCAGCCCTGCAGCCCCCACCCCGGTTTGTTCCTGCACCCAGCGCCGCAGGGACCTTGCCCTCATCTCACATCACCCCACAGCGGCACCAGCTCGGCACCAGCGCTGCCATCACCCACCCAGCTGCCACCGCCGGAGCCACGGGAGGATGTCACCCCACCCTGAGCGCCCCATCCCGCCAGCCCTGCGCCCCTCCAGCCGAGAGGACACCCCCCCAAGGGCGCCCGCAGCCCCCACTCACCCACGCCGTACTTCTCCTTGGTGGGCAGCCAGGGCGCCATGGCCACCGGGGCACCGGGGCTGTGCCGCGGGGACCGGGGCGCTGCCGGGCCGCTGGCGGTTCCTCCTGCCACGCTCCCCGCATCACGTGTATCCCCCCAACTTGTGAAACCTCCGCTTCCTCAGTGCGCTCCGAGCGCCGGGGTCCCCACCGCACCATTCCGGAGCAGCGTGGTGGGGATGGAGCCCCCGCAGCGCCCGCCCGAGGGGCCACTGGAGAGACGGCTGCGGTCACCGGAGCGGTGGCACCGCACACGGGTGGGCCCGTGCCGGCCGTGAGGCTCCCGACCGGCGCTGCTGGGACGAGGTTTCTGCCCTTCTGGGTCCATATTTCCATCCCTCGGTGCATGCCCTCGGGACCCCCCGAGCCCCCCGAGTGCTGCTCCCACAGATGGACACGTGTCTCTCTCTCTCCATCAGTGCACTCGGCTCCTTCCCTGCATCCCCACGTCCTCGAGGCCCCCTGACACCTGAGCCTGCTCTGGGGTCACCCCCAGCCCCATGGGACAACCCCCAGCCCCAGGACAGACCCCCTGACCCAAAGGAGAGCAGGAGGACAAGGAGAGCCCCGAGGGAGACCGGGTGGGTGCGGGATCAGCCAAAAGCGGGCACAACGCGATCCCGCCGTGGCATTCCGGTGTCACCGCGTGTCCTCGGGTGACTTTATGATGTTTGTATCCCCAACTGTCTGTTCTGTCTGTGCTGTATATTGAGTTCTGTGCCTTTAAGACCGGTTCTGGGAACAAGGAGAAGCGCGGAGTTTGTTTTGAGAGAACTGCCTGACTCCTGCACATCCTTCTCCGGACCTTGGAGAGACTGCAGGACAGAGATCTTTTTGCTTTTAGTTAGTTTCAGCTAGCTACGGCAGAGAAGTTCCCTGGACTGTTTTTTTTCCTTTTTTTCTTGGAGCTGTTTAAATCTGCTCTGGACTGAAAAAACCCAGGGGATCACTGGGGGCTGCACCTGCGGCCCACCGGGGCCTGGACCTCGGCATTTTCCAGCAGCGCCAGAGGGACTGGGACTGAGGAGAGACTGAGAGAGAGCCGAACTACACCCACGATAAGAACTTTCTCAATTTGCCATCTCACTCCAAAACGAGAGGTGTTATTGTTTCATGTTATTAATTCTTTATACTTGTGTGCACTTTGTTTGTTAAGTAAAATAGTTTTTTCCACTTTTCTCCGAGGAAGTTCTTAACGGACCGGTTGGAGGGTGGGGCCGTTTGGGTTTGCCCCCACGGAGGGATCCCATCCAGGGGTTTTCTCCCAAATTTGCCCTAAACCAGGACACAGGGCCGAGGTGCGAGGGCGGGACGCGCGGGAGCAAAGCCCGGGATGTGCCGCCAGATCCCCGCCACCGCACGGGGCTGGCAGCACCGGGGGTGAACGGAAGGAAACGTGCCACGGGCACCGGCGTGCGGGGTTTGCCGGGGCTCTCGGAGAGCATGAACAGCAGACGTGGCGCTTCCCCGCAGCCTCCGAGGTTCCCGGTTCCCGATTCCCGCAGTCCCGGGGCCAGCAGGCACCGCTCGATGCCCACCCGGCGCTGCCCGGTGCACGGTCCCTGCCCGGTGCGCGGCTCTGCCCCGCGGCCCCGGCGGGAGCTCTGGCCGGGCCGGGCCGCCCGGGCCGTTCTCCGGTCAGGGAGCTCCACCTGCCGGTCCCGCCGGGAGCCGCCGCGGCCGCGGCAGCTGCTCCGGGTGCGAGGCGCCGGTACGGGATGCCCGGCATGGGGATGCCCGGCCACGATACGCCCCGTGAGGGTACGGGATGCCCCGCTCCGGCAGCAGGATGCCCAGGACCAGTATGACCAGCACCATTACGGGATGCTCCGGTACGGAAGGACCGACACCGGTACGGGATACCCGGCTCCGGTACACCCGACAGCAGTATACGATGTCCCGCATGGGGATGCCCGGCACCGCTACGGGATGCGCCAGTACAAGGTGCCCGGCTCCGCTACGCGCGGTCCCGCACCGGGATGCTCAGATCCAGTACGGGATGTCCCACACCAGCACCGAGATGTCCGGTACCGGGAAGAAGCCCGGTCCGAACGGGCGCTGCGGGCGGGCTGGGCTCGAAGCCGTAGACCGGAGGCGGCAGCGGAGGGCGGAGGGCGATGGCAGGGCGGGGCGGCGGGCGGGGCCGGGAGCGCTGCCGGCGGTACCGGAGCTCCCGGCGGGTCCCGCGCGCTCCCGTCCCGCCGCCACATCCGGGCCCCGCCCGGCGCGAGCGCTGATTGGCCGCCGCGGGCGGGGCACGTGACGGCGTGGGGGCGGTCACGTGACCGCGTCCCCCCCGGCAGGGCCCGCGGTGGCGCGCGCAGGTGAGCGGCGGGACCGGACCCGGAACCGGAACCGGCGCCGGAACCGGGGCAGCGGCTCCGGGAGGGTGCGGGGGACCCGCCCCTGACACGCCCCCGACCCGCCCTCTCCGCTCCACTCCGCTCCTCTCCGCTGAGGTCCGGCCCGGTGCCGGTGCTCAGGGGCTCGGTCCGGACCGTCCCGTGCAGGTTCTCCGCCGACCCGGTTCGGCCCGTGCCGTTCGGGACCTACCTTCCCAAGGTGTCCGCCTTGTCCCGCAACCCCTGTCCCCGGCCTCGGTCCTGTCCCCACGCACAGCCCTGTCCGGTCTCCGCACTCTGCTCGATCCTGCGAGGCTCTCCCGGTGCCCCATCCCCTTTCCCCGGTTCCCCTCCCGCCCTCCCGCCGGTTCCCTGCCCGTTCTCCTGGTCCCGCACACTCCGTGGTTCTATTCCTGGTCTCCGCGGCCGTGTCACCCCTCCGCACCTGTCCTTGCCCCTGTGCCCGCATCCCCCGCCCGGCCCCGGTACCCGCGGGTACCCCCTCCTCGCGGGACGGGACGTGGCACTGGGCTGCACCGGGCTCCTTCCCGGCACGTAGGCGAGGGTGGGTCAGCTCCGGTCCCGCTCCACCCCCGCCCGCCCTCGCAGCTCCGGTGTCCCCGCCATGGCCGGCTACGGGGCCCCGGGCGCCCTGCCCGCGCCGAGCGGCCCCGGCTCCGCGCTGGAGGAGGAGGAGGAGGAGGAGGAGGATGAAGACCCATCCCTGAGCTGCGACGGCGACCTGGAGGTGAACCCCTACGACGGGCTGCCCTTCTCCTCCCGTTACTATGAGCTGCTGCGGCAGCGCCGGGAGCTGCCGGTGTGGACCACAAAGTACAGCTTCATGGAACACCTGGAGGGCAACAGCGGCATCGTGTTGGTGTCCGGACCCCCCGGTACCGGCAAGAGCACCCAGGTGAGGGCGGCGAGGGCAGCCCCTGAGCCCTGGCACGCACAGAGAGGGTGCCGGGCCCCCGGGAACGCTGCACTGAGCCCGGCGGGGTGAGCGGGCACCGTGATGTGCTTGGGACCGGCGCTGGGCTCCGGGCAAAGCCGGGAAGCGCCGCAACGGGAGGGGGGAACGGGATGGGGGAACGGGCCCTCCCGGGGCTGGCGGTGTCAAATCCCTCCCGCCTGCCCCAGGGAGCTGGTCCCGGCTGCTGGTGACGCTCGGGGACGGCACCTGGCAGACTTTGACCGGGGATGGCGGCGGAGCGGCGGCTGTTGCGGGGCCAGAATGGGCTGGGTCGCCGCGGGCTATCGGGGTGTTGGCCCTGGGCTCGAGGTGTTCAAGCAAATCACCTGCCTGGGTGTGACCCGCTGAGCTTCTGGGGCTGGGCTGGCGCTGCCAGGTTTGGGGAACAAAGCCCCTGTGCGGGCCCCAGGGCCGGCGTTTTTGCGTGCAGCGCCCTGCCTGCAGTCCCTGCAGGGCCCTGGGGACACTGAGGCACTGCTCGTGGAGGGCTCAGAGGTGACAGGAGGAAGCAGGACTCGGGTCCCTGGTGCCAAAGGGACATTGCGTGGCCTTGGCACTGTCCCACGCCATCAGGCCAGGCGCTTGGCTAGCAGCTGCTCCCTGGTGATCCCTTCCCCGTCTCTCTGTGGGGTTTCCCAGGCCATTGTCCCCTGTCCCTAACGCGAGAGCAGGGTCACGGTGCCCCACACTGGGGCAGGAAGCTGCAGGTGTGGGGCCACAGCTCTCCTGTGGGGCTCAGAGGTGACAGGAGTGGGGAGGGACGATCCTGCCTGAGCTACGAGTGCCTCTGGCCCTGGAGATCCCGCAGCCAGATCCACGGGGAGGGTCCCCGTGCCCTTTCGAGGTGCACGGCAGGGAGGGGACGGTCCTGGAGCCACGCCGCCCCTTGCCCTGTCCCCGCAGATCCCTCAGTGGTGCGCCGAGTACGCCCTGTCCATGCGCTTCGCCCACGGGCTGGTGGCCTGCACCCAGCCCCACAGCCTGGCCGCCCTCAGCCTCTCGCTGCGCGTGGCCGACGAGATGGACCTGAACCTGGGCCACGAGGTGGGCTACTGCGTGCCCCACGAGGACTGCTGCACCGCCGACACCATCCTCAGGTACGGGGAGGGACGGCGGGGCCCGCGCCGGGAGCGCGGCGCCCTAATCCCGCTGAGCTCCTCCTAATCCCTTAATCCAGCCTGGCCTCGCCGGCCGCCGCGGGGAGGGGGCGAGGCGTTCCCCCCGCAAGCCGGGGGGTCCGCGCTGATGGGGCGGGGCCGCCTCAGGTTCTGCTCGGACGAGATGCTGCTGCGGGAGATGACGTCGGACCCGCTGCTGCGGCAGTACGGGGTGGTGGTGCTGGACGAGGCGCAGGAGCGCACGGTGCCCACGGACGCGCTGCTGGGGCTGCTCAAGGACGTGCTGCGCCAGCGCCCGGCCCTGCGGCTCGTGGTGGTCACCTCGCCCGCCCTGGAGCCGCGGCTGCGAGCTTTCTGCGGGGATCCGCCCGTGGTGCGGGTGCCGGGGCGCGGCTCCCCGCCACAGCTGCTCTACCGCGAGCCGCCGGCGCACGGGAGCGTGGCCGCCGCCTGTCAGGCCGTGCTGGACATCCACCGGCGCCAGGAGCCCGGCCACGTCCTCGTCTTCCTGGCCAGCGAGCAGGTGGGCTGACAGGGAACAGGGCAGGGGAGGTTTGGGCTGTACCTCCCAGTGGAGAGCTGGGGTTAAACTGGGGGAGCCGGGACTCCTTTGCAGTGGGAGGCGGGTGCGGCACCCTGAGCTGGGAACGGGGACGCTGCAGGTGTCACTTGTGCCCCCTCGTCCTCGCCCAGGAGGTCTCGGAGTGCTGCGCTGCCATCCAGACGGAGGCCGCGGCGCTGAGCCCGGCGCTGGGCCCGCTGCTGGTGCTGCCGCTGCACCCCGGCGTGGGCCGGGCGGCGCAGCGGCTCTACGAGGAGGCACCCGAGGAGAGCCGGGAGCGGCGCGTCGTCGTCACCCACTGCCTCGGGGACTCGTCCTTCTCGCTGGGCACCGTGCGCTTCGTCGTCGACTCGGGGCTGGAGCTGCGCAGCGTGAGTGGGACACCACGGGTGGGGGTCTGGGTCTGCCCTGGAGCGTGGTGGGCCGTGGGATCCTCCCCGCCATGAGGTGGCAGCGGTGACCCTGCACTGACAGGTGAGGGGCCTTGGGGAATGGCAGGCGTCCCCTGCAGTGTCCCGCTCGCCGCCTCCCACAGGTGTACAACCCCCGCATCCGCGCCGAGTCCCAGGTGCTGCGGCCCATCAGCCGGAGCCAGGCCGAGTCACGCATGCAGCGAGCCGCCGGCAGCCCCCCGGGTGAGAGCCCCCTGCTCCTGCGTGCCCCCATCAGGGCTGCCGGCGGCCCCTGGCCCCACCTGCTCGCGCCGCTGCCCCATCCCTGTCCCACCTGGTGGCCTCTGCCCTGCAGGCACCTGCCTGCGCCTGTACTCGGAGGCCTTTGAGCAGCGCCTGCCCCCCAGCCCCGCGCCCCACGTCGGCGAGACCAGCCTGAGCCGCCTCGTGTTGCTGCTGAAGCGCCTGGACATCGCCGACATGGGCCAGTGTGACTTCCTCGACCGCCCAGGTGGAGCCCACGGGGGCCAGGCATGGCGTGGGGGGCTGGAGCAGAGGGGCATGACGGGGCAGCCGTGGCTGCGGCCTGGGTTGTCCCTGGAGAGGGGCTGGGGGCCCAGCAGGATGGGCAAAGCTGCCTTGACATCCCACGCCAGCCCCCGAGTCGCTGATGCAAGCGCTGGAGGACCTGGACTACCTGGCAGCCCTGGATGACGACGGGAATCTGTCGGAGGTGGGGATCATCATGTCGGAGTTCCCGCTGGACCCGCAGCTGGCCAAGGCCCTCATCGCCTCCTGCGAGTTCGACTGCGTGGAGGAGATGGTCAGCCTGGCTGCCATGCTCACAGGTACTGCCTGGGGGGCCTGGGGTGGCCCTCAGGAGCCAGCGCCACCAGGGAGGTGCTGGGGGCACACAGTGACCCCCTCTGCCCGCCCCCAGCGTCCCCCTGCTTCGTGCCCCTGTCCACGCACCTGGAGGAGGCCGTGGCCCTGCGCCGGCGGACGCTGCTGCACCCCAACGGGGACCACTTCACCCTCATCAACATCTTCAATGCCTTCCAGCAGCGTGAGTGTGGGCAGGGGCTGGGGGGCTTGCACACCCCTCTGGGCATCCCACAGACCCCTTTGTGTCCCCTGTATCCCCTGCCCACGCCCCCTCACGTGTCCCTGCCCTGGAGCTACATTCCTGAGCCCATCCCGGTGCCCAGCCTGGCTGAGGGAGGATCTGGGGTGGTGCCAGCTCTAGGCTGGAGGCTGTGCTCTCTGCTCAGTCCCTGTCAGCATTGTGTGAAGGGGTCACACACACGGGGAGCAGCAGTGCTTCCCTGTTTCCAGGCCCCCAGGCAGGTGGGCTCTCTGCTCATCCCCATGGCACCACTGTCTTGTCCCCATGTCACTGCCCTCGCTGTGCCATCCCTGTCCCCACGTCACAGCCCCCGCTGTTACATCCCTGTCCCCATGTCACTGACCCTGCTGTGCCATCCCTGTCCCATTGCTGCCCCCACTATCCCATCTCTGTCCCCGTGTCACTGCCCCTGCTGTGCCATCCCTGTCCCCAAATCACAATCCCCACTGTGCCATCCTTGTCCCTGCTGTGCCATCCCCACGTCACTGTCCCCACTATCCCATCCCCGTCCCCGTGTCACTGCTCCCACTGTGCCATCCCCATCCGCACATCACTGCCCCGGCTGTGACAGCCCCATGTCACTGCCCCCGCTATCCCATCTCTCTCCCCACATCACTGACCCCTCTGTGCCATCCCTGTCCCATTGCTGCCCCCACTATCCCATCTCTGTCCCCGTGTCACTGCCCCTGCTATCCCATCCCTGTCCCCACATCACTGACCCCTCTGTGCCATCCCTGTCCCATTGCTGCCCCCACTATCCCATCTCTGTCCCCATGTCACTGCCCCCGCTATCCCATCCCTGTCCCCACATCACTGACCCCTCTGTGCCATCCCTGTCCCGTTGCTGCCTCCACTATACCATCCCTGTCCCATGTCACTGTCCCCCCATGCCATCTCCATGTCACTGCCCCCGCTGTCCCATCCCCACCTCACTGTCCCCACTATCCCATCCCTGTCCCTGTGTCCCTGCCCACCCTGTCCCATCCCCGTCCCCACCTCACTGCCCCCGCTGTCCCTCCCTCAGACGCGGGGGACGAGGGCTGGTGCCGGAAGCACGGCGTGTGCTCCGAGGCGCTGCGCCTGGCGGGCACCGTGCGTGCCGAGCTGCTCGAGGTCATGCGCCGCATCGAGCTCCCAGTGTCCCCACCCGCCTTCGGCTCCGACGCCAACGCCCTCAACATCCAGCGGGCCCTCATCTCCGGCTACTTCCTCAAGGTGGGCCCCGGGGGCTGCGAGGAGTTATGTGGGGCAGCTGTGGGGGTGTTCCAGCCACCCCGCTCCCTCCTGGTCCCTCCCAGGTCGCCCGGGACATCGACGGCTCCGGAAACTACGTGATGCTGACGCACAAGCACGTGGCACACCTGGCCCCGGCCTGCGGGTACCTGCTGCGGCCGCCCCCGCGCCGCCTGCCCCCCTGGGTGCTCTACCACGAGTTCACCATCTCTCAGGACAACTGCCTGCGCGTGGTCTCAGAGATCCAGCCCCAGATGTGAGCAGGCGGGGAGGGGACAGCTCCTTACGGGGAGGGGACACCTGTAGCCGGCTCTGACCCCGCGCTGTCCTCGCAGGCTGGCGGAGTTGGCCCCGCAGTATTACCTGAGCAACCTGCCGCCCAGCGAGGGCCGGGACCTGCTGATGGAGCTGCGGGAGAAGGTGGTGGCAGTGGAGGATGCGCCGGCAGAGCCAGAGCTGGCGGCAGAGGCGGCCGGACGCGAGGATGAGCAGGGGGACGTCTGCGTCCTGCAGTGAGCCGGAGCACCGGAGCCCCGCGGCGGGGGCTGCCTGGGCTTGGCCATGACCCTGGGGACAGGGGAGCCCCGGGGAGGCCCCAGGGGGAGCTGTGTGGCTGCAGGGGCTGTCCCAGGTCCCACGGAGGCGCGGGCACCGCCCGGCGCTGCCTCGGCGCTGCGCCGCGGTCAGTCGTGGGCCAGCGGCCGCGGGGCCACCGCAGCACCTCAGAGCGTGGATTGGGGAGCGCTGGCCCTGGCCAGGGGAGTGGTGCGGGCCCTCCCCACTGGGTTCCTTCACCCCGTCTTTCCCGGGGGTGCTGCGGGGCTGGAGGCGTCGCCTGTCCCGCTCCCCCCGTGCCCGGGGCCGAGGGGCCACGCAAGGGTCCCTCCTGTATAAAGTTTTGTGACCTTTGCTCCTGGCTTCGTGTCTGTGACTGCAGCGAGGGGTCCGGCCGGGGTTGGGTCCATCCTGCTGAGGGATATCACCAGAGAGGGGTCTGGCCAGGGTGGGGTCCATCCTGCTGAGGGATATTGCGACAGAGCGGTCTGGCCGGGGTTGGGTCCATCCTGCTGAGGGATATCACCACCGAGGGGTCTGGCCGGCGTGGGCTCTGTCCGTGCTCCTCCCTTCTCCTGCGAATGGTTTCTGTCCGTGAGGCCTCGCTCCCCTCCCACCTTGTTTCGGGCACCAGCCTGGGGTCCCCACCGTGCTGGGGGCATCTCTGGCCTTTGCATCAGGACTTCCCCTCTGTGGTTGTGGCTCTTCTGCAGAAGCCAAGGGGAAGCTGCGGTTGGCGGGGTGGGGGCGAGCGGCCCCCCGAACCTGCCGCCGGCTCCTGCTTCCCCCAGACAGGGCAGGGCACGGGGGCACCCCCATCCCTCCCTCCCCTTTTTGGGGTCTCCTGCAGTGCTACAGCCAAGGGCTGAGCTGCTGCACAGGAGCCTGGGGGTCCTGGCTCGCCCTCCCCGCCCCGCAGCCCACGCACAGGGGCTTGGCTCTGCCCTGCCCAGAGGTTCCACCGCCCTGTCCTGGCCGCAACGCCTCAAAAGGTGAGAGCTGGGCTCCCCCAGCCTCCCCCAGCCCCCGCTTCCCCTTTGCTTTCTAGGAACTGCAGAAAGTACATGGAAGGGCACAGCGCTCCCCTCCCCAGGGTGGGGTCTGCTGCGTGCCCTCGACAGGGGCTGGCATCAGTGGGGTGGCCGAGGAGCAGCTGGTGACCGTGATGATCTCCGTCCCCATCTCTGCACAGCATCCTACGGGACACGCAGTGGCCCCCAGGAGGGAAGGGAAGGGGTGAGATAACCTGTGCCTCCCCCAGCCACTCTGAGCCTCTGTGGAAAATCTCTCCTCTCTCGCCAGGGAGGTCCAGCCCTGAGCTGCCCCTCTGCAGACCCCCGGCGCGGGTGCTGATAGACCTCACAGGTCCCCCCGCCCCATAGGGGTGCAGACGGAGATGTGCAGACAGACCCTCAGGTGGTGCTGGGGCTCAGGACCCCTCTGAGAGAGCTGGGACCACCCAGAATCCAAACACCAGCCCAGCCCAGCACTGCCCCTTGCCCTGGGGGGGGACCCATCCTCCAGCATTCGGGGCAGGGCAGGGGGTGCCCGGTGCCCCCAGCCCCGGGAAGTACCGGCGGTGAGTCCCAGGGCTGGGTGGGTGGGAGGGTGGGAGGGAGGGAGGCAGGGGGCCTAGCGTGGGTCCCGCTCTCCAGTTCTGAGAACTGTGATGCCGCTGTGGCTGCACCTTGGGGCAGTCCCATGGAGTCCAGCCCAGTATAAGACCGCAGCCCCTGGCCCTGCCGAGCCCACCAGACAGACACACGCAGAGGTAGGCGCAGACCGGGAGGGTTTGGGGGCGTCTCGGGGGGGGATCCTGCTTGGGGGATGCTGCTGCCAGCGCTGGGGGCTCTGCCCTGGCTGTGCCACTCCTCTGGGCTATGTCCAGCTGGGGCTGCCCTTCCCCTCCCTTTCCCTGCGCAGATGCTGGTGCTGGTGGGACTGGTGCTGTTCCTCGTGCCTGCAGAAGCCCTGACTGCCTTCCCCCCGAAGTGTGAGTGCCGCTCCTGGGGCAAGGCCTTGGAGGAGAGACCTCCTGGCTGGGGCAGCTGCAGGGACTGCAGAGGAGGCAGAGGGAGTGCGGGGCATCCCAAACCCACATCCCTCCGATAGGAGTTGGGACAGCTCTGCTGGGAGATTGGAGGACGGGCACAAGGGTGTGTGAGGTGGGTATGGGGTGAGGGAGTGAGGGGACGGATGTAGAGCGCAGGAGCAGGGTCAGCACAGCGTGGTTGTGAGGCCAAGGGGCACTCGGCCCCGCGGTGGATTTGGGGACAACCTGCTCCCCACAGCAGCCTATCTCTGCCTCTCACCTCCAGTCCAGGTGGGGAAGCTCAACCAGGACGTGGTGGTGCGATGTGACACTTCCGAGCCGCGCATCCGCTGGACGCTGAACGGGGAGGAGGAGCCCATGGCCGAACTGGTGCCCGAGGGCCAGAACCTCACCATCCTCGGCTTGGACCTGCCAGCCACCGGCAACTACAGCTGCTGGGCCGGCCCCGTCCTGCTGGACACCACCTACGTGGTGGTCAGCGGCACCTGTACGGAGGGGCTTGGCTGGGGCAGCCGGGCGTCAGGGGGTGGAGGGCTGAGGATGAGGATGAAGAGATTCTCGTGCCCAGCCCGTGGGGCCGCACCGGGCAGGGCTGTGGGGCCGGGGGGAGCCCCACCGGTGTCATGCAGGGAGGGGGCACGGCTCCTGGCCTCACACAGCCCCTGACCTGTCACCCCTCGGGGCCTCCTCAGACGAGGCGGAGATCAACGTGTCCTGCCAGGCCGAGTCCTACAACGGCTCCTTCCACTGCTCCTGGCCCGGGCCACCCTCTGCCATCTTCCACGCCCGCCTCACGCACAGGTGCGTGCCCCAAGAGCCCCCAAACCCACACCAGCACCACGGCCGTCCAGCCCCAAGAGCTGCTGACACCTCCCTCCCCACAGCGACGGCTCCGTGGGGCCGTGGGTGCCGGTGGCCGGTGACCGTGGCCAGTTCAACACCAGTCTGGCAGACCCCTTGTTCTGCCCCTTCGGAGAGGAGCTGCGCCCACTCCAGCTGCACCTGGAGGGGCTCTCGGACACCTCCTACCTCAGCCTCTCCAGGCACTTCTTCCTCCGTGACATTGGTGAGCTCAGGGCAGGAGCAGTGGGGTGAGGTGTGTCCAACAGGTACTGGAGGCTCCACGGGGGGGTCTCAGCCCCTGTTCTGAGCCCCCCTCTGTCCACAGTGCGTCCTGATCCACCCCAGGAGCTGATCCTGCAGCAGCGGGGGGAGCAGCTGCACCTGGCCTGGGCCCCCCCGGCCTCCTGGCCGCTCCCCAAATCCTACTTTGCTCTGCTCTACCACCTGCAGTACGAGCTGCACAACGGCACCCAGGTAACATGGGAGGGGGTCCCTGCCCAGGGGGACCCCGCACAGCCTCCCCCACCCTGCCCCGTGCCCACCCTGCCCCATCCCTGACTCCTCTCCGTGCCTGGGAAGATGCTCGGCCACGGCCTCTCCTCACTCTGCCGCTTCCCTTCTTGGGGTGATGAATTGTCACTCCCGGCTGTCACCCCAGCGCTGCCAGGGTCAGGGGGTGCTGGCCCCCTCCCCGAGGGTCTCCCTAGACCATGCCCTGCCCCCTTTGCAGGTTGAGCAGTTCGTGGAGGGTGCGGAGGAGACGCCGGTGCAGGCGGGGGCGCGGCGGGTGCGCATCAGCTGCCGGGACCCCTACACCCCCCCGGCCTGGAGCCCCTGGAGCGCCTGGATGGGCCTGGATGCACCCCAATAACAGCGGCTTGGAGGGTTCTGACCCCACAAACGGGAACCTCCTTTCCCCAGAACCTCTTACAGCTCGGAAAAGGATTTCTTTTTTTTTTTTCCCCCTATTAAAACTCTGGGGTTGGCTTTGCCACCACAAACCCAGGTCGGTGTCTGTGCGGGAATGGAGGTGCTGAGCCCCCACAGCTCCTCGAGGGGCTCCTGGCTGGCACAAGACTCAGCCCTGGGGTCCATCTGCACGGCTGGGACTGTGCTGTCCCCAGATTAGGGACAGGCAGGATAGAGGGTCCCCCCAGCCCGGGGGTGAGGTGCTGCCCCACGCAGGAGGGAACCCGCACCCCTCCGTGAGCACATTTCCCACGGAGCTCCCCACGTCCCCGCCCCACCACAGACCCCTGGAACACAGCCGGGGGTGCTGCCCACGCCCCTCCAGACGGGCCGGCTCCGGGTGATGCCACGGGGCTTTATTGAGGTGTTTCCGCACGGGTCTGGGCCGGGACCCCCACCCCGGAGAGGCTGGTGAGTGCGTGTCCCCACGGGCGCTGCCCTCCCGGGGGTCCCGGGGCAAGCGGGCACGCAGAAGTCCGGGGGACTCGTGGAACCGGAGGGCAGAGGGTCCGGGGCTCCGTGAGTCCAGAGAGCTCTGGGGGGTCCCAGGGAACCGCGGCCCAGGGCGCGAGAATCGGGGGTCTGGGGTCTGGAGGAGGAACCGGGGTCCGGTGGTGGGGCTGAGGATCCGGTCCCGGGACCGGGGGTCCAGTGGTAACGGTAGGACCGGGGTCCGGTGGTGGGACCGGGGCTCCAGGGGTCCGGTCACGGCGGGGCCAGGCTGCTCAGGCGCAGCTCCTCGCTCTCCAGCATCTCCCTGGAAAAGAAGGGCCAGGCTAAGCCCCTCGCCCCCCGTGCCCCCCGCGCCCCCCTCGCGTACCGGTACGCGGCGATCTCCGCCTCCAGCGCCATCCGCAGCCGCAGCAGTGCCGGGTACTCCCGCAGGCACCGGGCCATCTCCGCCTCCGCCGCCCCGATCTCCCGCTCCAGCTCCGCCACCCGCTCCTGAGCGGGGCCGTCAGCAGCGCCCGGGGCCGCGGGGCGACCCCCGGGATCCCCGGCCGGACCCCCGCACACGGTGACCTCCGGCCCGATATCCTTCCCCGCAGGGACCCCCGCCAGGACCCGAACCCCACCCACACGGACTCCCGGCACCCCCGGCCCGACCCCCGATCCGCACGAACCCCTGGAACTCCGCACCGCCCCCCACCCCGCACGGATCGCCGCGCAGAGCCCCTCCCTACCCGGACCCCTAGGCCCCCACCCCGCACGGGATCCCCAAGCCCGCACCGACAGCCCCCCACAGGGACACCGGGCGGCCCGACCCACGCAAGCCGCACCTCCCAATCCCACCTGAACTCCCCCACCCCATCCCGCTGCCTCCCGGGGCCCCCCAGCCCCATCCAGACCCCTGACCCCCGCCCCTCCCCATCCCCATCCCCCGCTTCTCCCCATCCCTGCGGGCATCCAGCTCCAGCACCGCCCCCCGCCCCAAACATCCACCGCCCCCTCCTCACGTCCCAGCCCCCACCCCCGCTCCCTCCCAACCCCTCGGGCGCCCCCGGCCCCCCTCCCATCCCGCACCTGGTACTTGGCCAGCTCCCCGCTCCGCCGGTCCCGCAGCCCCTCCAGCTGCCGGTGTAACGCGCCCACCGCCCCCCGCAACGCCTCCACCTCGGCGGCTCGGGCTCGCAGCAGCCTCCGGTAACCGGCGGCCTCAGCACGGGCACGGAGCACCGCCTCGCCGCCGCCGCCCCACCGGCACCGGGGCCGGCCCTCGGCCGCGCTCATCCCGGTGGCGATGCGGTTCCACCCCTCCGCGTCACGGAACCGCAGCCAATCCCGCCGGTACCGGGTGTCCGGACTCCTCCCGGTAGGGAGGAGAGGGAGAGCCGGCAAGAAGCCTGTCCCCCAAAAGCGGGGTGAGGGGCTACAGCATCGTGGAGAGCGGCGGGGTGGGGGAGCAAGGTCGAGCTCAGGGTCAAGGTCACCCATGTCACACCCTCCTCCCACCGATGTCACCCCCCTTCATTCCCTCCATCATCACCAACCGAGGCTGGAGGGTCCCGGCGGGGGGAACCCCCACTCAGGGGGTCACTGGGGAGGGGGCGCAGAGATTTGCCAGAAGAAGGGGGATTCACCCCCTCTGCCCCGCACGGGTGTCCTGTGGGTCACAGCAAGGCTCGGTCTGTGGGAGGCGACGGCCATCCCGGGGAGGAGTCAGGGACTGGCGCAATCCATCGGTATGGGGGGCACCCCGAGTCCATGGCGGGGGGCTGCAAGGGCACATCCGGGCCCAGGGAGCTGACGGGCCGGGGGCCCAGACCATCAGTCTGTCCCACCACGGGGTGGGGCCGGGGCAGCCAAGTCCCTCATCCAGCCCGGAGGGCGCAGGTGGAAGCCGGAGGTGGCAAACTCCGACCGGGATAAGGCAAGTGGTGCGGGTGGTGCAGACCCCACTGTCAGGGTGGGGGGCTTCCAGCACCAGGAATGGGAATTCCAGGCTGTGGGGCCCCAGCGTGACCCACAGAGCTGCTGGTGGGGGAGCTGCAGAACCCTGCCAGGTGTGGAGGCTCATCCCTGGGCTCCCAGGGGTCTGGGCAGGGAGCTGCAGGCGTCCGTGGGGTGTGTGTAGAGGCTCAGCCCTTGGCTCCCACGGGTCTGAGCAGAGGGTTATGGACATCCGTGGGGTGCAGGGGCCCAGCCCTGGGCTCCTGGGGGTCAGGCAGGGGGCTGCAGAGGTCCATAGGGTGTAGGGGTCCATCTCTGGGCTCCTGGGGGTCCAGGCAGGGGGGCTGCCCACAGCAGCGGGTGTCCAGGTGGGGTTCAGTGAAGCTTTGAGTCCAACCGCAGGGGCACGGCCTCCCTCCCGGGTGGTCCTGGGGGGCTCTCCATGGCGGGGAGGGGGCTGCCAGCGGGGGGCTCCCAGCAAGCTGCAGCCCCTTCCCTGCCATGGTCCGGGCTTGGAGCCCACTGGGCTCCCACAGCCACCTCCTGGCACACGAGCAGCGCCCAGGGCCCCTCACACCACAGAGGCCACCCCCGAGACCGACGTCACCTTGTTGTCCTCGGCCCAGGGCTGCAGGTTCTGCAGGGCGTAGAGCGAGGAGTTGTGCATGCAGAGCGGGTCCTGCGGCAGCGGCTGCGCCAGGCTCTTCTGGAAAGCCTCCTGCTGCAGGTGCAGCATCAGCCGGTTGGCCTGCTGCCGCTCCGCCTCGCGCTCCTCCGCCGTCTGACGCCTGCAGACACCCACCGTCGGCACGGGACGCCCGCAGCCGGCACCGCCACGTGCCAGAGGGCCACTGCCCCACTTCGGTGTCCCTCGTCTTACTGTGACACATCCCACAACCCAGCAGTGCAGAGGGGAGGCACTGCACGGTGATGGGCAGCCCATCCCACCCCATCCATCCCAGTCCCATCCTCTCCCGAAACGTGGGGCTCGCTGCTGGAGGGATGTGGGGGTTGGGGCTGCCAGAGGGATATTGGGGTGGCTGCCAGAGGGATATTGGAGTGGCTGCCAGAGGGATGCAGGGGTCGGGTTGCCAGAGGGATGGGAGCATCACAGAGTTCATGGCTGCTACCCCAAGGCTGTTACCTCCACTTGGTGCGGCGGTTCTGGAACCAGGTCTTGACCTGGGCGTCCGTCATCTTGAGGGCCTTGGCCAGGGTGGCGCGCTCGGCCGAGGCCAGGTACTTCTGTCGGTGGAAGCGCTTCTCCAGCTCGCAGATCTGCACCCGGGAGAAGGACGTCCGCGGCTTCTTGCGCTTGGGCGGCGTCCGGTTCTGGTACGGGTGCCCGATGCGCCGCGTCACCGCGAAGGGCGACAGCGCGGCTGTGGGGACAGCGGGGTGAGGGGGATTGAGGGGTGACCTCGGCAAAGAGCAGCCCTGCAGGACCCTGGGGGGATGCCGGGGGGGGACTCGGGGCCACAGAGATGGGGAGCTCCAGGGGAGCCACCGGTGCTGCCTGGGGGCACCCAGAGTTGTCCCCGCATGCTCCTCCACCTTGGGGACACGGGGGGAGCTCAAGACGTGATGAGGGAGGACCCATCCCCTTTCCTACCCCGGGGCACAACCGCTCTCCCAGCCCAGCGGTCGGCACTGGAATGCCGGGGCGGATGGGCCGGCCCGGTCACAGGGCTGAGGCAGAACCATCGGGTGCGGCCGCACAGAGGCACCCTCCCCTCACACCGAGCCCTGCCGCAGCCCCCGAGGAGCCTCCGCGGCACTGCAGGGAATGCACAGCCCCGCCAGCGAGGGGATGGGACCACAGAAGCCGTCGGGAGGCAGACAGTGTCTCTCCATGTGCCAGCAGTGCCTGGGCTGGCCACTGCCAGGGGCCAGGGAAGGGGATGTCCCTGCCCAGCCGAGCTGTGAGCCAACCCCGGTGAGGCCAACGTGCCACATCCCAGCCCCCGAAGCTGCCGGAGCTGCAAGGAGCATGGGAGCAGCGAAGCAGCACGGAGCAAAGTGAAGGCTTGGCAGGCTCAGCTCCCAACGCCTGTGCCTCTCCTGCTCCGGCAGCAGCCTCGGCCAAGCCATGACCCCAATGGCACCACGTCCCCATGGCGCCATGGCACCACGGCCGTCACCAGGGCCAGCACCGCGAGGGCAGGGCTGCACGTGGCCGGGACCACGGGCGGCCATCGGGCCCCAAAGCCCCCCATGGCACAGGGACGTTGGGCCACAGCCCACAGCACCCCAGGGACCCCCCGGCGCCCACAGACCCTCCCTCCCACCCACGCCCAGGAGGCCGCCTGGCCGCCGGCAGGGGCGGACACAGTTGACGCAGGTGGAGCCGCGCAGTCGGGGGGGACGGAGGCCCCCCGTGCCCCCTCCCCGTTCGGGGCGGCCCCTCGCCGGGACCAGATGCCTCCTGCCCGCAGCCCACCCCAAGGCCAGCGGTGCTGAGCGATGGCTGCGGCTGGGAGACCCCGCGCGGGGAGGGGCTGCCCCCATCCACCCAACGCTGGCGCCAGGCAGGAGACGAGGACGTCACCCGCCACCCCTGCGCGGGGACGGCGCTTCGTCACCGCCGCGATGGCGGGGTGGGCCGGGAGGTGAACACGGCTCTGCCGGCGCCTGGGAGGGACACCCAGAGTCCCCAGCCCCCCGCCCTGCACCTCCCCGTCGCCCACACGGCCGGCGCTCGGCGCCCAGCCGCGCACGGCCTCCAGCCTTGTCCCCGCGTGCGGCCACACACTGTGGACGTGGCAGTGCCGCCATCTTGGGTGGGAGCAGAGCTGAGCCAGGCCGGGAGTCACCAGCGGCCACACGCGGTCCCAGAGCCTGGGACCCCAAGCTCAGCACCCCTCCTGTTCCTCGGGAGCAGCAACCAGCACCGCCACCCCGGCACCGCTGCTCAGCCCCCACACCGGCAGCGCCTCAACCCCTCGCTGCCTCGCCAACACTGGCATGGCCGCAGGCCCGCCCTGGCCTCTCCCACAGCACCGGCACTCAGTGTTTCACACCGATCCCTGCACGTTCAGGTCTGGGATCCCAGACACCCCATGGTCACCCCTCCACCACTACGCCCATCCTCCGGGGGTTCACGAGGCCGGGGTGCCTGCTCTGTGCATGGACGGGCTTTGTCCTGCAGTCCCATGGTGGGTCCCCCACCCTGCATCGTGTCCCCACAGAGTCCCCACACCACATCTCACACCCAAGGGAGCCCTCACTCCGCGCCACACGGAGCACCCACCCCACACGCCGGCTCCCCACAGCCTCCAGCAGCTCCCTGTTACGGTGGGACAGGGTCGCCCCTCGGCACCTCCAAACCGGGGAAGGGACCCGACACGGACCGGAGATGGAGACCGGAGCCCGCTGGAACCCCTCGGGCTCCACCCGGAGCCGCCGGACCCTGCCCGGTGCCGCGGCAGAGCCGCCCACGGCCGCGTCTACCCCGAGCAGCTCCCGCGGGCCCCGACGGCGGCGGGCGAGGACCGGGCGCTGTGGGAACGCGTGGAGTGCACGGTCCCCGCCATCCCCATCCGATCCCCGTGTCCGCCCCGCGCCGCGCCCGCCGCACCGCACTGCCCCGACGGAACCCCGGGAGCTGCCGGTGCCGCGCGAACCCCCGGAGCCGTCAATCGCCGCCGACAGCCCCCAGCAGCCGTCCCGCCCGCTCACCTGAGAGCCGGTCTTTGGCGATGCGGCGCGTGGTCTCCATCCAGGGAAAGGTGAGCCCGGGCAGCGCGGGCCCCGGTGGCGGCGCGGCGGGCGCGGCGGGCGGCGGCGCGGGCGCGGGCCGGTGCGCCGGGACGCGGATGACTCCGGCGGGCGGCGCGGCGGGCGCGGGGGTCACGTTCACGCTCACGTTCATGCTCATGTTGAGGTTGTAGGAGCCGAGCGGACCGGTGGGGCCGTAGCCGCTGCCGTAGAGCCCGTAGTCGGGCTCCGCCGCCGCCCGGTGCGGCCCCGTGGGCTCGGGGCCGCCCAGGATCTGGTCGATGCCGAAGCTGATGGGCTCGTGGGGCGCGGGGGGCCCCGGGCCGCCGCCCTCCCGCTCCATCCCGACCGCGCTCAAAGCCGGCGGGGCGCGGGCATGGCCGGGGGGCGGCGGGGGGCGGCGGCGGCGACCGGCGCGGAGCGCCCGGTGCGGGGCAGGACGCAGTGCAAGGTGCAGGTGGGGGCCCGGAGCGAGGTGCGGGGCAGATGCCGGGTGCGGGTGCGGGCCCGGGGCAGGGTACGGGGCATGGCTCGCAGCCGCTGGCGGCCCCGGGGCGGGAGCGCGGGTGGGCTGCGGGCCCTGGCGGGACGCGCTTTTCTGCCCCGCTCCATCCGGACCGGCCGAACTCCCACCGCCTGCGCCCTGATTGGCGGCCGCGCCCCGTGATTGACAGCCCGGGGCCACGCCCCCGCCCCGGGACACCCCCACCCCACACACCCCCCCCGCTCCCGCCGCTCCGGGCCCCCGCCCCGGCTCCGGGACGAGCGGACGGACCCGTCGGGTCCCGAGCGCCCGCGCCCCGCACGGCCCCCGGACGCCCCCGGGCACCGACGTGCTCCGTACCCGTTCGCCCAGCCGGGGCCTCTGCCGGACTCCCCACCCTGTCCAGCGGAGCCGCTGTCGCCCCGGGCAGCAGCGCGGCGCCTTTTCCCGTCCCCGCTCCGCCCGCAGCCCCGTCGGCGCTTCCAGCCGCCCTTCCCGGGGCGCCCGAAGCGGCCCCTGCCCCAGCGCCGTTACCGCGGGGCGCACGGAGCGGCTCCGGAGGTGCGCAGGATTCGCACCGAGCCCGGTTCCATGCGGGAGGGAATGGATGTGGCGGCCCCGGAGCCGACGCGCCCGGTGCGAGGACCCAGGGGTTGTTCCGCCCCGCCGTTCCCAGAACACGGACACATCCCGGGGCGTCGATCCCAATCTCCTCGAGCCGCCGCTGCCGGTAGCTGGGACCTCAGTTCCCAAGAAATCGCCTTTCCCGGGACACCGACCCCACGCCGAACTTCACTTCCCGGGCCACGAATCCCCTTTCTCCGGGACCTGCCGTTCCCGGTGTCACGGACCCCATTTTCCACGGACCAGACTGTTCAGGGGGATGGAGTCCGACACCCCTGGCCCCGCCATTCCCGGAGATAGATCCCGGTTCCCGACCCCGCCGTTCCCTGGGATGTACCCCTGCTCCCCGCCCCGCTTTTCCCGGTCACAGAGCTCAGCCCGGCCCCGTCGGCGGGCGGTAACGGCAGCGGGGAGCGGCACGGGATGGGCCGGGTCTTCCGACGACTATCGCGACAGAGACGCGGCGGCCCCGCGGGTGGGTTCCCGGCGGTTCCCGGGCGGGTCACGGCCCCGGGACAGGGGCTGGAGGGGCGGAGGCGGCCTCCCGGGCACCCTGGCGCCACCGGTCTGGGGCAAATGACATTACCGGGGCCTGCGCCTGTAAATCACGGCGGCACCGGGGGCTGCAGCTGCCGCACCGGGAGCGCGGCACGCCCCGGGGCACCGAGGGCACTGCACACCCAGGGGCATCGCAGACACCGGGGGAGCACCGGGCGGTCCCAGGCTCGCCGCGTTGTGCGGTCCCTGCCGCCGCCGCTCTGCCGAGGTCGCGGAGACCGGGGCTGCACGGGAACACTCCTGTGCCACCCTCGGCCATGCCGGCGTCCCACCGCGGCACCGGGAAGGACCGAGCTGCCCCTCTCCACACCAAGGGCACCGACTGAGCCTCGTGTGCCCAAAAGGCGAGGGGGACAGACACCGGGAGCCTGCCCTGCAGACACCACGGCTTTCTGGCGTTTCCCGCTCGCAGCCCGACAGGTGCCGGGTCAAATCCCAGTGTTCCCGCTGTGGCTTTTCCACCTGGAAAGAGCCACGGGCTCCGTGTCTGCTGCGGCGAAGGGACGCGCTGTGACCCCCGTGGGGTGCAGCCATGGCGGCGGCAGTGGCAGTGACAGCGGTGACAGTGGTGGCAGTGGCGGTGACGGTGGCAGCGGGAGGAAATGGCCGGTGCCGGAGGAGGAGGCGGCAGCAGGTTAATTGAACCCGGAGCAGGAGGCAGATGTTGCCGTGCCCAGGGGCTGGAATCTGCCGGGCTGGGAGATGGATTGGGGGGCTGTGACGGGGCCGGGGGCAATGCGGGCTCACTCGGCGCCTGCTTGCTCCAGGGCCCGCCCCATGCCCACGGGGGTCTGCAGGTGGCACCCCCGGCCGGAGCAGCCCCCCTGCCCGGCCCCCTCCAGCACCACGACCAGGGCTGCCCTGGGAGGGCGGAGGGAGGAATTGAGGGTACTCGAGGAGTCCTGAGCCCCTTCCCACCCTGGCTGTGGGTGTAGGGTGTCTCCCTCCCACGGACCCCGCTGGCTGACGGCCCCTCACTGTCACCACCTTGTGCCGCTAGCTCTTTCTAGTGACCCTTGGGCCACCTGGAAGGAGGCCGTGTCCCTGTGCCTGCCGCAGGGTTCCCTGAGCCACCGTGGGGACCGGACAGGCTCCTTGCGCCCTAGACCCCCCCCCCCGTGTGCCAATACAGACCCTTCCTCGTTTCTCGGCCAGCAGGGACCTCCGTGTCCTCGGTGTGTGCCCCCTCCCACCCAAAGGGGCTGGGCCTGGTGCTTCTCGTGGGTGGCGGCGGTGACAGCTGGAGGGGATGCGGCAGGAAAAAAAAGGGCATCTGCCCAGTTCCGGGAGGGATTCAGCCTTCAGCCAGCGCAGCACCAGGCCCTGCCACCGCCAGAGCTGCACCTTCATCTCCCCCTCCACGCCGCTCTGCCCCTGCGAACAGGGGGTCTGTGGGGCCCGGCCGCTGCCCGCCCCACCACGGGGGTGCCGCCCGAAGCTGCCGGGGCTCCTCTCCCCGTTCCCCACCGTGATCCTGAGGCTGCCGGTGCCACGTCCCCGGTGCCGGCCGTGCCAGCGCCTCCGTCCCCCACGGGAACGCCGCGGGCTCGGGAGCTGCTGCCGGGGCGGGGGTCGCTGGGACGGGTCCCTGCCTGTCCCCGGTGCCGCCGGCGGCCTCCCCGGTGCCCCGGCCATCACGGCGATGGAGCGGTGGGGACCTGGCAGGGCCCCACGTTCCCACCGGCCAGAGGCTGCCGAGCGCCCGCTCCCGCCCGCTCCCCCCCGTAATCTCATTACCGCTGGACGTCCCCTTCTTCCTCCCGCTTCCCCCCAAACCCGCTGGCAAACTGGAGGGACAGTCAGCTCCTCTCTGGCTGCTGGGTTAATTCTGGGCTAATTAGATGAACCAGCCCAGATTGGATTACTTTAGCCTGCATTTGGTCCTCCAGTCCTTGGCTTGCGGCTCCCGGGGGAGCTGCTGGCGCCTCCTGCCTCAATCAGACACTTCTTAACCGCATGAAACACTCCCGGTGCCCCCCGCCGCCCGCCCGCCGCGGGCGCCGGCACCCGGACGGGGTGCGCGGGGTGAGGCGGCAGCAGCCGGTGGGCGCGGTGCCCACCCCGACCCGGCTGACACGGCGGGAGGGCTGCGATGAGGATGGATGGGGCCGGGACGGGGACGCGATGGAGTCGGCGTGGGGCCGCTGTGGGGTTGGCACGGGGTCACTGCGGCCGCGGATGGCCCCCGCCGGCTGCCGGGGGACCCGACGGCCGAGTCGCCCGCTCGGACGTCACGGTGGCCCTCGGCGTCTGCGCGGTGTCCTCGGGGAGGAGCCGAGTGCCACATGGGTGCGGGGGCGGCTGCACGGTGACGCCAACACCCACCCGGGTGCTGGGTGGTGTCGGGGGGGTGCTGCTCCCCCCGGGAGCACCTCCAGGCTGCAGCCACTGGGGCGGGGCGCAGTGGGTATTGGGGTTGCGGATTGGGGGTGTAACACGGACCACCCCCCTCAAAACGCCGACCCGGCTCCGGCTCCGTGCTCTGGGAGCAGAGTCTGAAGGGTTGGGGAGCACAGAGTGGGCTGGCGGGGGGATGCGGAGGTGATGGATGCCAGCGGAGCGGGAGCTGAGCCCCCAGGCTTTCGGTGGGGTGAGGGCAGTGGGGAGGGGGACGGAGCAGGGGACAGGAGGGGTGCTGCGGGAGGGGGGGCGGCGCACACAGCCCCCACCCCTTGGGCTCCAGCCCCACTGGTCAGTGAGTGGGATCAGCGCCCAGGAGCCACGGGACACAGGTTTGGGCACACAGGTACCCTCTCCCAGTCCGGGTGCCCTCGGGGTGCCCGCGTACCCCACCCCGGCCACCCCAGCCGGGGGCTGTTTGGGGGGGCTGCCGGTGCCGGTGCTGCCCGTCCTGGTGGGCTGGTGTCCGTCGGGGGACCACAGCGTGCCGGTGGCTGGTGGCCGCTGACAGCCACGTCGCTCAGGGCCTCGTTATCGAAGGTTAATTGGATTCTGCAGATGTACTCGGTGCATTAGGCAGGAGCTCAGTCCATGAGCACACAGCTCCCGCTGCCCTGTAGGCACCCCTGCCCACCTCGGAGGGATTAATGGGGGACCCCTGCCCACCCTGCCAGGGATCCCTGTCTGCCCTGGGGGTCCCCTGCCTTCCTTGGGGGATCCCTATTCACCTGATGGGGGTGAGTGGGGGGGAGCTAACGCGGCTGCCCCGCACCACTGCGGTCATGAGTGTGTCCAGCCCCAGCCCCGCTCCCACTGCGGTCAGGAGTGTGTCCAGCCCCAGCCCCGCACCACTGCGGTCAGGAGGTTGTCCAGCCTCAGCCCAGCCTCTCTCAGCCCCAACGAGGGCTCCAGCCGGGAAAGCGCCCGGCAGCACTTCCCAGAAGGAGCCGCCCCGGCCCTGCCGCGGAAATGGAGCTGAATATCTGAGCAGAGCTGAGCTAAAAGCCTCGGCCCCGCAGCCCCGCGCAGCCCCGGCGGCTCCCGCCATCAATTATTAACGGCGAGATGGATCCGCGGCCTCGCGCGTGCTCCGGGAGCACCGGCTGCCGTCACCCCAGCCCCGGGACGGGCTCTCTGCTCTCGGTCCCGCGGGGCCCTCGCCCGGCCGGGACTCGCGGTGCCGGTGCCGGTTCTCCTCACGGCGGCGGCGGAATGCGATGCCGCCCCGCCGCGGGGCCGCGCTGGCCCCGCCGTGACCCCTCACCCCTCCCCGGATGGCTCCTGGCAGGTACAGATGGGACCGGACCCTCCCCAGCCGGGGGTCACCGGCCCCCGCCGCGCTCTCGCCTCCCCGGAGGCGCGGGCAGGGCGTGGGCGGGCGGCGGGGCGGGGGCTGGTCCGGAGCCTCTGCCCACCGGCGCTCTGGCACCGGGAGGGGTTCGTGCTGCTCCCGGTGGGGTCCCGGGGGTCCCACACACCGTGCGCGACCCGGGGCGAGGGGCTGGTACCGGGGTCACCGGGGCTCGGCCGGTGCCGCACGGGGCCAGGCTTTAACGCTCCGGTCGGGCAGGAGGAACAGAGCGAATGGACTGAGCACACTGAAGGATCTGAGGGGTGGAGGAAGTGCTGTGACCCGTATCCGGGACCGGAACCAGGATCGGGAACGAGACCAAGATCGTGACAATGACCGGGACGCATCCAGGAGCCCCCAAAGCCGCACGGTCCCTGGCCGTGGCAGCCCGTGCGGAGCCGGTGCCGGAACAGGGCTGGCAGCGCGGCCGTGTGCCAGGGGCTCCATGCTGGGGCGGAGGGTGCCAGCCCCTGCTCGAGGGTCCCGCCGTGCTCCTCTGCCCGCTCCCACTCCCTGGCGTGTACCCGCCTTCCCCACCGTGGGGTCTGCGATCCGGGGGAGCTGCACAGTCCGTGAGGAGCCGTGGGGATCTCGGCTCGGCTCCGCATTAGCGCGGCCGCTTCTTCCCCTGAGCCAAAGCTTCATTAGCGTGGCTCCGGCTGCGCCGGGTGCGGCCGCGGGCTGCTCCGCTGGCACCCCAAACTGCCAGCACCTCGGCAGCCCCAAGTGTCGGCACCCCAGCACCCGAGACCCCGAACTGCCGGCACTTCAACCCTGCCGGCACACCAGCACCGCGACACCCCAAATGTAAGCGCGCTGGGAGCCCAGCAACACCCCGGCACCCCAACCCTGCCTGAAGCCCGGTACCCCCAACTTCGAACTTCCTAGCTCCCCGAAGTGCTCCGGTACACGCCGAACTGCCAGGGCAACCCCCCGCCCCGACCCTGCCAGCACCCCGGAACCCCAACCCTGCCTGTGCCACTGCATCCCTCCGCCCAGCCCTGCACTCGCTACCGAAGTTCGCTCTGTATGAACTGCGTCCCCCGAGTCGAGACACCCCCGTGCCCACTCCCGAATCCTCTCAGACCCCCTGAGCTCCCCCAGACCTCCCGCAACCCACGGGCCCCCCCTAACACACCCCCCCGAGTCCTCCGCATGTACCCCCGCGCCACATCCAGACTCCTCGGCCCAATGTTGCCCCCTTGCAGCCTCCAGACCCCCTCAGACCCCCTCAGACCCGTGACACCCCGGTACCCCCGGTCTCCCACCCCGCGCCCCTCGCCCCTCCCGTTCCCCCGCGTTGCTTTGCTGCCCTCTAGCGGCGTTCCGCAGCACCACGCGCACGCCCAGCCCTCTCTGATTGGAGGCCGCTGCTGTCCGTCAAGACCCCGCCCTCTCGCTATTGGCCAGTGCAGGGACCACCCTCCCTTAAACACGGCGGGTCCGCCGGCGGCCGCTCCCGGCGGGTCCCGCGGTCACAGACGAGGTCGGGGGGTCTCGGGATCCTGGGCTTCTCCCCGTGGATCGTGAGGGGAAGGGTCAGCACAGGGCCGAGCTTGCGCTGCCCGCTGCGACTCGAGACGCGTGGGGCACGCTAGGAGTTGTAGTCCCGCCGCTCGCCGCGGCCCCGCCCCGAACCCGGAAGTGCGCGAGGCCACAGGCGGAGGCGGCTCTAAGATGGCGTCGCCTCCTCAGGGGGGCCCGATGGCCATCGCCATGCGGCTGCGGAACCAGCTCCAGGCCGTCTACAAGATGGACCCGCTGCGGAACGAGGCGAGCCGCCGTACCGGGAGGGCGGGAGGCACCGGGACGAAGCGGTGGCGGCGACACCGGGGGCCAGCGCGGGCGGGCACGGGAGGTGCCGCGGTGGCGCCGCTGGGGGGCGCTGTGAGACCGATGGGCGGTGCGGGAAGGCGGGGCCAGGAGAAGGGGGCGTGGCCAAGGGTCGAGGCAGGTTCTGGGTTGGGAGTGTCCCCAAATCGCCAAAAATCCCATTTAATGACATAATAGGGCAAAACAGGGTATCCAGCTCCCTCCAAAGCCCGTTTTCTGGCGTAATAATGGAATACAGAGTGATCAGTCCTGTTTTCTGGTATGTTGAGGCAAGACAAGGGGTGCAGCACCCCAAAATCTCGTGTTTTGCTTTAATAATGGAAGACACGAGGCACAGCTCCCCCAAATCCTGTATTCTGGCATAATAAGGGAAAACAGGAGGCGTGGGGCCCCCAGAATCCCATTTTCTGGTATAATAAAAAGACAGTGAAGCCGGCCTCTCACAATCCCATTTTCTGGTGTAATAATGGAAGACAGGGGGCAATCCTTACAAAATCCCATTTTCTGACATATTTCATCAAGACAGAGGTGGTCAGCCCCTCTGAATTTGTTTTCTGGCATATTCAAGCAAAACAAGAGGCATGACCCCCCCCAAAATCCCATTTTCTAGCATGTTAAGGGAATGGCAGGAGGAGCTCCTTGGGTTACGAGGTTCCAGTTGAAAGATGCGAGGGGTCTCGGGGGGTGACAGGTGAGGGTGGTCTCGGGATGCTCCAGGTGACGGTGAGGTGTCCCCACAGGAGGAAGTGAAGGTGAAGATGAAGGAGCTGAACGAGCACATCGTGTGTTTCCTGTGCGCCGGCTACTTCATCGACGCCACCACCATCACCGAGTGCCTGCACACCTGTGAGTGTCCCCACCTGTGTGTTGGGGGGGGGGATTTGGGGAGGGCTGTGAGTCCCGTGGGGACACAGTCCCAGCCCTCCCACGCCCGTCCCTGTCCCCAGTCTGCAAGAGCTGCATCGTGAAGTACCTGCAGACCAGCAAGTACTGCCCCATGTGCAACACCAAGATCCACGAGACGCAGCCGCTGCTCAACCTCAAACTGGACCGGGTCATGCAGGACATCGTCTACAAGCTGGTGCCCGGCCTGCAGCACAGTACGGGGGGCACGGGGAGTTGGATGGGGACAGGGACAGGGTCTGCGGCGGGAGCTTGGTGCTGTGAGAGCAGTGGGGAGAGGGAGGACGGCCGGGGACCGCCCTCAGGGGCAGACGGGCCCGGGTGTGTCCCTGAGCCACCTCTCCCTCGCAGGTGAGGAGAAGCGGATCCGGGAGTTCTACCAGTCCCGCGGCCTGGACCGGGTGACGCAGCCCAGCGGTGATGGTGGGACGGGGGGGCACGGGCAGCAGCCAGCTGCGGTGCTGGGGGGTGTCGGGGGCGCAGGGGGCTGACAGTGCCACCTGTGTCCCCAGACACGGTGGGGGGTGACCCCATGGGGCTCCCCTACAGCACCTTCGACCACTCGCGCGCGCACTATTTCCGCTACGACGAGCACGTCTCGCTCTGCCTGGAGAAGCTGAGGTGAGTCTGGAGGGGGCTGCAGCCCCTCAGTGGGGTGGGGAGGGGACACAGGGGACGCTGGGCATGGCCCCCGCTCCCGTGACCCTGGACACGTGTCCCTTTCTCTTCTCGCCGCAGTTCCAGCAAGGACAAGAGCAAGGCCGTGCTACAGGTGAGTGGGGATCCCTGCAGTCCCCAGCTCTCACCCTGGCCCTGGCAGGGGTTGGGGGGGGTCCCTGGAGGCCCTCACACCTCCCCAACCCACTCTGCCCTTCTGTCAACAGCAGAAATACGTGAGATGCTCGGTGAGGGCGCAGATCCGGCACCTGCGGAGGGTCCTGTGCCACCGGCTGGGGCTGTCCCTGCAGCACGTGAGTGGGGGTCCAGGGGGTTCCCAGCCCCCGGGGGTGTCCTGGCCCCCCTGATGCAGCCTCCCCGTGCAGGTGCAGATCCTGTTTGACAACGAGCCCCTCCCTGACCACATGACAATGAAGCAGCTCTGGCTCTCACGCTGGTTCGGCAAGGTGTGCATCTGTCATAAGGGGTGACAGCCTCTGATTTTGGGGTGCACCTGGCTGGAGTGTTGGTGGGGTGATTTGGGGCAGTGTGGGGTTGGGGGATTGAGGATCTTTGATGTCAGGCAGCAGTGGTGATGTGGTGACCCCTGTATGGGTCAGGCAATGGGGGGGTCCCCAAAAGGTTTGGCCAAATTCAGGGTGCAGCTCCAAGGGAGTCCCTGGGCTGGGATTGGGGGTCTCTGTCCCAAGGGGATCTTGGGCTAGGGTTTGGGGTCATGTCCTGGGGTTGGGGGTCTCTGGGCTGGGGTTTGGGGTCATGGCCTGGGTTAGGGGTGTCCCTGTGCGGGGGGATTCCCTGGACTGGGGGTTGGAGTCCCTGCCTTGGAGGTGGTGCCTGGGCTGTGATCTGGGGTCTCTGCCCCAAAGCAGGGGGTCCTTGGCTGGAATCCCCCCAGCCCTGACCCCCCCTCGCCCCACAGCCCGCACCCCTCCTGCTGCACTACAGCATCAAGGACAAGAGGAGGTAGGGGTGGGGGCGGGCGCTGCCCCCCCAGTGCAGCCCTGCTCCCGCCCCCCACACCCCCCATAACTTATACCCCAGTTCGAATTTATTTTTGGAATAAAATTGTGGAAAAGCCCCCACGAGTCCCTGCTCTGTCTGGGGGACCTGGGGGGGGGCTGCATGTGGGGTGTCAGTGACCCCCGGATGGGCTGCACCCGTGGGGGGCTGAGTCATGGGGTGCTGGGGGCGCGCTGTGGGGCTGTGCAGCCCCCTCTGTCCCATTCCCCGCCGTGCCGGGGGGGTCACGCAGCCCCTCGCTCCCGCACAGCCGTGCGGGCGCTCCCCGCATCGATCCCGTCACGGCTGCCTGGTGCTTGTCCGGGCCCCGCCCCGCATAATGAGCCTTAATAAAGTCATCGGCCCTTTGATTGCCGGGGGAAAGGGGGGAACCTCGCAGCCCCCCCGCCGCTCGCGGCCCTAATTAGCCCGGGACAATATTCCGCCATCTGGATCCCCGCGCGGCAGCCACGGGCACAGCTGCGGGCGGGGGGGTCCCGGGGACGGGGGTGTCCCTTGGGTGGGGCTGGGACCCGCGGCTGCGGGAGGAACAGGTGCCGGTGATCCCGGGGATCCCGGGAACGCGGCTCCGGAGGGGCCCTGGCTGCGGCACGGGGCTCAAAGCCCCCCGCTCCGGTGGTGCCTGTGCCACTCGGGGGTCACCCCTCCATCCTCGCCCCCCGAACCGGGTGGCCCATCCCGGGGTGGGGACGGTCCGGGACGCGCCGGTTTTGGGTGGATGTAGCACCGGGCGCCCCGTAGCCCATCCTTCATTCCCCGGGCCCGCGCTGAGCTCTGCGCTCCGTTCCCCCGTGCGGGAACCCCCGCGCCGCCGCCGCCGCTGCCGGGGGATCCGGTTACGGCCCGGCCCGGCCCAGCTGTCGGCAATCGCTCACCGGGCGGGGGGCGGCCGGAGCCGCCTGCCCAGAGCCCCCGCAAGGACCGAGGGAAACGCGGGGGCTGCAGGGACATCCGAGCGTGGGGGTCCCGACTGGGGCTGGATGGGTGGGATGGCGGAATGAGGGTTCCGAATGAGGCTGGAGCGATGGGGTGCAGGATTGGAGTCCCAACCGGAGAGGGAGGGGCGCAGTTGTGGAATTGGGGTCCCAAACAGGATTGGGAGGGGGGTCTCAGTAGGGTTGGAGGGTTTGGGGTACGAGGTGGGAGTCCCGAGCAAGGACAGAGGGTTTGGGGCATGAGATGGGTGTCCCAAAAAAGGCTGGAGGTGTGGGGGAGCAGGATGGGCGATCTAAACAGGGTCACAAGGATTGGGGCACAAGACTGGGGTCCCAGCGGAGGCTGGAAGGGTGAGGGGGTCCCAAATGGGGTCAGAAGGATGGATGGGGGTCCTAAATGAGGATGCAGGGCTGGAGGTGTGGGACAGGGATCCCAGCTGGCACCGGAGGGCTGTAGGTGCAGTACGGGAGTGCCAGGCAGGGCTGGAGGAGTGGAGGTGCTGGATGGGGACCCCCCAACAGGCCTGGAGGGCTGGGGGTGCAGGACGGGGGTCCAAACGGGGGCTGCCTGTGCGGGAGTGGGTGTGTAGGTGGGTAGATGGATGGGCGGAAGGACAGACGGACGGACGGATGCCGGGGATGGTGAGGCGAGTGCTGGCCCTGTGTCTGTCAGCAGCGGCTCTGGCAGCCGGTTACAGACGGCAGAGCAGGAAGCCCCCCGGAGCCCCCCACGCCCCCCAGCCCTGCACCCCCTCCCTTATCAGCGCCGGCCGCGGAGGAGCCTAATTCAAACCAACTGCGGGGCTGACGTTGGTAAATGAGCCCCCCGCCCACGGCCTGGCCCCGGAGAGGGGGGAGAGGAGGGTTGGGGGATCCAGCGGGGCAGGGGCAGGTACTGGGGGGATGTTCCTGTACCCCCGAGGCGCGGTCAAGCTGAAGGCACTTTGATGTCCCCCCGGCCCGTCATGCTCCGAGGGGGTTAATGGCCCCCGGCTCCAGCCCGGCAGAGAGGGAAACCTGAGCCCCCATGGCCCTGTCCTGGACCTGGGGGGCTGTCGGGGGTCCCCAGCTCTGTCCGAAAGGGTCTGAGCGTGGCATGGACCCACATGACCAAGGGGACGGGACCCTTAAGAGCTCCTTGGCTGTGTGGGACCCCCAAGGGTCTCACTGGCGATGGTGGCACCCCCAGCCTGGGGGTGTCCCAGGGCTGGGATGCGGGGTGAGACGTGAAGGGACCCACCCATGGTGTCACAGGGATGTGCCGGGGGGGCTGCAGGTGCAGTACTGGGGGGGTGGTGGTCTGTGGGAGAGCCCCCCGCCCTCCACAGCCCTGCAGCTCCTGTGCCGGGTGGGGGACAACGGGGGCCCAACGCAGCCCGGGGAGGGGGGAACAACATCAGCCCTCCCTCCTGTGCCAGTGTCCCTGAGTGCTGCCCCCTCCTCCACACCCCTCACCCCTGTTCCTCACTGGGAGTCCAGCCCCAGCTCCCTCCAAAACCCCCCATAACCCACCAGCCCCATGGACTCTCACTCTGGGGGTCCCGCTCGCCCCCAGCCGCTGCCCTGACCTGGGGGTGGGCACAGACTGAGCCCCCCGGCTGTGCAGACCCCCCCCCGGCCGCCCCGTCCCCGCCGTGCTCCGGCGGCACCGGCTCCACGGAGCCGTGACAGAGACAGATGAGCCCCGGGTACCTTCAACACCCCGCTGCCGGGTGAGGGGCGGTGTCCGGCGTCCTGGAACGCGGTGGGCACTGGGATGGGCTGGATGGGGACACGCGTGACACAGGATTGCCCCCCTGCACCCTGACCCTGCCTCCACACGGCACCCACTGGGCCCATGGCGACACGCAGCCATCCCATATCCCACCCCATATCCCATATCCCATCCCATGCCCAGCGGCACGGCCACGCGGCTGTCACGACGGGAATGAGCTGTCACGACGGGAACGAGCCGTAACTTCCCTGTAACGAAGCGCCGGGACGAGGCTGATGAGAAAACCCAAACGCAATTTAATTCCTGTCACCGCCCGAGCGGCTCTAAATGACGCCAGGGGGGTTCTGACGGGCCCACGCCGAGCCCGCCTCAGCCCTCCCCACCTCCGCTGTCCCCCCCTCCGCGCTTCCTGCCCGCTTCCTGAGGATGTGGGCACCGGCGCTGGCACCGGGATGCCCGCCGGCGTGGGAAGGGGGGCGAAGGGGGGAGCACCTTCCTGCGGACAGAGGGGTCATGGCAGGGCCTGGGAAAGCGCCGCCCCCGGGACCCCAACACCGGCTGGGGATGGCTCGGAGCGGCCGCGCTGGCCGTGGGAGCACTTGTGGCACCCGGCCGTGCCACCCGGCCGTGCCACCGGCGTTCCCGGAGCGCCCCGGACGCCCAGTCCCAGCTGCTGGGTGGTGACACGGCGAATGTCCCCGGGGAAAGGGGCACCGAGCACCGCCAGCCCCTCTTGGCCCGGGCGCGGCGGGTGGCGGGGCCGTGGGAGCGGGGTAGAGGCACCCTTCGAGTGTCCCGGTTTATTTTGGCCGCCGGAGTTTCCTCCGAGTCTTTGTCTGGTGGCTGCAGCTCGCCCCGCGCCCCCACCCACCTTCCTGCGTGTCCGCACGGGCAGGGGGGATGAGCCGCGGGACCACCGCCCCCCGGCACGGCCCCCGGGATCGGCGGGATGGGAATGCGGGGGTGGGAGTGCCGGGGTGGGAGTGCCGGAGTGGGAATGGGAGGGTGGGAGTGCGAGGATGTGGGATGGGAATGCGAGGATGCGGGATGGGGATGCGAGGATGCGGGATGGGGATGCGTTCTGCCACGTGCAGGGATGGGACATGGACATGGGATGAGACATGGGATGGGGACATAGGATATGGGATATGGGATATGGGATATGGGATGTGGGATATGAGATATGGGATGTAGGATATGGGGTATGGGATGTGGGATGTGGGATATGGGATATGGGATGTGGAATATGGGATATGGGATACAGGATATGGGATATGGGATATGGGATATGGGATATGGGATATGGGATATGGGATATGGGATACAGGATACGGGATACGGGATATGGGATATGGGATATGGGATATGGGATATGGGATATGGGATATGGGATATGGGATACCGGATGTGGCATGGGATGGGGTATGGGATGTGACACAGGACGAGACATAGAATGTGACATGGGATGGGATATGGGATGGAATATGGGATAAGATATGGGATGGGATATGGGATGTGACACAGGATGGGATATGGGATGGGACATGGCACGTGGCATGGAGTGCCCAGGGGATGCACACATGGGGTAGAGGTGGGCACAAAGGGCAGGTGTGGGTGCTTTTGAAGGGTGCCAGCCTGATCCCCAGGGCCAGACCGGTGCAGGTGCTGCAGTTTGGGTGCTGCTGCCCTGACAAGGATGCTGGTGCCATGGTGTGGGTGTCACGGCAGGGGTGCCATGGTGCCAGTGCCACCCTGTGGGTCCTGGGGCGTGGCTCCCTGTGCTGTGGGTCCTGAAGCCATGACGTGTGTCCCAATGCCATGTGGGTCCCTGTGCCGTGACGTGGATCCCAGGGCCACGATGTGGGTCCTGGTGCCACGGTGTGGGTGCCAGTGCCACCACAGGGCTCCCAGTACCCCTTGTGTCCCAGTGCGGTGGCGCTCGCCATCCCACCATTGTTCCACCCTTTGAAGTCGGTGTTTCCTGGCTGGTTTTGTCCCGGCCCATCCGTGCCGGCGCTTCCCAGCCACAAATCACCCGGCACGGGGGTTCGACATCCGCCTGCCCACGGCCACAGCCTGACAAGGGGCTCCTGTCGAGCCCACCTTCCCTTGGGACATGCCAGAGCTGGGCAAGGATGTGCCGGAGCTCCATGGTACCGTCAGGATGGACATGGTACCTTCCCCATGGACCCGCCATCCCCACTGACTCCCAACAGTAACCCTGGGGTTAGGATTCGGGGTAAATCACAGCAAGACTGGAAGTGCCCACCACGGCCCAGCCGCTGTGCCAGGGGTTAGGACGGTCTCACCCCTCCTGTCTGGCTGCCCCCAGCGCCCCGAGGCTTCCGTCCGGGCCCAGCGCTGACGGCACGGCCGTTCCCTCCGCTATTCCCAGCATTTCCTGGGGTTTATTGTCTTTCCCTCCCTGTCCCACCTTCCTCGCAGGAAGCCCTTCGTCCCACGGGGCCGGCGGCTCCGTTACCAGCAGGACGGCGCTCCCGGCCCCCTCTCCTCGGGCAGGGATACAGCGGCGCTCCGGGAGCTGCTCAAGCCCCCAAATCCTGCTCAGACCCCGAACTGGTGGTCCCGCCTGTACCACGCAGGTCTGAGCCCCCCCTCACAGCCGTGCTGGTGGCGATGCTGGGGTCCCACGGTGGAGAAGAGGCTGCGGGCTGTCCCCAGAGCCCCTCTCCAAGCTGGAGGTGGTTGTTCCGCCACGGCGGCCGCCCAGCAGCGCCTGGATCCCTTAAACAATTGGGTGGGTTGTGGCAAGGCCGTCTGCCGGATCCCGGCAGGGAGGGGTCGTGCCGCCACCGTCCCGCAGCTCTGACAGCGACACCAGGCTCCCACCGCGGGACGAGGGCTGGAGAGAACTGCGGGAGCCCAGCACGACAAGGGGGTGCTCCCGGAGGGGCGAAGTGGGGTCCGCTCCCTCCCCATCCCCATCCCCATTGCGTCCCCATCTCTACCTCATCCCATCGTCATCCTCATCCCCATCCATTCCCCCTCGCTCTTACTACACCGCCCGGACCCCTACACCCCCCGGGGCCTCGGGCGGCAAATTCCAAAGGGCACCCGGGAAGATTAATGGCGGGGCCGGGGCCGGGGCCGGGGCTGGGCCGGCCGGTAACCGGATCGCCCCGCGGGAGCAGGAATGCGCCGCTGACCCCGCCGTGCCCGCCTCGCCGCGAGGGTCCCGCCACGCGGGGTCACCACGGGCTCGGTCCTCAGGGGCACCGGGCAGCCCCTGCCCCAGCCGGCGACATCCCTCGGTCCCCAAACGCGACGGGGCTCTGTCCCCGTGTCCCCGACCCCAGAGGCGAGTCCTCGGGACCCAGTGACAGGCAGCGGCCTGGAGGTCTCTGTGATGGGGGCGACGCTTCCCGTCCCGGGATGGGCGCCACGTGCCACCTCCCTGCCACATCCAGAGGATGCCACGTGCCATCTCCCTGCCACATGTAGAGGATGCCATGTGCCACCTCCCTGCCACATCCAGAGCATGCCAGGTGCCATCTCCCTGCCACACGTAGAGGATGCCATGTGCCACCTCCCTGCCACATCCAGAGCATGCCAGGTGCCATCTCCCTGCCACATCCCGTGGATGCCATGTGCCACCTCCCTGCCACATCCCGTGGATGCCAGGTGCCGTCTCCCCACAGCAAGATGGGCACCGGGGGCTCCATCTCCCTCTTCTTGCCCCAGCCTCGGGGGAGCAGATCCCCCTCTGCAGCCCCCCGGGGATGGAGACACCCCGTGCTGTCGTTCCCTGCCGTGGAGGATGTGGCGTGGAGGCCGCGGGGACTGCGGGGGCCGTGGGGGCCGCAGGCGGCCGGCGCGGAGCAGCTGTCGGGTTTAGAGTTACGGTGGCGCCTGGGGGCGGGGAGCCAAGCCCGGAGAGGGACGGGGTCCCCATGGAGGTGTCCCCGCTCGGGGTCCCCCCTTTGTCCCACCCCGAAGCTCCCGCGGGGCGCGGAGGGCCGGACCCCGCCGGGCGGGGAGGATGCAGGACAGACCGGGGCTAAGAATAGCGCCGGGGTGGGAGAAGGAGGAAGGATGGGGCTTCCTCTGCGACGCCTCTTCTTCCTCCTACCCGGCTCTGCCAGGCAGCACGTGTGACACTGGGGGACACTCCGAGTGCCACCTGCCCCCCCACCCGGCGCTGTCCCGCAGCCCCGTTCCCAGCCCGGCTGCACCGGGCGGTGTCCCTTGGAGCAACCAGCGTGCCCGCTGCCCGTACCAGTGCCACCCCCACCACTCCCTGTCGCCGTCACCCCCCTCTGCTGTCAGCCCCCATCACCACCGTCACCCCCTCCTCCGCCGCCGCCTCCGCCGCGTTTCGTTGCACTTCGCTTTTTAATTAACCTCGGGGCGCTGCCTCGCCGGGGTTAATGGCAGCGGTGACCCGCGCGGCCATCGATCCCCCGAGCCCTGCGCCGTGCTCGCAGCGGCGGACGGGCCCCCTCGGGCTCCTGCGGGATGACAGCGGCGTGCGTGTCCCCCCCCGCTCCCTCCAATCCTACGCATGGCAGAGTCCCGCAGCACCCCCGGGGTGCCCCCACTCCGCTGCCACCACCGTGGCGGTGCGGGGCTGAGGGCGCGCATTGCTCGAGGTGTCCCCCCAGACAGGTCGAGGGGTGTTCCCCAGAGCGGTTCTGCTGCCGCGTCGCCCCCTCCCTCATTGGGGACCCCCTCCCGGCCTTTCAGTGGTTCCGTGGCCGTGCCAAAGGCGGGGTCTCACCGCCCCTCCCGCAGCCGCCCCAGCCCCCTCCCCGCTCAGGTGCCCCTGTCACCCCTCCGCGCTTTAATCCGGGGGTCGTTCATCTTGGGCGGGGGCCGGGCTGTCAACGCCCAGACGGGCCATTTCCGAGCCGAGTCCCCCGCGCTCGGCCCTAATTGAATCCTCATGGCCCCGCCGCCGCCTCGGCCCCGCCGCGGCACCCGCCACCGTCCCGCTGCCCGCAGCAGGTCTCCCGGGGGTCCCGGTGCCACGGGGAGGGTGGGGGTGCCCCAGGCCAGGCACATGCCGGAGCCACTCGGAGCCCCCCCAACCCTTTCCCCCGGCATAGACTCCACGTCTCTGCCCCACGGCGGGATGGGGATCCCACACCCCAACAGCCCGGCCTGCCCCCGGGCCCCTCCACAGCCGCAGGTCAACTCTGGACGGACCCCGACCCCCCGGGGGTCCCAGCGGGTCCCTCTGCTGCGGCGGGGGACCGGGAGTCTCCCCCATCCCGGCCGTGCCGTGCGGGGGTCAGGGGGCGTGGGCGGCCCAGAGCCCGGCGGGGGGGCAGCGGCGTTTGCTGCAGCCGGAGCCTTTGAAATGCAACCCCCCCCCTCCGCCCACGGCCCATTTGGCTGGAGTTTGGCCCAGGCACAAATGGAGGCCCCGGAGCGAGCAGGGGATTCCGGGGGGTGGGGGTGCGGCAGCTGAGGCCGGGGCTGGCGGGACCCGCTGACCCCCGGGCCGGTCCCCGGCACTCACGGCTGCACACGCGTGTGGGCGGCTCCGGATGTGAGCTGGTGCGTCCGTGAGCACTCGAGGCGCACCTGGACACACCTGCACACGGCTCTGCGCGCAGCCGTGCCCGCGCACTCCTCCTGCGAGGAGCCTGCTGCGGTGATGATGCCCGCGGGTGTCAGAGGGGCTTGCAGGGCCCCGTGTGTCCCTGCTCCTGCGCTGTCCCCATGTCCCCATCCCCATCCCGTTCCCCCACGCTCCCCCCGTGCCGTGGTTTTACTCAGCACCCCCCCGGCTCGTGTTAATGAATCGATGATTTGCCAACAGCCCCAGGGAGGGATCCCCGTCTCCCCCGACTCCCGACACATCCATCCCCGTTCACCGGAGCCAGGTGTAATCCCATTATTCCCGGCTCCCAGCCCACCGCAGGGTCAGGATTTATTGCCGGTAATTGCTGGGGTCCCGTCCCCCGGCGCGGGGGAGCTCCCGGCGCCCCCCCGGCGCTGCCGCCGCTCCTTACACTTTAATTCCGCACCGAGCTGTTCCCTTATTAAAGGAAAATTCATTTGCCAGCGATTTCCATGCGCCGGGGCCGCGCGGGGCCGCGGCCCTAATCGCGTTACGAAGCGCTGCGGCGCAATATTGGGATGGAGCCGATAAATAATGGATCAGGGCGGCGCGGCGCGGGGGAGGCGCTTTACGGGGGGCACCGCACCCCCAGCTGCGTTACCCCCGGCGCTGCGCTGCCACCCCAGCACCCTGCTCCGGGCACCCCGCTCCCGGAGCCCTGGCACCGCACTCCCGGCACCCCAGCACCCCGTGCCTGGCACGCCGCTCCCGGCTCCGGGAATACCCGGAGCTGCCGGCGCTTGGAGCGACCGCAGTTCCCCGAAGATGGGGGGTGCCGGGTGGAGAGGACACGGCAGCAGTCCCAGCTCCACCCTCGGTGCCCCCTCATGCGTGGATCGCGCCTTCGTGCCCGCACAATCCCCCTCACTGGCGCACACTCATGCCAGCACACACGCACAAACACACGCGTGTGCCCCGGTGCTGCTGATGGCGAGGATGGGGCCTGAGGGGCTGGGAGCCGAGGTCCCAGACCTCCAGGACCCCCACAAAGACACCCCCGGCGTGGCGCAGTGGGACAAAGGCGGAGGCTGTCGGTGCCACACCGGGTGTAGTACCCTGGGGTGCCCTCAGCCCCACGCCCTGGACGTGCCCGTCACGGTCCCCTCGGGCCACGGGCACCCGGCCAGCGCCGGGCACTCTCCCGGCTCCGCAGGAAGCTCCCGTGTTCCTGCAAAACCCCCGAGGGCTCGTTTTGTTCCCACCCTGTGGCCTGGTTTGGGGCGAAAAGCGTTTCCCGTCCTGTGTTCCCGGCAGCTGGAAGCGCCACTTCCCACACCGGGGGGGAGCCGGAGGGGTCGGACAGGGAGTGGGGGGCTCAGCCCACCCTGGCGATGCCTCCCCGGCCTCCTCGGGGTACGAGTGGGGGCTCAGGGAGGGAAAGAGGTGCCGGGGCTGTGATCTGGGAGCATCCCTGGGCGCAGGGATCAACCACAACGGCAGAAGAGCAGCTGGAGAGGATAATGGGGAGGGGGCGATGGGGCGGGGGTGACATCCCATCCATCAGGGTGAGCACCGCCGCTGGAGATCACCCGGCTTCCTGCAGATTCCCGTGCTGCTGCCCGGTGGGAGCACTCCCAACATTCCCAACCCATCACTCGGCCGCCGAGATCCCGCTTGGCTCCGGAGGAGCCGGAGCGTTCCAGAGGGGTTTGCTCAGCGGGCGGGCGGGCGGCCGCAATTCCCCATCGCCGCAAGAACATGGAACCTCTCTGAGAAGCGATTTTTCCCCAGAGCGTTAAAGCAGAACTTGAAACCACGGCCTCCTCATGGGGCTGGGATCCCCGGGAAGGGCTGCGACCCCCGGGAAGGGCTGCGACCCCCATCCCCTGCTCACCGGGCGCCCAGGGGCCTTGAGGCCGGCACGGTGGCCCCATGCCAGCGGCGCTGCTGGAAGGGACTGGGCTCACAGGAGTCCACCCGAGCGCAGGACCACCGGCAGCTCCCGTGGGGACGGGGGTGTGGGAGCGGGGGTGGCAGCTCGCCTGCATCCCGGGACGGGCTCCGTCCCCCGGAGAGAGCCGGCGGCACGTGCGGCCACGGCAGCTCCGCCATCTCCCGGCGCCCTGCGGAGAGGACAAAAGCCGCGTGCGAGGAATCCGTGCGAACGCCGCTGTGCCCGGCACGCCGCCGTGCGAGGGGCCCCGTGTCCCTCTCCCAAACCGAGCCCCCTCCCCACCCCACCCCCCCCCCCAACCCGCCGGCCTTTAATTGCTCCGGCTGCTGGGAAATTTCAAGGTTGAATTTGTCAAACTCCAATTTCCAGCCGGGAGATCGCGTTCTGCCTTTGTCAGCAAGATTGGGGGAAAAAAAAAAAAAAAATCCACCCCCCCCTCTCCCGTTCCCTCCCGCCCCCTCCCCACTTCCATAATCCTGGCATCGGTGCTGCCGGATCCCCCTGCACCTGCTCCCCCAACCCGGCTCCGTGTGCCCCCCCCCGCATCGTCCGCAGGTTCATTACCGCCGTGACCCCCGTGACCTCGCCGTGTCCCCGATCCCGGCGACAGATCCACGGGGACACCCGGCGGGATTGGGGCTGGGGGCCGCCGATTCGCCTCTCCGGAGGGGCAGTTCGGCATCCCCCCAGCCCCAAACCCGCCCGATAATCCGGACGCGGCGTCGCCAGCCGGGCCTCACCTGCGTGTGCGGCATCCCGGGATTTTTACGAGCGGCCGAAATCCCGGAGCTATTTGTACCGGGAAAGGGCAGCGGGAATGTGGGGAGGGGGGGCGGAATTTATGGCTCTGAAACCCAAAACCCACCCAAAAGGGCTTAATCACTCCCAGCCGCGGCCCCGATGCTTTTATGGGGCATTTTAGAGCAAAAGAGCCAATAAATTTTTGGGTGAGGGTAAGAGCCGCGGCGAGGATGAGGAGGGAGCAGAGGAGGAGGGGGGACCCACTGGGGTGGGATAAAATGGGGGAGACAACGGGGGGGAGGCGCGGGGCTGCGCCCCGGTAGTGGCGGAGCGGGGTCGGTCCCCCCCCCCCTCGACAGGGGGGGCGTCGGTGGCTCCTCCTCCTCCTCCTCCCGGTATCCCGGGGCTTTAAGGCGGTGGAACGGGAATCGCGGGGCTGGGGGGGGGGGGGGGCGGCGGCGGCGGGTCCCGGTCCCGGCGCGGGTCCCGGTCCCGGCATGACCTCGGCGGGGGAGGCGGCCGGTTCCCCCCCGCTGCCCGCCGCGGTCGGCGGCCACCGGCGGAGCCCCCTGGACCGGCTCCCGCCCCCCGCCAACACCACCAAACCGCTGACCCCCTTCGGCATCGAGGACATCCTGGGACGCCCCCGCGGCGGGAGCCCCCCCGGGACCGGCACCGGTCCCGCCGCCCCCCCCGCCCCGACAGGGCCCCGCGGCGGCGGCGGCGGCTGCGCCCCGGCCTCGCCGCTCTGGGCGCTGGAGGAACTCGCCAGTAAAACCTTCCAAGGGCTGGAGCTGGGAATGCTGCAGGCGGCCGGAGGTACCGGGGCTGGGGGGAGCTGCCGGGGCGGGGGGGGGCTCCGCCGGGAGCGGGGAGGGCATCGGGCACCGGGCACCGAGCACCGAGCACAGGATACCGGGCAGGTGACGGGGCTGGAGGGCGGTAGGGAGGCCGTGGTGAGGCCAGGGACGGCCCTCGTCCCGGGAAGTTTCCTCCTTGTCCCAGAGGGACGAGCGCGGCCGAGAGGCCCGAGAAACCGCCGGTGTTCGGCCGGGACACCGGGGACACGCGGCAGCCCCAGTCCGAAGGGAGGGAGAAGTCCCGGGGCCGGACACAGGGGTGCGGAGCGAGCCCCGGCCCCGGTGAGCAAGCACAGGCACCGGAGCTCCGGGAGAACCGGCAGCTTTACCGAGAGCCGGTGGATCGGCGCCGCCGAGTCGTGACCGTGACCGTGACCGAGCGCAGGGGCAGAGCGGCGGATCGGGCCCGCCGGCAACGGAAACCCGGTACCGGCACCGACCCTCAGCGGGGACGGCGGCTCCGTCCGGGGCTTGACCTGCCGGAGCAGCCCCGTACCGGCGGGGTCCGACGGCGGCTCACGGACCGGGACGAACCGGGCTCGGCCGAACCGGGAGGATGGGCGGACACCGACAGACAGCACGGCGCCGCCAGGAACGAAAAAATCCGTTGCTGCGTTGGAGAGACGGACACGGACGGACAGATCGTGACTCCGGGATTAACGGAAAATCCCTCACAAGGATGGACACACGGACAGGCAAAGCACGGCGTCGCCGGGAAGGGATAAAAGCGTTACCGGGACAGACAGATCGACGCGGACAGATCGAAAAAGGCTTCGGCAATTAACGTAGAAAAATAATTACTGTCCCTTACCGAGACGGACAGAGAGGGTCTCCATGATTAACGTGAAAAAAAAAAAAAAAACCCAAACCAAAACAACAAAACCGAAACAAACGTTACCGGGACGGACAGACCGACAGACACGGCAGAGCAGTGTGCCGGTAATTAACGGATACGGTCGGGCACAACGCGACTCACGCCGGTAAAGGAAAACCCTTCGGATAGACGGACACGGACCCCTAGATCAGACCTCCGGTGAGTAACCGAGCCTTCGTTACCGGCCGGACAGACGAACGGGCATGGAGCTAGACTTCGGTAATTAACGGGGGAGAAAAAGAATATTCCTAATTACGGAGAGGCGCTCCGGTAATTAAGGAATCCACGATAGCGGGCAGACGGACGGACAGACAGAGCGGGGCTGGTGTGATTAACGAATAAACCAAGCCGTTAACGGGCGGACAGACGAACAGAACGGGGACGCCTCGTGGGCCCGGTTTTAAGGTAAAAACCCTCGTTATGTGACGGACGCACACGGCAAGGAACGAAATAAGTGAGGGGAAATGTCCCATTAGCGGGTGGACAGACGGACAGGAACGGGGGTGAAAAAATTCCCTTTTCCGGGAAGAACAGACGGGCAGAAACGGAGCAGATCCAGGGTCCCGGAATTAAGGTAAAAAAGCACATTATCGGAAGGACAGATCGACAGAAAAATTATTAAAAACCAAATAAACAAACAAAAAAAAATCAAACAAATCAACGCACAAAACTGAAAACCAACCCCCCCCCCAAAAAAAAACAACAAGAAAAAAAAAGAAAGAAAGAAAGAAAGAAAGAAAGAAAGAAAAGAAAGAAAGAAAGAAAGAAAGAAAGAAAGAAAGAAAGAAAGAAAGAAAGAAAGAAAGAAAGAAAGAAAGAAAGAAAGAAAGAAAGAAAGAAAGAAAGAAAGAAAGAAAGAAAGAAAGAAAGAAAGAGAAAACGTTACCGGGAGATCAGATTTAAAAAAAAAAAAAAAAAAAAAAAAAAAAGAACGATAGAGGCTCCCGGGGCAGAGGTAAATTCCTGTTACCGGCCGGATGGAACGACAGACACGGGACTAATAAAAATGAACGAAAAAAAAATCCTGCTGCCGGCCGGACAAACACGGGAATTTTTTCGGGAGCGATCGGGGCTCCCGGAGATGGGGTAAAGCTCTGGTACCGGCCGGACAGACGGACACGGCAGAGAGGGGATCTCTCGGAATTAACAAAACCCGGTCGCGAACCGGCGGAGGGTAAGGGCAGAACGAGGCGGGACTGACGGACAGACGGAGGTGTCGGTAATTCAGGTAAAACCTCATTACCGGGACTGACCCACCGACAGAGCCGGGACGGCCCGGGGCCCCCGTGATGAACGAAAAAGCGACGGAAGGATGGATTGACAACGGAGCGATCAGGGCTCCCTGGGCCGGGGTAAATCCCCGTTACCGGGATGGACGGACGGACAGAAACGAGGCCGATCGGGGCTCGGAGAACGAAGGGGAAGCTCCGTTAGTGGGCTGACGGACGAACACGGCATCGATCGCGTTTTCGTGACCGCGGTAAAGCCGTGCTACGGGGACAGACCCACGGACTCGGCCGGGACCACCCGGGACTCCTCTGCAGAACGAGGAGTGGAGTCCGCGCTGCGAGAGACCCCGGGAGCCACCGCTGTTACGGGGGCCCGCAGCCCGAGCGAGCAGCGATGTGGAGATGCGGGTCGTGCCGCCGGCAGCGGCGGGTCTGGGACCGAGCGGAGGAGAGACCGGGACCGCGATCGGGATCCCGCCGGCGGCGTGAAGCCGTGCCCGGGGTTGCGAGCCGCGTCTCGCCGGGGGTTCTCTAGCGGTGCCCTGGCACTGCTGTGCGCTCAGGTCGGGACCCGCAGCGCTCGGGGAGGGTCCCGGTGTGTGTACCGGTGTCTTTAACCTGACGCCGCTGTCCCCGCAAGCCGAGGCCCGCGGTGCTGTGCGCGGCTCGGCGGTGCCGGTGCTGTCCGGCTCCCGGGGCCGGTGCCATCCTCCACAAGCACTTCCCCGCCGGGCATCCCGGTGCCGCTGCGGGTCCCGGGGCCGTTACCGGTGCCATGCGCTGCCCCCGTTGGCATTTCACAGCCGGGCGCCCGGGGGCCGATCCCCGGTGCGGGTCCCGGTTCTCCGTGCCCTAACCCCGCTGTCTCCGCAGGTCCGTCCCCGCCGGGCGCCTCGGGCCCGCGCCCTCCCTGCAGGAAGCGTCGCAAGTCCCGGACCGCGTTCACGGCGCAGCAGCTGCGGGAGCTGGAGCAACGATTCCGGCGGCAGCGCTACCTCTCCCCGGTGGACCGGGACGCGCTGGCGGCTCGGCTGGCGCTCTCCGCCGCCCAGGTCATCACCTGGTTCCAGAACCGCCGCGCAAAGCTCAAGCGGGACCTGGAGGAGCTGCGGGCGGACGTGGCCTCGCTGCAAGCGCTGCCCCCCGCCGCCCTGCAGCAGCTGGCGGGGCTGCCCGAGCCGCCGGGGGCTCCCGGTACCGCCACCGGGACCACGGAGCCCGCCGAGCTCTCGGAGGAGGAGATCGACGTGGCGGACTGAGCCGAGCGCGTTCGGCTCCGCTCGGCTCTACACTGCTCCGTTCGGATCTACGCGGCTCCATTCGGGCCGGCTCGGCTGAGCTCGGATTCACTCGGGTCAGATCGGGCCGAGACTGCTCCGTTCGGATCCACGCGGCTCCGTTCGGGTGCAGTCGGGTCCGTTCGGATTGACTCGGCTCCGCCGCATCCGCTCGGCTCGGTTCCGAATGGAGCCGAGCCCAGCCCCGCCCCCTCGGTGCACCCTTTTTCGGCTTTTTTTTTTTTTTCTTTTCTGTTTTCTTTTTCATGTTTTCGTTTGTCTTTCCATTTTTTCTTTTTTTTTTTTTTTTTAATGTTATTTTCTATCAGCCCCGGTGTAAATATTTGCAATAAAGGCGATACCTTAATATGGACCCCCAAAGCCCCTCACACCCCCCACACACTTTTTTTTACGGGTGAGCACCTCCCACCGCGGGCATTAATTTGTTTTAACCGGTGATTAATTACCGGCTGCGGCCGCCCCTGCCCCCCGCAATTTGCATATTAATCAAATTGTATTTGATCTCACGCCTGTCACCCCCTCCCTGAAGCTCCTGTCACCAGTGACATTAAGGGGGGGTGAAGACCCCCCCCTCGCTGTCCCCCGGGGCTGGAGTGACACGGGGACTGAGCGGGGACAGAGGGGGACACGGGGACATGAGGGGCTGGAGCAGCGGGGGTCCTAAACTCCAATGGAGAGGGGTGGCACAGAGGCTGAGGGACACCAGCTCGGGAGAAGGCCAGGAGAGAAAAACAAATCTCAGTTTTATTTAAAAAAAAAAAAAAAAAAAACGGTACAAATCCCTGAGGGGCCACAGGGAACAGCCCAGGCCCAACCCCTCAGCATGAGGGGCTGCAAGGTGGGCCCCCAGCACCCCCAAGGTGAGAGAGGGACACACTCCCACTCCCTGCAGTGGGGGAAAAGGCACAAGCAGCTGAGGGGGGGGGGGGACCCTGGCAGCCCCCCCAGCAGAACAGGGTCAACTGGGCAGCCCCCCGGGGCCGGCGCTGCCCTTGGCGCGGGGCACGGGCGCCGGGGTGGCGTGGACAGGGTGCTTGAGTTGCAGCAACAGCTTGCTGCCCTCCACGGTGGCACCCTGGGGACACAAGGAGCTGGCACTGGGACAGGTCCCCTCTGGGGACGGGGTGTTCCAGGGCCATCCAAAGGGTGGAGGGGGTTCCCACAAGCCCCCCCCAGCTCACCTGCATGGCCTTGAAGGCCTCCTCGGCCTCCGCCTTCCCAGAGAAGTTGATGAAGGCACAGTGGCGCCTCGGGAGCAGCCGCATGGAGCGGATCTCCCCGAACCTGGAGGGGCACAGACCCCAAAATGTGGGGGGGGTAAGAGTTAGAGATTCCTAAATGGGGAGGCGGAGGGTTAGAGAACCCCAAATCTGCAGGGTGGCAGGGTCAGAGACTCTCAAACATGCCAAGGTTTAGCAACCCCCAACAACTGGGGAAGGATGAAAGATTCTCACAGATGGATAGAGTGAGACTCTGTTCCCCAAATCTGCAGAATGGGGAACAGAAACTCCCAAACCTGAGGAGAAACAATTAAAGACACCCCAAGCTGTGGGGATGGAGACCCCCAAACCCGAGGGCAGTGTGTGACTACTCCCTAAGCATCCCTGGAAGGTCAAAACCACCGGAGAATGAGGACAGGGACAGAACTGGAGATCTTGGGGGTGACCAGGGCTGTGCCACAGGTTTGGTGTCCCTGGAGGAGGAGCAGCCCTGGGGGTCACTCACCGGCCAAAGGCACGACGCAGCACCTTCTCATTGATGTGGGAGGTGATGTTGCCCACCCAGAGCGGGAAACAGTCCCTGCCAAGAGCCATCCCAGTGTCATCAGAGCCAGCACTGCCCCACTCCGGGCCCCCTCTCCCACATCACCAGATACCTGTACCTGGCGGGGTGGCTCGGTGGCAGTGTTGGGTGGCCACTGGCCGCAGCGGGTTTCTGTTCCGGGTCTCTTGCGGGGGTCTTGCTGCTGCCTCCTGTCACACCCTTGTCACCTGCATCCTGGCAGCTCTTGGGCGCCCATCCTGCTGCCGAGGGGCCAAAGGGCTTCAGCACCCACTGGGGACACAGGGATAGCCCCGGGGTCCCCACAGCCCACCCACCCCTGTCCCTTACCAGGGAGAAACAGCGGCTCCTTAGCCTTGAGCAGGAAGGGGGACACGGGGACACCCCCGGGGCGGCTGCACTGCTGCGAGGGGACAGGGGTGAGGCGTGGGGGGCACAGCAGGACGGGGGGTGGGGGGTTGGGAACGGGGGGGGTCTCACCTGCAGCAGGGCCTGGCAGGCCTCCAGCTGCGTGGCTGCCTCAGCATAGGCCCCGTCCTGCAGCAGCAGCTCCTCGAAGGTGCGCACGGCCTCGGCGTAGCGCTGGGGGCCGGAGGGCGCCTGCAGCCCCCTGCCTGGCCCCACAGGCACCCCACACCCCCCACCCAGCCCAAACAGCACCTTAAAGCCTCACTGATACCCCCCAGCCCTACCCCTCCCTGCTAACAGCAGCGCCCCCAGTCCCCGGCCCGGTCCTCCCAGCTCGAACCCACACCTAATGCAAGCGGCCCCACAACTCAGCCCACAGCACCCCACAGCCCCCACCCAGACCCCCCGCTCAGCCCATCAGCACTCCAAAACCTCCCCAAGTTTGACTCCAACAGCACCCCACAGCACCCTGCAGCCCCTCTGAAAGCCCCACACTCCCTCCTAGAACGCAGCAGCCCCTCACCCAGCCACGGCACCCACCTCCTCTAGTCCCCCACACTCCCTAGAGCCCCCCCAGGTACCTTAAGCCCCCGCAGGGCTTTGCCCTTGCGGAAGGAGCCCTTGGGCCAGCCCGGCCGCAGCGCCAGCGCCGCCTCGGCATCCGCCAGCGCCTCCTCGTATCGGCCCAGCTTCTCCAGGCAGTAGGAGCGGTTTCCCAGGAGCCTGAGGGGACGGGGGTGTCACTGCGGCCTGCCCCTCCCAGCCCAGGACCCCCCAGGTCACCCCAAGCCCCTGTGCTGACCGGTGCTCCCAGGGGTTCAGCTCCAGGGCCACGGTGAAAGCCCACACGGCCTCAGTGTGTTGGCCTATCTGGGCGGCCTCGATGCCATGGCCTGGGGAGGTGACACAGGGGTGGCTAGTGAGGACACAGGGAGGGACAGCCCCCCCTGAGCTGGGGGGAAGCAGGGAGAGCCCCCAATGCCCTCCTCTCGCCCCTCTGGGGGTCCCTACACTGACCGGCAAGTGCCAGGCTCTGCTCTAGCGTGCTGGGGCTGGGCGGCCTGAGCTGGACGGGCTGTGAGGGCACAGGTTTCTCCACAGGGTGCCCACTCCCTTTTTCTGGCACTTTCTTCCTTGGCTCCATGTTCTGTGTCTCGGGGGACCGGTCACTGCCCGGGGGAGGCAGCCGGACCCCTGCCTTCTCCCGTGCTTTGCAGACAAAAGTGCAGCTCAGGTCCAGCTCCTCCTGAGGAAGCAGGGAGGGATAGGCAGGGAGAGCCCTGGGACAGCCCCAGCCCTGGATGGATCCCCTGGAGAGACCGTCCCTCACCTCTGTCACCACCGTGTCCTCCGGCCCGGGGTCCCCTGAGGGGACTGTGGAGTCCCCAGGGCACAGGGAGGACTCTGGGGAGCATCCCTCATCCTCAGCACTGTTTTGGGGGGACCCAGCACCTGCACAGCCACTTGGGGGGCTCTGCAAGGAGAGGGAGGGGGTAAGGTGGTGCTGGCTGGCCCCCACCTCTGGGGACCCCCAGACCTGCACGGGAGGCCAGGACTGGTCACTCACTGGGTCAGTGTTCTTTTTGTTCTTCTGCTCTTGACCCAGCTTCTCCCGTTTCTTTCGGTCTTTTTGTTTCTGGAGAAGGAGCGCATGGAGCCATAAGCAGGTGCCAGGCAGAAAGAGAAACGCAGTACCCCCAACCCCACCACCCTCAGCCCCCAGCCACGCAATCCCCGAGCTCAGGGACTGGCCAGCAGCACCCCAAGAAGAGGCAGCGACCCCAATCCCCAGGGCTCACCCACCTTCTTCTTCAGCTTCTTCTTCTCTGCCTTCCTCTTCGCTCGCTCCTCCTCTGCCACCAGCTCCTGAGCGTTCTTCTGGGCTTCCTGCAGGAGGGATGCCCTGACTCAGGACGCCTCTGGGGCCCCTCCAGTGATGTCAACCCGGGACCCCTGGCCCCCGGAGAGCAGGAGGGGCAGCGGGGAGGATTCCCCACCTCTTCCGTGAGCCAGGTCTGGCAGGGTATGGGCAGTCGGTCCAGCCGCGCATCCAGGGCGGTCGGAGAGGTCCGGGGGAGCTCCAGAGGCGGCGCCGAGCACAGGAAGGACTTGCGGAAGCCGCAGTAGCTGTAGGGAATTGACTCCTCCGCGACGGGATGCTCCAAGAACGGCAAACCTCCGTCGGACTCGTCCTCATCGTAATCGTCATCGTCATCGTAATCCCCCAGCGGGTAGTAATCCACCCCGGGGCCTGGCAGGAGAACGGAGTGTGTGGGGAGCAGCCCCAGGCACCGGACCGCACCCCGCTGACTCCCGGCAGCCCCCGTCCCACTCACCGTCGTCCCAGATGAAACACACCTCCCCCGTCTTGCACTGGATCCCCGTCTGGGAGGGGCCCTGCGAAAGCACCGGGAGGTCGGCGAAGCTGGACATTCGGTGCCGGGGGCAGAAGGGCGCTGTGGGAAGCAGAAACAACCTTGAGCCGACGGAGACGGAACCGAAACCGGGCCGCCACTGCGCCCCCGCTCCGGGCTCCCACCCCGCCGGCTCCGCTACGGCCCGTACCGCCGCTCCAGCCGTCGGGGCCGAGCGTGCAGCCCCACGGGCAGGCAGCGGGGGCAGGCCCGAAGCCGAAACCGTCCAGTCCGGGCCCGTCCTGCTCCCGCGTCCCGCCCGAGCCCCGCATCGCCACCCGCCGCCGCCGCCGCGCCTCAGGATTGCATCACAGGCCTACCGGAAGAACGTCACGGCGCCCTGGAAGCCGCCCGGCCGCCATGTTGGATGCGGGCAGGACGGCGGCCCGCAGGGTCCGCACGGGACCGGATCGGGGCTCCGCATGCTCTGCCGCCGTTCCCGCCTGCTCCAAGGCCGTGGGCTCGGCCGCCCCCCGCCGCTCTTCCCGCCCCTCACACCAGGGCCCTCCCGGCTGCCGGCTTGGCCCAGCCCCCCGGATTAGCGAGGCCTAAGCCTCTTTGCTGCCGCCGCCGCCCCCGGCATGGCACGGCATGGACGCCGGCGGCGATGAGAGGCGCGGCGGAGACCTGTGCCTGCAGGTGAGGCCGCTCGGGGCAGAGGGGGGCTCGGACACCCCTCAGGGGGCAGCGGCGGGGACGGGCCGGTAACGGGGAGAGCGGGGGGGGGGCACAGGGCCCCGGCGGTGCTGCGTCTCCGTGGCAACGGCACGGGGGCGGGGCGAGGGCGGGGCCAAACGTGGCGAGCCCGGGTCGGGGGCGTGGTCACAGCGGGAGCCAGCTGGGGCGGAGCGTGGGGCGTCGCTAACGTGGTGATGGGCGGGGTCTTGAGTGGCCACGCCCATCGGGCCGGGCCGGGGGTCCTAAGCCTCCTGTACCCCTCCAGGTGGGCGACGCCGGCCTGGGCGGCCTCATCTTGCTGCTGCTGACGGCCCGGCCCGGCCCGGGCGATGGGGCTGCCCGCGGAGAGCCCCCCGAGCCCGGTGAGACCCCCCAGGAGCTGCGGGGACCTCCACGGGGTGCGGTGTTCTGGGGGGGCTGCGGGGACCCTGGTAGGGTGCCTGGTCCTGGGGGGAGTGTGGAGCACCCTAACGGCGTCCAGGGTCGTTGGGGAGGGTGTGGATGACATGTGGGGACCCCAATGGGCTGCAGGGACACCTAAGGGCTGTGGGGTCCTGGGTGACTTGTGGGGACTGTGAGTTCTGGGGGTCTCAGGGTTAGGGTGGCAGTTATGGGGTGAGCCATAACTGCGAGCAGGTGCTGCCCCACAGCAAGGTTCTGCACGCTGGGGGTCCTCACCCTACGCCATCGTCCCTGCCCCATGCTGAGGGTCCCGTGCCCCCCAGGCGGGTCCCGGGGGCCCCTGGCTCGCTCCTTGCAGCGGGCAGAGGCCATGCTGCGCAGCGTCACCCCGGGACTGCGGCGCCTGCTGTCCCCACGGTTGCGCCGGCGCGGCGACAGCGACGAGGAAGATGATGAGGATGAGGACGAAGCAGCGTCCATCGTCGTCCCGCTGGAGCAAAGCTTCCCAGGGCTGTGCCGCTGCCTCTGCGTCTGGGAGGACCCTCGAACCGAGACCTTCGTGGGGTACGTGCGGCCCCATCCCGGCGGCGCCGGCGACTTTTCGGAAGACGCCGTGCGGCAGCGCGTGGCGGAGCGGGGAGCGGCCCTGCACGCGCTGCTGCGGCACCGCCACCAGCTCCGCCTGGCCCGCGACTTCGCCCGACGCCTCAAGGCCTCCTCCGACTTCCTTGCGGCAGCTGCTGGTGGCGCCGGGGCCCGGAGAGCCCGGGGAGCCCTCGCCGGCGCTGCGGGAGCTGTGCCTGGAGCTGCGGGCACACGCGGGGCACTGGGCCGCGCTGCTGCGGCGGCTGCGGACGGACTCGTGGCTGCAGGCGCTGCCGCAGCGCCGGGGCGAGGCCGTGGCGCACATGCGGCGGGCGCTGCTGCTGCCCGCCCTGATGGCCACGCGCCTGGCCGGGCAACGCATCGAGGGACGGCTCCGGGCGCTCGGCCGCCCCTGCACCCCTTCCCCCTGACTCTGAGTTCCCTGGCTGACCTCTTGCCAGGGGCTGGAGATCTACAACCGCGGGGTGCAGGGGCTGTGGCGAGGAGCTGGGCCCTGAGGCCGAGGTCCCCAGCGCCTTCACAGTGGGCGGGGTGCTGCGGCTGCTGGCCGCCGAGCGTGGCCGGGCCGTGGCCCGGAGGCTCCAGCCTCTCCTGTGGCCCCGGAATGGGAACGTCAGGGACGGACACGTCCGCTGGGAGGACGTGGCGGTGCCGTGGCCACCGGGACATGACGCAGCTGAAACGGGCAAAGGGGTGGACGCGGAACCTCCCGGAGCGGAGGCGCCACCGGCGCTGGTGGCTGAGCTGGAAGCGCTGTGCCAGGAGGACGAGGAGCTGATGGGACGCATTTTTGGGGCGCTGGTGGCTTCGGCCGACAGCCTGTGGCAGCCGGTGCTGTCAGAGAGCCCAGAGCCCCCAGGGCTGGCCCCGGGACTGCGGCCAGGCAGTGCAGGCGGCTGGAAGGCCGTGCGGTGGCTGGACGCCGCCCGCGGCCCCGCGGCCGCAGCGCTGAGTGCCCGGTACCGCCCGCTGCTCTGGGAGGCCGCGGGCACCGTGCTGGGGGACAGCCCGGGCACCCCTCCCGCCACCCCCAGTGCCACCGTCACCGCGGCGTGGGAGCTGAGCCGCGCGCTCGCTGTCGGTACGTGGGGGTCTGGGGGGTTCTGGGGGGGTTCCCTCAGAGCGTCCCTGCCCTGACCCCTGCTGTGTCCCCACAGCCCATGTGCCCCCTGAGTGCCAGGAGGAGCTGGGGGGGCTCTGCCTGCGCCTGCTGTGCCGGAGCATCCTCTGCAGCTGGGACACGGGTACGGGGCGCTGGGGGAGCACAGGAGGGACACGGGTACAGGGGGCTGGGGGAGCACAGGAGGGGGTACATGGTGTGGGCTATGGGGTACAAGGTGGGGGGCACTTGGTGGATGTGAGTTGAGGGAGTGGGGGATGCTGTGAAGTGGTGAATTGTTGGTGTGCACGTGGGCGATGTTGGGGCCTTCTGACTGTTTCTCCCCCAGGTTTTACCCGTGCTCTGGGCTCAGGACTGTCAGACAAGTGCTTGGAGACCCCGGGGGGGTCCCCGGGGCCAGGGTGCAGCCGCACAGCCCAGCAGCTACGGTTCCTCTTCCCGGCCCTGGCGCTGGCCCTGCGCTGCCTGCGTCTGCTGCCCGCCCACCTGCACGGTGAGAGGGCTCCGGGGGTGGGGGGCAGCTGGGGCTGGGGATCCTCTCTGTGCTGACCCCCACCCTCAGCCCCCCCCGGGGGTCTCTGCCTGCGGCTGCAGGTGCTGGGCCGGTGCCTGGCGGTGGTGGCGGCCGCCCACGCGTGGCTGACGGGCCGGGCCGGGCGGTACCTGGCGGCCTGGGCGCTGCCTCAGTTCCTGCTGCTCACCCAGGGAGACCTGCAGGTACAGGGGGCACAGGGTGGGGGGCACGGGGGTCTGGGGGGATGCAGAGGGGCTGGATTCACTCCAGCTGCTCCCCTCCAGGTGCTGAAGGCAGAGGCAGAGCAGCTGATGGTGCAGGTGAGCCAGACCTTCCCAGAGCCAGAGGACATTCCTGGGGACAGCCCTCCCGAGCCACTCCCCAGCCCGGGATCCCCGTGGGAGCTGCAGCTCTGCCGGCAAATCCGCGACGTTTCCAACAGCATCCAGGTATGGCGGGACTGCGGGAGAGGCATCCTGAGCACCAGGATGGATGTGTCACCCAGTGTCACCCTGCGTCACCCCGTGTTCCCCGTGTCCCAGCTCTTCTCCAGGGATGTGCTCTGGATGTTCTCCACCAGCTGCAAGCGGCTCTCGGCAGAGATCTTCGACCAGACGATGCCGCTGGGCCGGCACTGGAGGCTCAGGCCGCGCGCTGGTGGGTGTTGGGGGGGATGTGGGGTGCTTGGGGGGGCTTTAAGGGGTTGCTGAGCTGGGTCCCCGTGTCCCCCCAGAGCTGCCCAGCTCCCCCAGCGCGTACGCGGCGGCCGCGGTGCAGGCGGTGCTGGGGCAGGTGCTGCAGGGGGCCCAGACCCTGCCCCACGACGCCCAGGTGCCCACCCTGGCACGGGTCACCACGGCCTTCCTGGAGGCCTGGATGGATCACATCCTGACCCGCCGGATCAAGTTCAGGTACTGGGGACAGGGGCCCACAGCTAGGGGGTTGTGCCAGGGGTGCCAGTGGGGTCCTGAGGGTCCCAGCGGCAGTTCTGGGGGTCCCAGTGGGGTTCTGGGGGTCCCAGCTGCAGTTCCAGAGGTCCCAGTGGCAGTGCTGGGGATCCTAGTGGCAGTTCTGGGAGTCCCAGTGGCAGTTCCAGGGGTCCCAGTGGGGTTCTGTGGGTCCCAGTGGCAGTGCTGGAGGTCCAAAGCCAGGCCAGGGGGCCCAGTGTCAGGCTGGGGTCCCAGTGGGGATCCTAGTGGCCCTGGTGACAGTTCCAGGGGTTCTCTGGGCAGTTTTGGGGGTCCCAGTGGTGGTCTGGGGGGTCCGACGGCAGCGCCATGGTCTCCGCGGTGGTCCTGGAGCGTGGTGGTGGTGCCGGAGGTTCTGGTGGGGTCCTGCTGGGGATTCCAGGGGTCCCACCCTGCTCCCCATCCCAGCCTGCAGGGTGCCCTGCAGCTCCGGCGGGACTTTGAGGCGGTGCGGGAGCTGGTGTGCTCCGAGAGCTCCGGGCTGGCTCCCGAGGCCCGGCAGGCTCTGCAGGCCCTCTGCATCTTCCGACACACGGACACGGCCGTGCGGTGCCTCCTGCAGCAGCCGGGGGGGCTGGGGCGGCCCCCCCGGGGCTGGGGCAGCCTCCGGCGCTGCTGTGAGAGCGGGGCGGGGTGGGAATGGGGTGGGAATGGGTGGGATGGGGTGGAGATGGGATGGGGTAGGGTGAGATGGGGTTAGGAGGTGAGGTTGGGACAAGGATGGTTGGGGATGGGATTGGAATGGGGATGGAGATGGGGACAGGAACCCGCACCGGGAGCAGGATCTGATATCTCAGCCTATCCATCCCTTCCCAGGCTCAGACGAAGGCGCCCACCCCCTGGAACCATCCTTGGACCCTCTCCCCGACCTGGACCGTCTGGAGGGGCCGGGCCCAATCCCAGGAACCCCCCCGCTGGCTCCAGAGGCCGATCTCCCGTCCCGTCCCGAGTCCCCGTTCCCGGGCAGCCAGCAGCAGTGGCTGTCCCTGCGGCTGCACCGCGCCCGCCGCTGGCGTGTGCCGGGGCTGCCGTGTGTTGGCAACAGCCCCGAGGGCTGACCTGGAATAAACCTGGAAACCACACCATGGCCGTGGCTATGTCTGCGGGTGGGAATTCGGGGTACGGGTGGTCCGGCATCGCTGGGGTGTTGTCCTGGGGTTCCAACTGCGGCCAGTTGCTGGTAGGCAGGATCTAATTGGAACTTTTGTGGGGAGACTGGTGGGGCTGGGGGGCCCTGGAGGGGCTGGGGGTGCAGGATGGGATGCCCTTAGGGGCCCTGGGGGACGCTGCGGGTGCGTAGCTGGAGTTTCAGGGTGGTCCTCTGGGGGTCCTTTGGGTATCCCCGGAGAGGCTGGAGAGGTCAACAGGTGTGACAAACCGGACGTGAGGAGCGTGGGCCGTGTGGCAGGGCTGGTCGGGGACACCCTGCGGTGTCGCTGTCCCCTCGGGGAACCGGTTTGGGTTCCGCGGGATACCGTGGAGGACCGAGCTTTCGCCTCCTCCTCCAACCCGCCAGGGGGCGCTCGCGGAACAGGCCCCGCCACCACGCGGCGCAGCGCTGACGTCACGAGCGCGACGGCCCTGATGGCGGGCGAGCGGCGGCGGCGCGGCGGGGACGGACCCCGGGAACGGCCCCGGGAGCGGCTCCGGGATCGGGACCCGAAACTACGGCAACAGCAAAAGCCGCCGCGGAGCTCCGGGCGGGGTCGGACGGCGCTGGCGCTTACAGCGGCGGCGGCAGCGCTGGCGCTGGGTCTGGCGGCGGCGGTGGCCGAATGGAAGCGGTGGAGCGAAGCCTCCCGCCTCGTCACCCCCCACCCCGCGCCCCCCGCCGTCCCCCCTGGCTCCACCGGGCCTCTCGCATCGCCTGCCTATTTCTGGGGCACGTACCGGCCTCACGTTTACTTCGGGATGAAGACGCGGAGCCCGCGGGCTGTCGTGACCGGTGAGGGGCGCGGGGGGCTCCGCCCCGCCCTGGGGCTCGTCCGGCCCCGCTCCCACCACGAGAGCCGCCCCTGACACCTCCCCGCCCCTCCAGGACTGATGTGGCTCCAACACGGAAGCAACTTGCGGCACGCGAGCGAGCAGAACGACGGCGTGTCGCGATATGGGTGGCTGATGCACGACGGGGAGAATTTCGGAGTGCAGGAGATCCACGATGAGGGGCTGGTGCTGAGAACAGAGTTCGTGAAGCAGCCGGGGGGAGACCACGGTGGCGACTGGAGCTGGCGGGTCACAGTGAAAACGGAGGTGAGGGGATGAGAGCGGGACAGGGGTTGGAATGCCGAGGAGCTTTTGTCATCCTCCTCTTCCTCCTCCCCAGGGCAAGGGCCCGGCCCCTCTCCTGTCCCTTTTCTTCTACGTGGCCACGGATGGGCAGGGGACACTGCGGCCGGTGCTGGAGAACGGGACACGGCTGGCAGCCGTGGCAGGGACGGCTGAGGAGCTTGGGGACTTCACCCTCACCTTCCTGCCCCCCACCGGGGAGGGCGGGGAGGGGCCCAAATATGCCAGGTGAGTGTCCAGGCTGCACCCTCCAAACCTTCTGTGTCCCCTCCATCTGCCCCCATGTCCCGTTTCCCATCCCTGACTCTCCTATTCCCCCCCAGTTACAACTTCCTGGCCGCGGGGGTGCCAGGACTGCACCGTCTCACCGACCTGGTCCGGCAGAGCCTCCGCGAGAGCTCCGTGTTCTCCCCGCCGGGCCGACCTCGCCGCCGCTTTTTCGGGGTGTCCGGCGCCGGGGGGCTGCCCGGGGAGCCTCCACGGGGGCAGGTGCTGCTGCACCAGGTGACGCTGGAGCCGCCGGCGGTGCTGGAGGTGACGCTGGAGTCGGGAAGCGCGGCGGGGGCGCGGCGCGGGCGGCTGGCGGGGCCGGCGCTGAGCGCGGCGCTGGCCCGGCACGCGGCCGCCTTCGAGCGACGCTTCGAGGACACTTTCGGCCTCGAGGCGCGCGGGGCGTCCCTCCCGCAGCGCCGCTTCGCCCAGGCCGCCCTCAGCGAGATGCTGGGCGGGATCGGCTTCTTCCACGGCCGGTCCCTGCTGCGCTCGGAGCACCGGGAAGAGCCGGTGCCCGGCGCCGAGTCCACGCTGTTCACGGCCGTGCCCTCGCGCTCCTGCTTCCCGCGCGGCTTCCTGTGGGACGAGGGCTTCCACCTGCTGCTGCTGGGCCGCTGGGACCCCGCGCTGGCCCGCGACATCCTGGCGCACTGGCTCGACCTGCTGAACGCCGACGGCTGGATCCCGCGGGAGCAGATCCTGGGGGAGGAGGCGCGCGCCCGGGTGCCCGCCGAGTTCGTGCTGCAGCACAGCGAGACGGCGAACCCCCCGACGCTGCTGCTGGCGCTGGAGCGGCTGCTGCCCGACGCGCCCCTGCCCTACCTGCGCCGCCTCTTCCCGCGCCTGCGCGCCTGGTTCGAGTGGCTGAACCGCACCCAGGCCGGCCCCGAGCCCTTCACCTTCCGCTGGCGTGGCCGCGACCCCGACCCCGAGCGCTTCCTGAACCCCAAGACGCTGTCGTCGGGGCTGGACGATTACCCCCGCGCCTCTCACCCGTCCGAGCAGGAGCGGCACCTGGACCTGCGCTGCTGGATGGCGCTGGGCGCCCGCGTGCTGGCGGCGCTGGCCGAGCGCCTGGGCGAGTCCCCCGCGCCCTATCGCGACACGGCCACCGCCCTGAGCGACAACGACCTGCTGGACAGGCTGCACTGGGCGCCCGAGCTGGGCGCCTTCGCTGATTTTGGCAACCACAGCGCGGCCGTGGCTCTGCGCTGGCACCGCCCGGCCCCCGTGCCCGGCGCGCCCCCGCCGGCCCCGCGGCTGCTGCGGGAGGTGCGGGAGGCGCCGCGGCCGCGGTTCGTGGACGCTTTGGGCTACGTCAGCCTGTTCCCGCTGCTGCTGCAGCTGCTCCGAGCGGACTCCCCGCGGCTGCCGGCGCTGCTGGGCTCCATGCGCGACGAGAGGCGGCTGTGGACGCCCTTCGGGCTGCGCTCGCTGGCCCGCGACAGCCCCTTGTACCTGCGCCGTAACACCGAGCACGACCCCCCGTACTGGCGCGGCTCCGTCTGGGTCAACATCAACTTCCTGGCGCTGCGGGCGCTGCGCGGCTACGCGCGGGCCGAGGGGCCGCACCGGGAGCTCGCGGCGCGGCTGTACCGGGAGCTGCGCCAAAACCTCGTGGCCAACGTGTTCCAGCAGTACGAAGCCACCGGCTTCCTGTGGGAGCACTACCGGGACAGCGACGGCGCCGGGCAGGGTTGTCGCCCCTTCGCCGGCTGGACCGCGCTCGTTGTGCTGGCCATGGCCGAGGACTATTAATGTCAGGGGGGTCCCCGTGCCCCCTGCCCGCCTGGCGCGCTCAGGGCCAGGGGAGGCATTGGGGGGCTGTGCCAGAGCACCCCTGCCTGCCCTGCAATAAACCTCCACGACTGGCGTCTCGCCACCCGTGTCGGGGTGTCGCATTTGCTGACTCCGGATGCCCCCTGTGCCACGGGGGGAGGATGTTTTGCCCCCTCCCCATGGAGTCGTGGGTCGCTGCCCAGCCCAGTGCACTCATCACAAGGGGCAATGGTACTTCCACATCTCTTTAATGGTGAGAGAACACTCCGGGATCACCCATCCCGTGGTCTGGGGAACCCCCCCCAGGCTATGGGGCCCCCCTAGGCAGCAGCACCGGGATCATGGGGGAGGCCCCAGGAGCAGTTTGGAGGGGAAGGCGGCCCCAGCAGGACCCCGCCACACTGCAGGGTAGGTGTCAGTCGGGGCAAGGGGCCCCCAGAGGCTCCGTGATGAGTCCAGACCCCAGCTGGGGGTCCTGGGGACAGGGCTCAGACAGGCAGCACAGGTGAGCCAGGCCCCCCATCACCCCCCGGTGCCCCGCAGCCCTCAGGCTCACCCTCATCCTCCTCTAGGCCCCGGCCCACCTCGATGCCCGAATCCCCTGTGAGCCGCCGGTGCCGCCCGGGACACCCCCCTAGCACCGCTCTGCCTCCCCCATCCTCACCCCCCTCGGTGTCAGAGCAGGGGCGGCCCTCAGCCTCACAGAAATCTGGGAGAACTTGTTTGGGGGGGCCCCCATGGGCCGGCAGCTCCTCAGGCAGGGGCAGGTCCCAGCTGGCACCGGTGCCGGTGCTGCTGGAGCCGCCGGCGCTGCCACTGCCCGGGCCCGGCTCCGGGTCCGTCTCGTCGGTGCCCGGCGCCGAGAGCGAGGAGCTGCTGGGGGAGGAGGCGCAGGAGCAGCCACAGGAGCAGGAGCTGCAGCCCCCAGAGGAGCCGGGGGACAGTGAGGGGCTCCCGGGGCTGTAGGGCGGCGGCGGCGTCCCGGGGCGCTGCGCCACTTCCTCGTACGCCGGGAGCTTGAAGGAGGCCAGCAGCCCTGGAGAGGGGGAAGAAGGGGTGTCAGGGGGACACCCCAGACACGGGAGGGGACCAGGAAATGGCCCCAAGAGGATGAGATGAAGGGGGAGGGCACAGCTCGGCACAGGGCAGAGCTGAGGGGATGTGGGGTTCATGGGGATGAGGGGCTCATGGGGATGAGGGCCAGGGAACTGGAGAGCACAGCCCGAGGCAGGGATGGGGTTGTGGGGATGGGGTTGTGGACAGGGGAATGTGGGGCAAGAGCAGGGGATCTGGGATATCGGGGGATGGCACAGGAGGACCTGACTCAGTCAGATCCCCCATGAGGATGGTAGGGTATGAGGGGATGGGGGTGACACACGTGGGATGCTGTGGGTGCCGATTCACCCCCATGGAGGGGGGTGGTGCTGGCAGCGGCCGGGATTGGGGGCGGCTACGGGGGGGATTCAGAAGCCCCTCACTCACGGAGGTCCCCCGAGGACGGGGGGTACTGGCAGGCACCGTGGTAGGCGATGAGGTTGATCTCACGCTGCCGCTGCTGCTGCTGCAGGCGCAGCTTGGCCCGGCGGTGCCGGAACGCGCAGCAGCAGCTCAGCAGGATCAGGATGGTCCAGAGCAGCCAGAACCCTGCGGGAACGGGGGCACGGAGCGGCGGGGTCACCCTCACGCAGAAGCCCCGCTCCCACAGTGGGTCCAGCTGCAGCCCCCAGAGCCTCCCACAACGCTCAGTCTCCGCAGGGTCGCGGCTCTTCCTGAGCCTCCAACGCCCCTCGGAGCCCGCAAGCTCCCAGAGCCACAGAATCGCTCCGGAGGTCTCGATTTCTCCCGGAGCTCTCAGTCCCGGTCCCCCAGCCCAGATCTCGCAGGACTCACACAGAGCCCTTAGCCCCGACACAGCCCTTACCCTGCCCGAGTGGCAGAACCGCTCCCCGGAGTCCCGGATCCTCCCGAAGCCATCATCCCGCCCAGAATCCCCGCTCCCCTCCGTTCTCCGCGGGTCCCCCCCGCACTCACACCACAGCTCGTAGTAGTAGGTGCAGCAGCCGCTCTCCCCGCAGCAGTGCCCGGTCTCGCACACGTAGGGCCGGTTGTTCACCCCCGGGCAGAACTCCCGGGCCTGCGGGCACGGCCGCACCGTCACCGCGGCCCCGCGCGCGGCCCCCCCGCCCCGGCCCGCCCGGTACCTGCGGGTGCTGCCGGCCCAGCAGCGCGGCCCAGGCCCCCTCGGCGCTCCCGGGCCGCTCCATGGCGCCGCCGCCTAAAGCCCGCCGCGGCCCCGCGCCCGCCCGGCAGCGGCCCCCACCGCCCGCAGCAGCCGCCGCCGCCCCGTCGCCGCCGCCGCCGCCATCGCTGCCCCCGCGGCCGCCGCCGCCCGGGCCGGGGCCGTCGCCGCCGCCATGACGCCCGGCCCGAAATCCCGCCCCTCCGACAAGAGTCGGCCAATCAGAGGACGGTCCGCGGCTAACAGCCAATCGGCGTCGGCAGCGCCGCCCGGCTGCAGCCAATCGCTCGCCGTCTGCCTGAGCCTCACGCCCAACAACAGAGACAAAGGAGCCGAGCCCCGCCCCCGCCTTGAATGGCGGCCACAGCGACCAACCGGATATGGAGCACCGCCCCCAGGCTCTGACTGACAGCGTCACTCGCCAATCGCGACCCAATCGCGACCTCCACGGAGAACGAGGCCCCGGGCAGGCACTCGGCACAGCGCGGCCAATTGGCGCGCAGGCACCGCGTCTTCCGTCTGATTGGCAGAGCGTCCGACTAGTCAGGGTCGCCACTCTCCGATGGGCAGGGCTGCAGCCAATGGGCGCCGCCGGAGAGCGCCCCGCCCACCCGGGACGGACCATAACGCACGGAGGATGGGGGGAGCTGGGCTGTTCCACAGCGCTGCTTGGGGGGGGGGGGTCTGTACCATACTGCTGCCGGGGGGCGGTTCGGACTGTACCACAGCGCTCCCGGGGGTCGTGCTGCCTCCCCATCCCAGCAGGCCCACACACGGTTCCTTCAACAACAGCCTTTAATCAGCTTCGCGACACCAAGACCCGCCTTTTCCGGGGAACCTCTACTCCCACAGGGCCACCCTCAGTCCCTGCTAAGGTCCCCAACCCTCTGTGTCCATGGTGGAGAGGCTGGAGCCCCCTGGAGCTCCACATCCTTGTTGTCCACATCCATCTGGATGAGCCAGAGCTCCCTGTGTCCACGAGGAACTGCAGCCATCCAGGTCTCCTGTGTCCATGCGGAGCGACCAGAGCCTCCGTGTCTACAGCAGCGCGTTGTCCTGGCCTCCTGGGTCCACGTGGAAGATCTGGAGCTCCCCACAGCCCTCCAAGTTCCAGGGTGAAAATCTACAGGCTCCTCCTCCGTGTCCATGTGGGTAATCCAGACCCCTCTGGAGCTCCGTACTGCCCGGCGACGTGGCCCTTCGTACCCACGGCAAAGGATCCGCAGCCCCCGGGAAGGGTCGGTATCCCCTGGGGAGGGTCCGTAGCCCCCCGCAGCCCCCTCGGTGGGGCTCACCCCGGGCTCTGCAGCAGCTGCAGGTTGCGCCGGTAGCAGTCCAGGCTGCAGAGCGGGCGGCCGGTGCGGGCGCAGCTGTACCGTTTGACGTTGGGGCAGCCGGGCACGGCGCAGGGCTGCGCGGGGGGCACGGGCGGGGCGGCGGCGGGGGGCAGCGGCAGCGGCAGCCCGGCGGGGAAGGACACGGTGATGCCGTCGGCGGCGCTGCGGTAGTGCACGACGGGGCAGGGCGCGGGGCGGGCGCGGCGCTCGCGCAGGGCCCTCACCTTGGCCTTGTGCGTGCGCGTCAGGCGCTCGATGGTTTGGTTCTTGCTCTCCTCGGCCTTGCGGGCGGCCTGGAGCCGCCGGCGCCGCGCCCGCTCCTCGCGCTTCTCCCGCATCTCCTCCGTCACCTCCTTGGCCTTGGCGCCCATGGGCAGCTGCAGCAGGGGCTGGCTCTGCTGCTTGTGCAGCAGCGCGCGCTGCAGGGATGCGATGGGGCGTCACGGTCTGGGAGATCCACGCAGCTCCCTCCCTGCCCCAGGGCTCCAAACCGGCTCTCCGCCAGTCCCAGGGCTCCCCAAAACAGCAGTTCTGGGCTCCCTGCGGCCCTCCCAGATGGCCTCAGTTGTGCCCCGGGGGCTCTGAGGGTCCCCAGTAGCCCATCAGCCCGGCTCCCTTCTGGTTCTGGAGCTCCCTGAGCGCCCCAAACCGCCTTAGCCCCTCCCCAGACCCGTGCCAGCAGCTCTGCAGCCCCCAGAGCCCCCCCTCAGCCCTGCCCCCAGTGCCCCCGTGACCCCTGACCTGCCGGGCCGTCAGGAGGGACTCGTCCACCTCCCTCTTGATGTCACCGTTGTCGTCCAGCTCCCCTCTCTCAAGGGCCGCCAGCCAGCGCCGCTCCTCCTCCTCCTCTTCCTCCTCCTCTTCCTCCTCTTCCTCCTCCTCACGGGGAGGGAAGCAGCTCTCGGGGTCCAGCTCGGGCAGTGGGGAGGGAGCTAGGTTGCTGTCCTCATCTGGGGAGGGGCCGCGATGGGAACAGTCACAGAGGCCACACCATGCTGGGGTCATCAGAAGGGCCCAGAGCACCCCCTCCCCGGCCAGCCCTCGCTCTGAACCCCCCTACGTTTCCCCCCAGGGCTTCCCCTGCCCTCTGAGCCCCCCGTGAATCCCCCCTGCTCACCTAGCCAGGCCCGGTACTGCTCGATGGGGACCCCCTCGCTGGGCTCCTCCTCGTCACCTCCCAGCAGCGGCGACGGCGAGTGCGTCCCCTCGGGGACCACCGTGAACGTGGGGACGCTGTAGGGGAAGACGGAGGAGTTTGGGGACGCTCATGAGGCCGAGATGGGGGGTCCCGGGGAAGGGGATGCAATGGAAACACGCCCGGCCCAGCCTCCCTCCTCCTCCCACATCTGCCCCCCAGCTCCCTCCTCACCTCTTGGTGCCCAGGATCTGCCCTCCCAGCTTAATCCGGAGCCGCAGCCGGGGCTGCTTCGGCGGTTCGGGACCCGGGGGCGGCCCCGCCTCGTGGTGGTGCCGCTTCTTGTGCTTCTTCTTGTGCTTCTTGTGTTTCTTCTTGTGGCCGCCATGGCCACCCGCCTCGCCCTCCTGCCCTGTGAGGGGGGGACACGGGGTCAGCGAGGGGTCCCCGCGGGCCCTTCCCCGCCGGGGAGCGACCCCGCCGCCCCCCCGGACCCTCCGCGATCCCGCGCCCTCTCACCGTGGCCTCCGGCCTCCATCCCGCCGCGCCGCCAGGCCCTGCGCATCCGGCTGCGGGGGACCCGATTCCGGACGGACTCACTTCCGCCCGACCTCACTTCCGCCCGGCCTTACTCCCGCCCGTTATCCGGGGCGGGTGACGCTGCCGCCGCCATGTTTGAAGTGGGCACGCTGTACGACGCCCCGGAGGAAAACTGGTGCCGCGGGTGCTTTTGGGCCGCCCGGGGCAGAGGTGTGAGCTCAGGTGTGAACTCACTCAGGTGTGAGCTCACTCAGATGTGTGTGAAACCACAGGGTGAACACGTAGGTGCGAGCCGTGGGATGCTGCGGGGCTGTTCCTGCCCAGCCGCGGGTCCTGGGGACAATGGCATCCCGGGGGACATGGGCGAGGGCAGTGCCAGCAGCTCCGGGGGTGATCCTGCCCCTCTGCCCTGCCCAGGTGAGGCACGTCTGGAGTGCCGTGTCCAGCTCTGGGCTCCTCGGGACCAGAACGACCTGGAGCTCCTGGAGCGGGGGTGATTTGGGGGTGATTTGGGGTCTGGAGCACTTGCCAGGCTGAGGGAGCTGGGTCTGGTTTGTCCCGGCAGGACACTGAGAGAGGACTTCATCAATCCACACAAATATCCCAAATATCTGTACAAAACCTCCAAGTACCCACCCCGATATCTCAAATATCCCCACAAACCTCTCGAATACTCACCCAAACATCTCAAATATCCGCACAAACCTCTCAAACACCCACCCCAATATATCAATTATCCACACAAAACCTTCAAATACCCACCCCAATATCTCAAATATCCGCAGAAACCCCTCAAATACCCACGCCAACATCCCAAATATCCACCCAAATCTCTCACCTGAGAGTGGATCCCACCCGTCCGCACAAAACCCCCACCCAGCCCCACAAATATCCCCCCGGGGTGTCAGGACGGTGCCCAGGGCGGTTGGAGGAGTTTTGGCCACGAGCCGAACATAAACCCCAACTCAGGGCGAGGCAGAGCTGCTCCCCACGAGGGGGACAGGTGTGTCACCTCTGCAGGTGACATCTCCAGAGGGCCCTTCCCACCCCGACCGCTCGGCGGTTTTGGGGGATTCCCTGCGGGGACACGCGTGCGACAGCTCCTCGTGTCACACACACACACACACACAGACACACAAACACGGAGATGTCACAGCCCGACACGCACGGTGACACCGCCCGCCCCCCGCCCGCAGCTGCCGCTGTCCCGGGCCATTGTCCCGCCCGTGCCAGGAGCCGCCGGCACCGATCGCCGCCGCCGCGGCATCCCGGAGCTGGGACCGGCATCTCCCCGTGCAGCCACCCCGGTGTCTCCCACCTGTCCCAGGTGTGCCGGAGTCCGGGCGAGCTCCTGGGAACGCTCCGGACGCCGGGGTTCTCTTGGACTCCGCGTCCCGGAGCACCGGGACCCCCAGAACATCCCCCCACCCGCCCCCGGGCTGCCGGGACCTCGGGAACCCCGGGACCCCGCACAAAGCTCCGGCTCACTTGGGACTCCGGGACCCCCCGAGATTTCCCGCACCCCCGAGATCCCCCAAGACCAGCGGGACCCTCCAACAATCTCGGGACCCCCCGGGACCCGCCGCCCATGTTCCGGCGGGACGAGCGCAGCCGCGCCACGGTGGCGAGGGGGTCAGCGCTGGACATGGAACTGCGCCGGGGCCGCTGCTGCCCCCCGGCCCCGGCAGCGCAGGTACGGCAGCACCGGGAGCACCGGGAGCAGCCCGGGCACGAGGCCACGGGGGCGGCCCCTCCCTGCCCCCCGGGCCCCCCGGCCCGTCCCGCTGCCCCGGCCCAGCCGGGAATTCCGGTGGGATCCGGTACAGCGGGAAGCGCCCGCGCCCCCGGCACCCGACGGGGAGGAGGTGGGGGGGGGGGAACTGGGAGAACTGGGAGCGACTGGGAGGGGACAGAAGGTGGGGGTGGCGGTGCCGGAAGGTGGCACAGGGGGTGTCCGAGGGACACGCGGGGTCCTGGTGGGTCTGGGGGGGGTCCCGGTTCGCCCCAAACCCCAGTGCGTGTTGAGGTGGGGTTCTGGCATCTTTTGGGGGGTCTCGGCAACTTTTTGGGGGTCCCAGTGCCCGGAGTGCGTTCGGGGGGTCCCAGTCCACCCAGTCCCAGCTGCATTTTGGGGGTTCGCGGCTCGCTCGGGGTGGATCTTGGTGCGTTCGGGGGGTCCCAGTTCACCCAGTCCCAGCCGCCCATTAAGGGGTCCCGGTGTACTGGGGGGGGGGTCCCAGTTCACCTGGCACACCCGCACTCGGGGGGCTCCGGTGCCTGATGCACATTGGGGGGGTCTCAGTGCATTCGGGGGGGTTCCGGGGGCATCCTGGGGTGGATCTGGTGCATTTTGAGGGCTCTTGGGGGGGTCCCGGTGGAGACGGGGGTGTCCCCATCTTTCAGTACCAACTGCACTTGGCAGCTCCGGGTTCACTTGAGGGTGGCTCCCGCTTCACCCGGGGGTGTCTTGGCGCGCTCTGAGGGGTCTTGCTGCTCTTGGGGGTCGTCCCAGGGCATTTGAGCGCATCCCGGTGCTCTTTGGAGGGAGCCCCGGTGCATCCCGAGGGGTCTCGGTGCACTCAGCGCGGGGTTGGTGCCCGCGGGGGCCGTCCCGGTCCCCCGGTTCCAGCCGCACGCGGCGGCTCCGGTTCGGTTGGGGCGGTCCCGGTGCCCCCCGCGGGGGGGGTCGGGGGTCGGTCTCGCCCCCCCCCCCCCCGTGCGCACCGCCTGTTTCCGCCCAGCAGGGGGCGCCCTCGGCCCATTCCCGGTGTCCCGGAGCCCCGCGGGGGGGGGGGCGGGGGGGACACGGAGGCGGCTCCTGGGAGAAGGGAGGGGAGAGGGGGGGGACACGGGGAACGGGGGACACGGGGCGGGACGTGGGGCGGGGGCGGCCGCCGCTTCCTGTGCGCGATCGCGGCCGAGCGGGAGCGGCCGGAGGTACCGGGAATGGGGGGGCAGCGCTGCTGCACCGGGGGTGGGGGGGCGCGGGGGGCGCGGGGGTCCCGGTGTCCGTTCCCCGTGTCCCCCCGCACGGAACCCCGTCTCCTCCTCCCAACCCCTCCTCCAGTGCCGTTCCCGGAGCCCCGTTCCGCACCCCCGGGCCAGGGTGTTCCCCCCTTTCCCCGCACCCCTTTTCCCGTCCCCGGCACCCCCAGGCTCCGCACCCTGACCCCGCGTCCGACACCCCGTCCTCTGCCTGTACCCCAAAGCCTGTCCCCCGTCCTCTGCCTGCACCCCAAAGCCTGGAACCCCCTCCCCTGCACCCCAAACCCTGCGCCCCGTCCAGTGCCCTGCCCCCTCTCCTGTCCCCATAAATCCCTTCCCTGGCCCCAAAACCCTGCCCCTCTTTTCCCATCCCCACACTCCATCTTGTCTCCTGCATCCCCTTTTCTCCGTCTCTTCTCTTGTGCCTGCACCCCCAAACCCTGCACCCCAAACCCTGCATTATCTCCCTGCCCCAAATCCCCTCGGTGCACCCCAAACCCTGAACCCCGATCCCGGCACTCCAAATCCTGCATTCCCTCCCTGCGCCCCAAACCTTGCCCCTAATCCCCTCCGTGCACCCCAAACCCTGCACCCCAAACCCTGCAGCCCGAATCCTGCCCGTAATCCCCTCCCTGCGTCCCAAACCCTGCACCCCAAACCGTGCATCCCAAACCCCGCACCCCGTTCTGCCCCCATCTTCCCATCTGTGCACCCCCCTCCTCTCCCCGCACCTCACTCCCGCACCCCTCATCCCATCCCCGCACCCCTTTCCCCTTCCCCTCGCACCCCAATCACTTCCCTTCCCCTCCCCGCACCCCAAATCTTCCCCCTCTCGCCCCCCCCCCAAATTCCTCCGCCCCTCCCTGCGCCCCAAACCCAGCCCGCCCCATCCCCTCCCCGCCCCCGCTGCCCTTTCCCGCACAGTTCCCCCCTTGTTCCCTGGGAGGGGGCGGAGATTTGGGGAGGTCACACAACGCGGAGACGCCCCCCCCCCCCCAAAAAAAATTCCAGGGAGGTCCCCGAGCACGTGGGGGGGACCCCCTTACACACACACACACACGCACCCCGAATTCCCGGGGGAGGGAATCCAAAGCCCCTTTTCTCCCCGCAGCCACCTCGGTGCGGGTGGGGGGCGGCCCCCACTACACCCCAGCGCTGGATGCGGCGGGACCCCCTTGGGGGGCTTTGGGGGGACCCCCCAAAATAACTGGGGGGGTCCCGGGGGTCCCGATGGAGGTGGGGGGGGGCCGCCGGCTGCGGATCCTGGAGGATCTCAACATGCTCTACATCCGCCAGATCGCCGCCAGCATCCAGGTGGGAATTTTTGGGGGGGACCCCCCCTCCCCGAATCCAAATCCGGGATCCCCCGGGACCCCCCGGGAAACCCGCGGTCCGGGGGCTCCGGGGGGTCCCGGGGGATCCCGGAAAGATGGAATGAGCTCCTCATCCCAAGGGATTCCCCCCTTCAGGAGCCCCCCAAAACCACGAGAGGGGGGATTTTTTTTTGGGGGGGGGGCTCCCTCTGTTTCCAGCGGGGGGTTATTTATAGGTGATGACGTCACTGGAAGGGGAGGGTGGGGGGACAGGGGCGGGATCGGGATCGGGATCGGGATCGGGATCGGGGTCGGGATCGGGATCGGGATGGAGGAGCGGGAGGTACCGGGAAGGAGTTGTGGGGCTGAGGGAGGTCGGTGTGTGGGGGCGGATTTTGGGGGGGGGGGGGGTGCTTGGTGAACCTTGGGGGGGTTTTTGGGGTGCGCGGTGGATCTGTGGGGCACGCGGGGTGCAGGGTGAGTTTGGGGTGGGTTTGGTAAATCTGTGGGGCGGGGGATGTGGTTTTTTTTAGGGGGGCGCACGGTAAATCTGTGGGGCACGTGGTTCTCTTGTGGGGTGCAGGATGGATCTGTGGGGTGCATGGTTCCCCTAGGGGGTGCTGGGTGGGTTTGTGGGGTGCGTTCCCCGCCTTTGGGGTGCACGGCGCACCTGTGGGGCGCCTGGTTCCCTTATGGGATGCGCAGTGTGTTTCTGGGGCGCCTGGTTCCCCCAGTGGGGTGCGGGAATAATTTGTGGGGTGCCTGGCAAACTTATGGGGTGCACGATGGATCCGTGGGGCGCGCGGTAAATCCGTGGGGCCCGCAGCGCACCCGTGGGGCGCACGGCCTGGTTTTGGGGTTCACGGATTCCCCGCGGGGTATGTGAGGTGTCTGTGGGGTTTTCCTGAGAAATCCCTGGGGTGCACCACGTGTTTGTGGGGCGCCCGGTAAATCTATGGGGTGCACACCCAGGGCTGGCACCGCCTGGGGGGGCTGGGTCGGGGGGTGCCCGGCAGTTCCCCAGCCCCACATTTTCCCCCAGCCCCTCCCGAACCCCAAATGTGGGAGGAGCTGGAGCTGCTGCGGGTGCGGGAGGGGTTTTGGGGACCCCCTGACCCCAAATGTGTCCCGTTGCCAGGAGCCGGGGTTGCAGCGGGCTCTGGAGCAGGCATTGAGGGTTCGGGACGGATTTTGGGGATCCCCTGATCCCCCAGATGTGCCCGGTTCCCAGGAACCGGAGTTGCTATGAGTCCGGGAGGAGTTTTGGGGATCCCCTGATCCCCCAGATGTGCCCGGTTCCCAGGAACTGGAGTTGCTATGAGTCCGGGAGGAGTTTTGGGGATCCCCTGATCCCCCAAATGTGCGCGTTCCCAGGAGCCGGAGCTGCAGCAGGTGCTGTGGGTACAGGAGGGGTTTTGGGGAACCCCTGACCCCAAAATGTGCCCCTTTCCCAGGAGCCGGGACTGCAGTGGGTGCTGTGGGTCTGGGAGGGGATTTAGGGACCCCTGACCCCCCAAATGCACCCGGTTCCAGGAGCCAGAGCTGCAGCGGGCTCTCGAGCGAGTGCTGTGGGTGTGGGATGGATTTTAGGGACCCCCTGATGCCCCAGATGTGTCCCTTGCCCAGGAGCTGGAGCTGCTATGAGTCTGGGAGGGATTTTGGGGATCCCTGACACCCCAAATGTGCCCAGTTCCGGGAGCCGGAGCTGCAGCGGGCTCTGGAGCGGGCGCTGTGGGTGCGGGATGGATTTTGGGGATCCCTGACCCCCCAAATGTGCCCGTTCCCAAGAGCTGGAGCTGCAGCGGGTGCTGTGGGTACAGGAGGGGTTTTGGGGACCCCTGACCCCCCAAATGTGCCCTGTTCCAGGAGCCGGAGCTGCAGCGGGCGCTGGAGCGGGCGCTGCGGGTGCGGGATGGATTTTGGGGATCCCTGACCCCCCAAATGTGCCCTGTTCCAGGAGCCGGAGCTGCAGCGGGTGCTGTGGGTACAAGAGGGGTTTTGGGGTTCCCTGACCCCCCCAAATGTGCCCGTTCCCAGGAGCCGGGTCTGCAGTGGGTGCTGTGGGTACAAGAGGGGTTTTGGGGACCCCCTGACCCCCCAAACGTGCCCGTTCCCAGGAGCTGGAGCTGCAGCGGGCTCTGGGGTGGGCACTGTGGGTTCGGGACTTATTTGGGGGATCCCCTGACCCTCAAATGTGCCCGTTTCCAGGAGCCGGAGCTGCAGGGGGTGCTGTGGGTACAGGAGGGGTTTTGGGGATCCCTGACACCCCAAACGTGTCCCGTTCCCAGGAGCCGGAGCTGCAGTGGGCTCTGGAGCGGGCGCTGCGGGTGCGGGACGGATTTTGGGGTTCTCTGACCCCCAAATGTGCCCGTTCCCAGGAGCCGGGTCTGCAGTGGGTGCTGTGGGTACAGGAGGGGTTTTGGGGATCCCTGACACCCCAAATGTGCCCTGTTCCAGGAGCCGGAGCTGCAGCGGGCTCTGGAGCGGGCACTGCGGGTGCGGGATGGATTTTGGGGTTCCCTGACACCCCAAATGTGCCCGTTCCCAGGAGCCGGAGCTGCAGGGGGTGCTGTGGGTACAGGAGGGGTTTTGGGGATCCCTGACACCCCAAACGTGTCCCGTTCCCAGGAGCCGGAGCTGCAGCGGGCTCTGGAGCGGGCACTGTAGGTGCGGGATGGATTTTGGGGACCCCTGACCCCCCAAATGTGCCCTGTTCCAGGAGCCGGAGCTGCAGCGGGCGCTGGAGCGGGCGCTGCGGGTGCGGGAGGGCGCCCGGCGCCTCCTCCCCGCCTGCAGCCGCCCCGAGCAGGCGCTGGAGACCACCAAGACCCTGGTGCTGTGCGACGCCAGGGTGGTCGCGGCCGGGGGAGAGCTGCAGCGGCGCCAGGAGGCTCGGCTGAGGGGGGCCCGGCGGTGAGGGACCCCGAAAATGATGGGGGAGCGCATCGGGTACCCCAAGGGACGCCCCAAACCTGGGGAGGAGCCCCGACACCGGAGGGGGAACGAAGAACCCTAGGGAGAGGGGGGAGCATCCACAAGACTCCCCCTCAAAACGCGGGGTGGGGAGGGTCCCCAAAACCTGGGGAGGGGGTTTGAGGAGCCCACAGGGCGGTGAGGGGCACCCCAAATCCTGGGGGGACATGAGGGACATGGCAGTGAGGGGAAAACCCCAAAGCCCAGGGGTGGGATGAGACCCCGCGGGGAGGGACGCCCCGAAATTTGGGGGGAATGGGGAAATCCGGAGAGGCACGGCTGTGGCGTGGGACACCCCAAACCCCAGGGGGATGAGGGGTCACCCCAAAACCTGAGGGGAGCTTTGCTGAGCCCCTCCCGTCCCCCCGCAGCCCCTCGGACGGAGGGCCCGGCGCTGAGCGGGTGCCGTGCAGAGGCACCGTCTGCATCTCAGGTATGGGGGGGGTCCGGGGGGGTGGATTTTGGGGAGGGGGGACCCCAACCTCTCTGCCTGCCCTCCCTGGAACACCGTCTTCATTTTGGGTGTGGGGTCAGGGGGTGTCTCAGGGGGTCTCACCCCGCTCCTGCCCTCCCTGCCCCTCCCCAGATTTGCGCATCCCGCTGATGTGGAAGGACACCGAGTACTTCAGGAACAAGGGGGGTGAGTGTTGGGGTGCGGGGGGGGTCCCCCTTTGGCTGTGACCCCCCCGACCCCAAATTCCGCCCCCCCGCAGAGCTGCACCGCTGCGCCGTGTTCCTGCTGCTGCAGGTGGGCGCCGAGATCCACGACACCCCCACGGTGCTGGTGGACCGGACCCTCACCGACATCTGCTTCGAGGGCGCCGTGCTCTTGTGAGGCGGGGGGCACGGGACCCCCGACACCCCACAGCCCTCCCCGGGACCCTGACACCCCCCTGTGGGACCCTCGGCACCCCCAAATCCCCCCCTGGGACCCCTCAGCCTCTCTATGGGACCCCCGACACCCAAACCCCCCCAGGGACATTGACACCCCCCACGGGACCCCTGATCCCCCCCATGGGACCCCCGACACCCCACACCCCTCCTCAGCACCCTGACACCCCCCTGTGGGACCCTCAGCACCCCCAAATCCCCCCCTGGGACTCCTGAGCCTCTCTATGGGACCCCCAATCACCCCCCCAGCCCCCCGGGGATACTGACACCCCCCTGCCATCCCCAACCCCCCCCCCTTGGGACCCCTGCCCTCTCCTGCTCCCGCTCCAGGGGACCCCTGATCCCCCTCTGGGGACCTCTGACCGCTTTTGGGGGTGACCCCTGCCCCTTCCTGGGCACCCCTGGATACTCCTGTCCCCCTCAGGAGACCCCTGCCCACCTCCAGGAGGGACCCCTGCCCCTCTGGCACCGCTTTCCCTGTCCCCTGCAGTGTCCCTGGGGTGTCCCTGGGGTGCCCCCCGCTCTGGCTGACCCCTCCGTGCCCCCCCAGCTCGGAGGCGGGCCCCGATTTCGAGCTGAAGGTGGAGCTGTACAGCGCGGGGCTGCCCGGCGGGGGGGCTCAGGGCAGCACCCCCAAAAAGCTGGCGACGCGTCTCAGCACCTCCCTGGGCCGCTCCTCCGGGCGCCGGGCGCGGGCGGCCATGGAGGGGGGGCCCGGCAGCCCCCCGGGCACCGGGGCGCTGCTGCTGCCACCACCGGGCGTGCCGTGAGTGCCCGAGACCCCCGTGTGTGCCCCCGTGTGTGCCGTGAGACCCCCCGTGTGTGCCCTGAGACCCCCGTGTGTGCCGCTGTGTGTGCCCTGAGACCCCTGTGTGCACTGAGACCCCCGTGAGTGCCCGAGACCCCGTGTGTGCCCCCGTGTGTGCCGTGAGACGCCCGTGTGCACTGAGACCCCCCGTGTGTGCACTGAGACCCCCTGTGTGCACTGAGACCCCCACGTGCCCTGAGACCCCCCGTGTGTGCCCCCGTGTGTGCCCCGAGACCCCCTGTGTGCACTGAGACCCCCAGTGTGTGCCCCCGTGTGTGCCCTGAGACCCCCGTGTGTGCCCCCGTGTGTGCCGTGAGATGCCCGTGTGCACTGAGACTCCCCGTGTGCACTGAGACCCCCAGTGTGTGCCCTGAGACCCCCCGTGTGCACTGAGACCCCCACATGCCCTGAGACCCCCCGTGTGTGCCCTGATACCCCCTGTGTGCCCCTGTGTGTGCCCTGAGACCCCCTGTGTGCCCTGAGACCCCTGTGTGCACTGAGACCCCTGTGTGCACTGAGACCCCCTGTGTGCCCTGAGACCCCTGTGTGCACTGAGACCCCTGTGTGCACTGAGACCCCCCGTGTGTGCCCTGAGACCCCTGTGTGCCCTGAGACCCCCCCTGTGTGCCCTGAGACCCCCTGTGTGCCCTGAGACCCCTGTGTGCACTGAGACCCCCGTGTGTGCCCCCGTGTGTGCCCTGAGACCCCCTGTGTGCCCTGAGACCCCGCCTGTGTGCCCCTGTGTGCACTGAGACCCCTGTGTGCACTGAGACCCCCGTGTGTGCCCGTGTGTGCACTGAGACCCCCCGTGTGCACTGAGACCCCTGTGTGCACTGAGACCCCCAGTGTGTGCACTGAGACCCCTGTGTGCACTGAGACCCCCGTGTGTGCCCCCGTGTGTGCCCTGAGACCCCCCGTGTGTGCCCTGAGACCCCCGTGTGTGCACTGAGACCCCCCGTGTGTGCCCTGAGACCCCCGTGTGTGCACTGAGACCCCCTGTGTGCACTGAGACCCCCGTGTGTGCACTGAGACCCCCTGTGTGCACTGAGACCCCCGTGTGTGCACTGAGACCCCCTGTGTGCCCTGAGACCCCCGTGTGTGCCCCCCTGTGTGCACTGAGACCCCCGTGTGTGCACTGAGACCCCCGTGTGTGCCCCCCTGTGTGCCCTGAGACCCCCTGTGTGTGCCCTGAGACCCCTGTGTGTGCCCCCTGTGTGTGCCCCGAGACCCCCCGTGTGTGCCCTGAGACCCCTGTGTGTGCCCCCGTGTGTGCCCCGAGACCCCCTGTGTGTGCCCCGAGACCCCCCGTGTGTGCCCCGAGACCCCCTGTGTGTGCCCCCGTGTGTGCCCCGAGACCCCCCGTGTGTGCCCCGAGACCCCCCGTGTGTGCCCCGAGACCCCCCGTGTGTGCCCCCGTGTGTGCCCTGAGACCCCCACGTGCCCTGAGACCCCCCGTGTGTGCCCTGAGGCCCCCTGTGTGCACTGAGACCCCCGTGTGCACTGAGACCCCCGTGTGTGCCCCCGTGTGTGCCGTGAGACCCCTGTGCGTGCCCCCGTGTGTGCCCTGAGACCCCCGTGTGTGCCCCCGTGTGTGCCCTGAGACCCCCCCTGTGTGACCCAGAACCCCCTGTGTGCCCCCGCTGTGTGCCCTGAGACCCTCTGTGTGTGCCCCATGTCCCACTGGGTGCCCCGAGAACCCCCCGTGTGACGTGAGACCCTGTGTGTGCTCTGAGACCCCTCTGCACGACCCGAGACCCCCCCGTGTGTGTGCCCCCATGTCCCACTGTGTGTGCCCAGAGACCCCCTGTATGTCCCCCCCATGTCCCCACTGTGTGTGCCCCATGTCCCCCTGTGTGCCCTGAGACCTCCCGTGTGCCCCGAGACCCTATGTGTGTGCCCTGTGTCCCCCCTGTGCCCCCCTGTGTGTCCCCCATGTCCCCCCATGTCCCCCCGTGTCCCCTGTGCCCCCCTGTGTGTCCCCAATGTGTGCCCCATGTCCCCCCTGTGTCCCCCCCATGTCTCCCCTGTGTTCCCCTGTGTCCCCCAGTGTCCCCCGTGTCCCCCTGTGTCCCCCTGTGTCCCCCTGACCCCCCCGTTGTCCCCAGGTGTCCCCGGTTCCAGCTGCTGGCCCACGCCGCGCTGTCCCTGGCGCAGGTGCACGACGGCTTCCGCACCCACGACCTCGTGGTCGCCGCCGACGGTCAGTGGGGCACCCCGAAACACCCCATGGTGCCTTATAGCACCCCAAAACACCCCAAAACACCCCGTGGTGCCTTATAACACCCCAAAACACCCCGAAACACCCCGTGGTGCCTTATAACACCCCAAAACACCCCGTGGTGCCTTATAACACCCCAAACACACCCCAAAACATCTCATAACACCCCGTGGTGCCTTATAACACCCCAAAACACCCTGTAACACCCTATAAAAGCCTGTAACACCCCATAACACCCCATGGTGCCTTATAACACCCCAAAACACCCTGTGACACCCTATAAAAGCCTATAACTCCCCAAAACACCCCGTGGTGCCCTGTAACACCCCAAAACACCTCATGGTGCCATATAACACCCTGTAAGACCCCGTAACACCCCAAAACACCCTATAGCACCCCACAGTGCCTGGTAACACCTCAAAACACCCCATGGCCCCCTACAACACCCCATAACATCCCATAACACCCTATAGCACCCCACGGTGCCTGGTAGCACCCCCCATGGCACCCCATGGCACCCCATAACACGGGCAATGGGGCTGGAGCCGATGGGGAGGGGTCTGGGGGTCTGGGGAGAGGGGCATCTTGGGGTCCTGAGAGGGTCCGGGGGGGTCCGGGGGTCCTGGCAGGAGGAGGAGCTGGGGGTGGGCTCCTCTTGGGGTTTGGGGGTCCCTCTGAACCCCTAAGAGCCGCATGTGTCCCCTCCCAGCCCCCGATGTCCCCCGTGTCCCCCTGCTGAGTGGGTTTGGGGCCAGTGTGGGGGTCTCTCAGCCCCCAATATCCCCAGTGTCCCCCCCAGGGCAGAACCCCTCTGGGTGGGTTTGGGGTCAGTGTGAGGGTCCCCCCCGATGTCCCCAATGTCCCCCGTGTCCCCAGTGTCCCTGATGTCCCCCCAATGTCCCCCGTGTCCCCCTGCTGGGTGGGTTTGGGGTCAGTGTGGGGGTCCCCCCCGATGTCCCCCATGTCCCCGTGTCCCCCCAGAGCAGAGCCCCTGCTGGGTGCCCCTCTATGGCCGCATGTGCTGCCGCCTGGCGGCCAGGCCCAGCTGCATGGACACGCCCGCGGCGACAGGGACACTGCGGCTGCACGTGAGCGGCGGGAGCGGCACCGGGAGCGGCACCGGGGATGGATGGCACCGGGGATGGCACCGGGAGCGGCACCGGGGATGGATGGCATTGGCGATGGATGGCACCGGGAACGGCGCCGGGGATGGATGACATTGGGGATGGCACCGGGGATGGCACCGGGGATGGCACCGGGGATGGCATTGGGGATGGCACCGGGAGCGGCACCGGGGATGGCATTGGGGATGGCACCGGGAGCGGCACCGGGGATGGATTACATTGGGGATGGATGGCACCGGGAACGGCGCTGGGGATGGATGACATTGGGGATGGATGGCACCGGGAACGGCGCCGGGGATGGATTACATTGGGGATGGATGGCACCGGGAACGGCGCCGGGGATGGATGACATTGGGGATGGCACCGGGGATGGCACCGGGGATGGATGACATTGGGGATGGATGGCATTGGGGATGGATGGCATTGGGGATGGATGGCACCGGGGATGGCACCGGGGATGGCATTGGGGATGGCACTGGGAATGGCACCGGGGGTGGCACCGGGGATGGATGGCGTTGGGGATGGATGGCACCGGGGATGGCACCGGGGATGGCACCGGGGATGGCACTGGGGATGGATGGCATTGTGGATGGATGGCACCGGGGATGGATGGCGTTGGGGATGGATGGCACCGGGGATGGCACTGGGGAGGGATGGCATTGGGGGTGGATGGCATTGTGGATGGATGGCACCGGGAGCGGCACCGGGGATGGCATTGGAAATGGATGGCATTGGGGTTGGCAGTGGAGATGGATGGCACCAGGGATTGCATTGGGAATGAAAAGCACCGGGAATGGCACCGGGAATGGCATTGGGAATGAATGGCACTGGGAATGGCACTGGGGATGGATGGCACCAGGGATGGCACCGGGATTGCATTGGGGATGAATGGCACCAGGAATGGCATTGGGAATGGCACCGGGGATGGATGGCACCGGAGATGGATGGCACCGGGAATGGCATTGGGAATGGCACCGGGGATGGTTGGCACTGGGAATGGCATTGGGAATGAATGGCACTGGGGATGGATGGCACCGGGGATGGATGGCACCGGGAATGGCATTGGGAATGAATGGCACTGGGGATGGATGGCACCGGGGATGGATGGCACTGGGGATGGATGGCACTGGGGATGGATGGCACCGGGGATGGATGGCACCGGGAATGGCATTGGGAATGAATGGCACTGGGGATGGATGGCACCGGGGATGGTTGACACTGGGAATGGCATTGGGAATGAATGGCACTGGGGATGGATGGCACCGGGGATGGATGGCACCGGGAATGGCATTGGGAATGAATGGCACTGGGGATGGATGGCACCGGGGATGGATGGCACTGGGGATGGATGGCACCGGGAATGGCATTGGGAATGAATGGCACCAGGAATGGGATCAGGAAAGGCACCGGGCCTGGCATTGGGGATGGCATTGGGAATGAATGGCACCAGGGATGGCACCGAGAATGGGAAAGAGGGTGGGACAGAGGGATGGGATTTATTAACAGTGCCGTGATAAAGGGGACACTGCGGGTGCAGGTGAGGGAATGGGGTGGAGAAACGGGATACAGGGAAATGGGATATAGAGAAATGGGATATAGAGAAACGGGATACAGGGAAATGGGATATAGGGGTGGGATATAGAGAAATGGGATATAGGGGTGGGATATAGAGAAATGGGATATAGGGATGGGATACAGGGGTGGGATATAGGGATGGAATAGAGAAATGGGATACAGGGATGGGATAGAGAAATGGGATATAGAGAAATGGGGACAAGGACAAGGATGAGAACAGGACAGGGACGGGGACAAAGACGGGCATGGGATGTGGTCAGGCAGAGGAACGGGATGGGGACAGTGACATGGATGGCAACAAGGGAAGGGACAGGAACAGGGACAGGGGATGGGAATGGCTGGGATGGGAATGGGGACAGAGCTGGGCATGGGGACAGGGATGGTGACAGGACAGGTGGTGACACGAACCCAGCCGGTCCCATCCATCCCCACCCGTGGCTCCGGGCTGGCGGGGGCAGAGCTGGGGGGCTCCGTGTGCTGGGGATGGCTGCAGCAGAACGGGGGGCACGCCAGTCACCCCCGGGTGCTGACGGCTCCGGGGGTCTCGGGACAGGCTCCGGGGGCTGAGGGGCCGAGCGGGCCCCCCCTGTTCTGCGTCCTGCGGGGCCCTGGGCTGCTCTGCTACGGCAGCGCTGGCGAGGCCGAGGCGGGGCAGGAGCCCACCCTCACCATCGCTGTCACCAAGGTACGGGGACACGGGGGACACAGGGGGGGCTGCGGGGTTATGGGGGGCGTGGTGGGTACGGGGAGAAATGGGGACCGTGGGTGTTTGTGGGGTGCTCTGGAGCTGCGGGGTCCAAGGAGTGCCGGTGCCGCAGGACACGCGGGTGCGCCCGGCGGAGTCGGGGGGCCGCGGGCAGCCCCCCGGGGTGGCCGTCACCAACCGGCTGGGCGGGGAGGAGGTGACACACGCGCTGGTGGCCGAGAGCGCGGCAGAGGCCCGGCGCTGGCTCGAAGCCTTCGGGCAGCACCTCTACGACTTGGGTGAGCCGGGACCCCCTGGGACCACCCCCGCACCATCCCTGTGGGATCCCCCCATTCCTGCGGGCCCTCCATGCTGGTGGGACCCCGTGCCGGTGGGATCCAATCCCAAGCCTAGTGGGACTCCCTCATCCCTGTGGGACCTCCTCATCCCTGTGGGACCCCCTCATCTCTATAGGACCCCCATCATTGTAGGACCCCATCCCTGTGGGACCCCCCATCCCTGTGAGACCCTCCGTGCTGGTGGGACCCCATCCTGGTGGGATCCAATCCCAAGCCTAGTGGGACCCACTCATCCCTGTGGGGACCCCCTCCCTGTGGGACCCCATCCATGTGGGACCCCCATCATTGTGGGAACCCCTCATCCCTGTAGGACTCCATCCCTGTGGGACCCCCATCGTTGTGGGAACCCCTCATCCCTGTGGAACCCCCATCCATGTGAGACCCCACCCCTGTGAGACCCCATCCATGTGGGAACTCCTCATCCCTGTGAGACCCCCTCACCCCTGTGGAACCCCCATCCATGTGAGACCCCATCCCTGTGAAACCCCATCCCTGTAGGACCCCCTCACCCCTGTGAGACCCCCTCTTCCCTGTGTGACCCCATCCCTGTGGGACCCCCTCATCCCTGTAGGACCCCCTCTTCCCTGTGTGACCTCGTCCCTGTAGGACCCCCTCATCCCTGTGGGACCCCCTCATCCTTGTGGGACCCCCATCCCTGTAGGACCCCATCCCTGTGGGACCCCATCCCTGTGGGACCCCAGTCCTGAGAGCACCCCCACTCCCGTGAGACCCCCATCCCGGGCTGACCCCATCCCATGTTACCCCCACGCCCTCCCGCCCCCATCCCAGCTCAATCCCCATCCCGGGAGCTCCTGGATCCCGGGGAAGGGGGGGTGCTCTGTCCCACGCCCCCCCCCCCCCCGTTGTCGCCGTTCCCACAGCCCAGTGGAAGCAGTGCTGTGAGGAGCTGATGCGGATCGAGGAGCCCCCCCCGCGCCGCCCCCCGGCCCCGCTGCCCCCCCAGGGCTCCCTCTACCACCAGACGGGTGAGTGTGGCGGGGGGCGGGATGATCTGGGGGGGCTCTGCTCTGTCTCCCCCTCTCTGCTCTCTGCTTGCTCCCTAACTCTGCTCTTCTCGCTGTCCCCCCTCTGTCCCCCCGTTTCTTTCCCCCCCTGCCGCTCTGCCGCCCCCCCATCCTGCGCCCCCCCCCCCAGCCCCGCCGGGCCCCCCCGGGCCCCCCCCGGGCGAGGGGCTCCTGCTGCAGGAGAATGTCTCAGCCGAGATCCGGGCGCTGCTCAGCTCCTACTACAGCGACAGGTGACACGGGGCCGGGGGGGGGACACACACGGGGGTGGCCCCGGCACAGCCCCCCCCGCGCTGCCACAGCCCCCCCAGGATGGCCACGGGGACTGAAGGCACCCCCAAACCGCCCCCGCGGCCATGTGGGGGGCACCGGGTGTATCCTGGGGGGGGGGGTGGCCTTTCACAGCCCCCACCCCACGGCGCAGCAGAGGGGGTCCGGGGTGGGGGGGTTTGGGGATATCCCTGACCCCCCCCCCCACCTTTTCCTCCCCCTCCCCAGCTATTGACCCCTCGGATGACATCGCGGCGGTGACCGACATCCTGACGCGGCACGGGGGGGCTCCCCGCGCTCCGGGCCCCCCCCCGTGGCTGTCGCTGTTCGAGGGGCCCCCCCTGCGCAGCCCCAGCCCCCCCCGCCGGGGCCGCCCCCGCACCCTGTCCCTCGACGCCCGGCTCAGCACCCTGAAGGGTCGGGGGGGTCCCCCAAAACCCCCCCACTCCAGCTCCTCCAGCAGCGGCAGCAGCAGCCCAGGGCCCCCCCAGCGCGACCCCCCCAGAGCCCTCCAGTCCCGGGTGTGACCCCCAGCACTCGGGGCGGGGGGGGGGCAGAGGGGTGGATCCCCCCCTGTTTTCCACAGGGTTTGGGGGGGCTGGAGGCTCTCAGCTTCTGTTTTTGGGGAGAAACTGGAATTTCTGCCCCTCCCTGTGCTGGGATGGGGCAGGGCTAAACTCCAAAAAAAGGGGGGGGGGGTTTCCTTCCCCCCCCCCCCACCACGGGGTGGGTGCTCAGGGTCTAACCCGGGGGGCAACACCCCCCCCCGGCAGGGCCCCCCCTCATTAATAACGTTCACTAATAATTTGCATTAAAATTTATTTAACAGCTGCTGTGTGTGATTTTGGGGGGTGGGACTGGGGGGGGGCTGTGGGGGTCCCTGTGCCCGGCTCGGGGGGGATTGGGGGGGGTCCGTGCCCCCCCCATCCTGTGCTGCCACCAGCGGGGGGGGGTGGTCTTGGGGTGCTGCCCCCTCCCCAAGCTGCTCATTTGGGGGTGCAAGTGTGTGTGGGGGGGTGGTGGCTGTGCTTGGGGGGGTGAGTGGGGAGGGGGCGTCCATCCTGGGGGCTGCGGTGCCATAGGGGGGGACCCCCCCAAATAAAAAAAAGAAGTGCTGGTCGCCCCCCCCCTCTACACAGCGTGGGGGGAGAGGTCCTCATCCTCGGTGGGGGGGCTGGGGCCCCCCAAAAGCGGCGGGTGGGGGGCGTCACGGGCCAGCAGCAGCGCGAAGCCTGGGGGGAGAGTGGGGGTGAGATGAGGGGGGGTCTGGGGGTGTTGGGTAATTTGGGGGGGGGGGTTACCGGGGAGTTTTTGGGGTACCTGGTGTGGCTTTGTGCAGGACCAGGTTCTCGCTGGGCTCATCCCCCTGCAGGAATTGGGGGGGACATGAGGGGTCTATCCACCCCCAGGAGACCCACAGCCCCCCTCCTGACCCCCCAAGCCCCAAAACCCGCAGCCCCCAGGCCCCCTCCCGTCACCCCCCAGCCCCACAGAACCCCATCTCGCCCCCCCCCCACATTTCCCCCAAGCCCCAAATCGCCCCCAGCCCTTCCCCGTACCTGCCCGGGGGGGGATCCCGGCTCCCAGGAGGTCTCCCAGCGCCCCCCATCGTGCCCCCCGATTCCATCGCGCCCCAAATCTTGGGGGTCCTCCAGCGGGCGGGGGGGGTTGGGCGGGGGGGGCACGGCCGGGGGTATTGGGGACCCCTCCCGTGGGCTGGGGACATCCTCAAGCAGTGGCCCCAGAGATTCCCATGCCGGGGGGCTGGGGAGGGGGGGAGTGTCCGGGAGGGACCCCTCCTCATCCCGGGGGTGCCTGGGGGGGGACCCCAAGCCGGGAGTGCTGGAAGGAGGGAGGGGCTCTACCCCATAAGTGCTTTCAGAAGACCCTGACCCAGAGAGAGCAGGAGGGACCCCCATCCGGGGGGGGCTGGGAGGGGGCCCAGACATGGCCGGGGGGGACCCGGACCTGGTGGTGGCAAAATTGGGGGTCCCCAAGGCGGCGGAGGGAGGGGTCCCCGTTCCCATGGGGCCGGAGGGGGTCCCAGAGGTGGCACATCGGGGGGTGCCCGTCACCACAGGGCTGGGGGGGCTCCTTGGGGTGGCACAGGGAGGGGTCCCCATCCCCACGGGACTGGTGGCATGGGGAGACCCCGCTCGGGCCGGGCTGGGGGGGGTCCCCAGGGTGGCCGAGGGAGGGGAGCCCCTCCCCACGGGGCTGGCGGGGGTCCCTGCGGTGACACCCTGAGGGGTCCCTGTGCCCATGGGGCTGGCGGGGGTCCCTGCGGCGACACCCTGAGGGGTCCCTGTCCCCACGGGGCTGGCGGGGGTCCCTGCGGCGACACCCTGAGGGGTCCCTGTCCCCATGGGGCCGGGGGGCAGAGGGGGTGGCGGCCGGCGGGGGCTGGGGGGCGATGCCCCGCTGGAGGCTCCGGGCGGGGGGGTCCGGGGGGGCTCCGGCCGGCGGAAGATGAAGGCGGACTCCGTCAGGCTGCGCTGGTACCGCAGGAAAGGCCGGCGGGCACCTGGCGGGCACGGGGGGGGTCAGCAGGGAACCCCCAGAGCCCCCCGTGCCCCCCAACCCTTCCATGGCGCCTACCGGGGGTGCCGCCGGGCAGGGGGGATGCGGACGTGGAGCCCGAGCGCTCCCGCTGCCGAAAGAATTCCCGGGGGTTCTGGGTGCGCTGGGAGACAAGGATGGCGGCTTCCTGCGGGAGCGGGGGGTCAGGAGCGGCACCAGGGCAGGGCCGGCCGCCCTGCGAGCCGGGGACAGGAGGGGACCCGCTCCCGGCACTCACGGCCGCCGTCCCGCTGACCCCGGTGCGACCCCCGCGCTCCCGCTCCGCCGCCTCCTGCTCCCGCTGCTGCTGCTCCTGCGGGACGCGAGGGGAAAGGCGGATCACTCAGGGGGGATCCTGGATCCCTCAGGATGGATCCTGGGTCCCCTGGGATAGAGGCCTCACACCCCCCTCGGTTATTCCCCCACCCCCCGGCTGGATCCCCCTGAAACCGAGCCCCCTGTATTCCATCCCGCTGGATCCCGCAGGATGGGCACCCCGCATCCCCTGGGATGGAGCCCTCTAGATCCCCCAGGAGAGACACCTGGAACTCCCTGGGGTGAGAATTCCGGAATCCCCTGGGATTGGCTCCCCGGGATGAACCCCCCGAATCCCCTGGGATGGACCGCCTGAATCCCCTGGGATGGGATTTCCAGAGATGAACCCCCCGAATCCTCCGGGATGGATCCCCCCAAATCCCCTGGGATTGACCCACCTGGATGGATCCCCTGAATCCCCCGGGATGGGACTCTCCGGGATGAGCCCCCCGAATCCCCTGGGATTAAGACCCCCAGGATGGACCCCTCTGAATCCCCTGGGATGGGATTTCCCGAGATGAACCCCCCAAATCCCCTGGGATTGAACTCCCAGGATAGACCCCCCAAATCCCCCGGAATGGACCCCCTGAATCCCCTGGGACTGACCCCCCCTGGGATGGATCCCCTGAATTCCCCGGGATGGGATTTCCCGAGATGAACCCCCCGAATCTCCCTGGGATGAACGCCCCGGATCCTGCTGGGATGAAGCCCCGGGATCTCCTGGGACTGAGTCCCCCGATCCCCCCGAGACCCCCGCATTGCGCCCCCTTCCCGCTCACCCATCGCTCCTGCTCCTTCCTCCGCTCCTCCGCGTCCAGCCGCGCCTGCTCCTGACTGCGGGAGGACACGAGGATGGGACGGGGATGGGAACACGGGGATGGGATGGGATGGGATGGGGACACGGGGATGGGAACACGGATGGGGACACGGGGATGGGAACACGGGGATGGGGACACGGGGATGGGACGGGGATGGGAACACGGGGATGGGGACACGGGGATGGGGACACGGAGATGGGGACACGGAGATGGGGACCCGGATGGGGACCCGGGGATGGGGACACGGGGATGGGAGAGAGATGGGAACACGGGGTTGGGATGGGATGGGATGGGATGGGATGGGATGGGATGGGATGGGATGGGATGGGATGGGATGGGATGGGATGGGATGGGGACACAGCGATGGGAACACGGGGCTGGGACGGGGATGGGGACACAGGGCTGGGATGGGGATGGAGTCACGAGGATGGGACAGGGATGGGGACACGGGGCTGGGACAGGGATGGGGACACGGGGCTGGGATGGGGATGGAGTCACGAGGATGGGACAGGGATGGGGACACGGGGCTGGGACAGGGATGGGGACACGGGGCTGGGACAGGGATGGGAACACGTGGTGGGACAGGGATGGGGACACGAGGCTGGGACAGGGATGGAGCCCAGAGCTGCCCCTCACCGCCGCTCCTCGATGAGCCGCTCCCGCTCCTGCAGCCTCCGCTCCCGCTCCGCCGCCTGCAGCCGCTCCTCCTCCATGCGCTCCCGCTCCCAGCGCCGCCGCTGCTCCCGCTCCCGCTGCCGCTCCTGCTCCTTCCGCTGCTGCTCCTCGCGCTGCGCAAGCACCGGGGTGGCACCGGGAACCGGGAATGTACCCGCCCCGGCGCCAGGAGCGGCGCTGGGATCCCACTGCCGTTGGTACCGGCACAGGGAGCCGACACCGGGACTGTGACCCCGCCAAACTTCACGGTGGGACACTCCCAGCCTCGGCACCGGCACCAGGACCCCACCGACCTGCCCACCGGCACTGGCACCAGAACCCCCTCGGTCTCGGCGCTGGGACTGTGACACCCCCTGGTATCGGCACCGGGACCCCCACAGACCCCGGCTCTGCGACTGGGACCCCAAAGCACCCCCACACCGGGACCGGGACCCACACCGGGACCCCTATGCTCAGCCTCTGGGAAACCCCAGCCCGAGGCAGCAACCTCGGGATACCGGGGAACCCTGAGGACCCCCCAGCCCTTCCCCAGCGCCCCCGACCCCTCACCTCAGCCTGTTCCCAGAAGGAATCGCGCTGGGTGCGCTGCAGCTCCAGTGCCGGGTTGGTCTTGCGGTAGTTGGTTCCCTGGGGAGCACGGGGGGGGTCAGAGTTCCCAGAACCCCCCAACACCCCCGGGAAGGGGGAGCAAGCCCCCCACCGCCCCCCAGGTGCTTTCCCCGTTCCCGCAGGGCCATCGCCGCAGCGAGACCCCCACTCACCACCCGCTCCGGGGGGTCCTGGGGGGTCCTCCTGGGAGGGCGAGGGGCGGGGGGCTCCAGCCGCGCCAGCACTCGGCGCAGCCCCTCCAGCGTCACCTCCTCGGAGCGGCGGGCGCTGATCACGGCCGTGGCCTCCTGCCACCGGGACGGGACAAGGACGGCACCGCGTCACGCCTCCCACGGCCCAGCCCCCGCGGGGATCCGCGCCCCCCGGGGGACCTCGGCACGATTCCCGTGTCAGATGTGGGGCCGGATCCAGATGTGGGGCAGGATCCAGACCCCCGGAGCCAGACAGATCACCGGAAGCTGTTCCGGGGGATGGGGCGGGAGGGACACCCCCCTCGTCAGGACGGGATAGGGGGGGCAGGGATCCCAACCACAGCTCCGGCACGGCGGCCAAGACTGGGAGCACTGGGAAAGCGGCGGCTGAGTCAGCAGCGCCAGGAATGCGCCCGGGCACAGGCAAAGGTCGGGGCGGCGGGATGGGGGAGACAGAGAGGGCAGGAATGGGGAATATAGGGCGGTGGGGACCCCGAAACACCCCCCCCCAGCACCCCCCGAGGGCTCGGCGCCCGCCGCTCACCCTGAAGAAGTTCCGGATGGCCGGCAGGTGCCCGGCGCACGCCGCCCGCTGCGAGTCCGGCACCTTTTCCCCCACCTGGCACAGCACCCATGGCTCAGCCCCGAGGGGGTCCCATCCGGGGGTCCCCCCCGAGCTGCCCCCCCGCACTCACCCAGCTGATAAGGACAATCCTGGGGGTGCCGGAACCGGGATCGGGGACCCGGCACAGCCCGTACATGACGCTGGCAGCGGAGAATTTTCCAGCGAGCTCATCCGGCCCCCCGGCTGTAAGGAGGGGGGGGGGTCAGAGCGGGTACCGGGGGACTCGGGGGGACCCCTCCCCCCCAAAACTCCCCGGCAGCGTCGCTCCCGGTACCTCCGGAATCCAGGAGCTTGAGGTCGTGGTGCTTCTCATAGCCAAAGACGGCCCTGGGGGGGAGAAGGGGGGGTCAGGGCGGGGGGGTCAGAGCTGGTGTCACATAAAGTGGGGGACCTGCCAGGCTTGGGCACCCCCCGAGTTCCCCCGTGCCACCAGCTTGGGATGAATTCATGGAAATGCCGCCGGCAGCATCCGCCCCCGGGACAATGGGAATGTGGGAAGCGCCGGAGCTGCACGGCCCCCCCGGCGACCCCCCCCCCGCTCCATGCGGGGGTGCCGGGACCCCCCGCCCGGGCCTGGGTGGGCTCACGGGGGCCCCATCCCGGCGGGACCCTCCCCTCCCCGGGCATTTCCAGCGGCTCTGCCCCTCTTTGTTCCCGCGTGGCTCCGGTTCGGGGCGCACGCGGGACGCGGCCGGGCACGGCTCCGGCGGCACGCGTGGAGCACGGCGCGGCGGGGGCACGTCACGCATGTCGCGGCATGTCGCGACAGGCTGCGGCGCCACATGGCGGGACAGAGCCCGGCACGCGGCGGGGCGGGCGCCGGGAGGAGCCGGCGCTGGAGCGGGTCCAGCCGCGCTCCGGGGACAGAGGGCAATGCCCCGGTGGCCAGTGGCCACGGTGACGAGCGGTCCCGTGACGCTGGGGGCCGAGAGGCCGATGAGCCCCGGTGCCGTCTCCCCCCCACCCCGGGATCGGGGTTTTGGGCGACAGCGGCACCGAACTGGGACCAGCCCGGGACCCCCAGCCCGGAGCCGTCCCGGGAGCCGCGTTCCCCCGGTGCAGCCGGGCAGAACCCCCCTTACCGCACCCCGGGGTGCTCCCCGTTACCGCAATCCCTCCCGGGCCCGGCGTGCCCCCGCCCCGGGCGGCGGCGCCGCTCCCAGCCCGGCGGCACCGGGAGGGACCGGGCGGGACGGGGCGAGACCGGCTGAGACTCCCGGTTCCCAGCGCGGCTCACTCCTGGGAGTCCCCGGGGGACCGGCACCCCCCGGCCGAGACCCCGGTGCGCCCCGGAGCCCCCGTCCCGGTGCCGGTGCCTCTCGGCCCGCCCCCCCGCCCTGGCCCGTGCCGGCGCCTGCTCCAGTTCCCGGTCCTGTGTCCCAGCGCCCGTTCCCGGTCTTGCTCCTCTCTTCCGTTCCCGCCCCCGGTTCCCTGTGCCGGCTCCTCATTCCCGGTGCCCTGTTCCCGGTTCTCCCTTCCGTCCCCATTCCCGCTCTCCGTTCCCGGGCTCTCGTTCCCTCCCCCGGTGTTCGCCGCTCTCCCATTCTCACCAGTCGGTCCCAGCCCGGGGGTTCCCCACGTCCTCCCGCGCCGCCAGCAGCGCCAGCCGGTACCGCTCCAGCCCCGGCCCCGCCATCCCGATCCCGGGGCCGATCCCGAGCCCGATCCCGGGGCCGCCGCCGCCGCCCTGCTCCCGCCCCTCCCTCCCTTCCCCGCCACCCCCCCGGCACTTTCCACCGCCCACGGGCGGCACCGGGCGGGGCGGGGGCGGGAGCGGCCGGGAGGCACCGGCACGGGACGGGCGGCGCGGGGAGCGCTGGGACCGGGGGTGCCGGGCCTGGGTCCTGCACCGGGACATGGTCCCGCACCGGGATGGGGATCCGGTACCAGGATGGGGATCCGGTACCGGGACATGGTCCCGCACCGGGATGGGGATCTGGTACCAGGATGGGGATCCAGTACCGGGATGAGGTTCCTGTACTGGGATGAGGGTCCCCGTTCCGGGATGAGGGTCCTGTACCGGGATGAGGGTCCCTGTTCCGGGATGAGGGTCCTGTATTGGGATGAGGGTCCTGTACCGGGATGAGGATCCTGTACCGGGATGAGGATCCTGTACTGGGATGAGGGTCCTGTACTGGGATGGGGATCCGGTACCGGGATGGGGATCCAGTACCAGGATGGGGATCCTGTACTGGGATGGGGATCCGGTACCGGGATGGGGATCCAGTACCGGGATGGGGATCCTGTACTGGGATGAGGGTGCTGTCCCAGATTCCCATGCCGTGCCGTGGGTGCAGGTTCCAGGATCCCACGCTGGAACACGTGTGGAGGTCCCAGGATCCCGCAGCAGGACGTGGATGTCACACCAGGATGTGGGGCAGGTCCCAGGAGTCCGCGCTGGGACCTGTGCCCGGCTCCGGCGCTGGAATGCGGCTGCGGTGCCAGGATCTCACACCAGGACGAGGGTCCCAGACTGGGGTGTGGGTGCTGGGCTGGGATCCTGGGCTGGGGTGAGATCCCGCCCTGGAATGTGGGCGCTGGGCTGGGATCCTGGACTGGGATCCGGGTGCTGTGCCAGCATCCAGAGAGGGGCGTGTCTCCCTTCCCCCTTCTGTCCCCTCTGTCCTTTCCCTCCACCAGGGAATGGGATTTTGGGGGGTCTGGGTGAGTCACCAAGTCCCCCTCGACCATGAAGGTGGTGGCAGGGGTGTCTCGGGGACATTCCCAGTGCAGCGTCTGGCCCGGCCCGGCCCCACACGGCTGCTGTCCCAAAGCCTCTCCCATCGTTCCCTTATTTGGGCACGGCGACTGAAAAATCCCAAATCCCCAGGGAGGAAAAAAAATGCTGGAAAATGGGATCTTGGGCCCAGCGACACGCCCAGCCCAGTGTGTGGCGAGCCCTGTCACCCTCTGTCCTCGGGTCACTGGTGTCACTGGTGTCACTGGTGTCACTGGTGTCACTGGTGTCACTGGTGTCACTGGTGTCACCTGGTGTTACTTTTTACCGGTGTCACTCTTACTGGTGTCACTGGTGTCACTGGTTTTACTGGTTTTGCTGGTACCACTGGTGTCACTGGTTTTACCGCTGTCACTGCTGTCACTGCTGTCACTGCTGTCACTGGTTTTGCTGGTGTAACCGGTGTTGCTGGTTTAACAGGTGACACTGGTGTCACTGGTTTTACTGGTGTCATTGCTGCCATTGCTGTCACTGTCACTGATGTCACTTGTTTTACTGCTGTCACTGCTGTCATTGGTTTTGCTGGTGTAACCGGTGTTGCTGGTTTTACAGGTGTCACCGGTTTTACTGGTGTCACTGGGATTACTGGCGTCACCGGTTTCCCTGGTGCGTGCCGCTAATGTCACTGGTGCCACTGGTGCCACTGATGCCACTGCTGTCACTACTGTCGCTGCTGTCACTGCTGTCACGGTTATCGCTGGTATCGCCGCTGTCACTGGTATCGCTGCTGTCACTGCTGTAGCTGGTGTCACCGCTGTCACAGTTATCGCTGGTGTCGCTGCTGTCACTGCTGTCACGGTTATCACTGGTATCGCTGCTGTCACAGTTATCGCTGGTGTCGCTGCTGTCACTGCTGTCACGATTATCACTGGTATCGCTGCTGTCACTGGTTTTGCTGCTGTCGCCGCTGTCACTGGTATCGCTGCTGTCACTGCTGTAGCTGGTGTCACTGCTGTCACAGTTATCGCTGGTGTCGCTGCTGTCACTGCTGTCACAGTTATCGCTGGTATCGCTGCTGTCACTGCTGTCACGGTTATCGCTGGTATCGCTGCTGTCACTGTTGTCACTGCTGTCGCCGCTGTCACTGGTATCGCCGCTGTCACTGCTGTAGCTGGTGTCGCCGCTGTCACAGTTATCGCTGGTATCGCTGGTGTCGCGACCCCGGCGCCCCCCCCCCGCGCCCCCCGTGGGCGTGGCCTAATCTAGAGGCGTGTCCCATTGACCCCGCCCCATGGGCGTGACCCCACATAGGGGCGTGTCCCATCGACCCGCCTAGTGGGCGTGGCCTCCCCGCGGGGTGGGCGGGGCCCCGAGGGGGCCGTGCCGTCACGTGGCGGCGCGGCGCCCCCTGGCGGCGCTCCTTTGTCCGCGCGCGGGGCGGGGCGGCGGGGGGCGTGTCCCGGCCGGGCCGCGCCGCGCGCGATTGGCGGGGCGGGGCGGGGCGTGTCGCGGCGGCGCGCGCCGATTGGCCGCGGGGCGGGGAGGGGCGGGGCGGGGCGGGCGGGGCGGGTGTCGGTAACGGGCCGGGTCCGGGCGGGGGGCGCTGAGCGGGGCCGCTCCGCTGCCCGGGGCCCCCCCCCCCGCGCCCCCATGGACCCCGACGTGGACTACGAGCGGCCCAACGTCGAGACCATCAAGTGCGTGGTGGTGGGCGACAACGCGGTGGGCAAGACGCGGCTGATCTGCGCCCGCGCCTGCAACGCCACGCTGAGCCAGTACCGGCTGCTGGCCACGCACGTGCCCACCGTGTGGGCCATCGACCAGTACCGCGTCTGCCAGGAGGTGAGGGCGGGGGGCACCGCCGGGCACGGCCGGACACCCGGCGGGAGAGGCGCTACCGAGGGGCACCGGGGACGGGGGGGGGAGAAACAGGGGGTCCCGAGTACCCGGGAGCGTCCGGTGCCACGAGGGACACCGAGGAGGGAACCGGGAGGGGGTGGCGGGGGCACACCGGGGCGGTACTGGTGGTTCCGGGCAGGGCGGGGGGTGATGGTGCCGTTCCCGGTGCCGGCAGGTGCTGGAGCGCTCCCGGGATGTGGTGGACGAGGTCAGCGTTTCCCTGCGCCTCTGGGACACCTTCGGGGACCACGACAAAGACCGGCGCTTCGCCTATGGCAGGTGGGACCGCGACCCGCCGCCGGAACCCCACCCCTGACCCCCGCCACCGGCACCCCCCAGACCCCCGCCGCCACGCCAGCTCCTGTCACCGGCAGCCCAGCCCCCACCCCCAGCACCCCGACCGCCAGCCCTGCCCATCCCGGGATGCACAGAGCCAAAGGAGCCCCTTGGGCTCCTGCCAGCGCCCGGGGAGCAGCTCCGGCACCCCAAGCCCTCGCGGAGCAGCGGGACTGCCCCCGTGCCCCTCCGTGGACAGCTTTGGGGGCACCCTGACCCCAACACCGCACCCCCCAAAGCCGCCGCCCCGAGCAGGGACCCGGCCGCTCCGGAGCCGTGGGTGGGGGGCGGCTCCAGGGGGGCTGTTCTGGTGCGGGAACCCTTCCCGGGGGGCGCTGGCCTGGCCGCAGGAGGGCCCCCCCCCGGACCTCCCGTGGCCCTCCGGTTGTAAACAGCCGGTCCCCGTGGCCGCCGGCACGTCCGGGCTCTTATCGCTGCCGCCCGGTGCCAGCCCCGCGGCACCTCTAATCTTCCCGAGCCACGGCCGGGCCCCGCGGGTGGGGAGCCCCCCCGGTCCTGGGGGGCCGGTTCGCCACGGCCCGCGGTGGCCCCGGGGCTGGCCGGGGGCCCCGGGGGGGGCTGGTGGTGGCTATCTTGGTCTGGAACACGGGCCCGGCTCCAGCGGCGCCTCCCGGTCACGTCCCGTCCCGGCACGGACTAAAAACAACCCGGGCCCGTGGCCACGCGGCTGCTCCGGGGACTTGGGGGTGCTGGCGCCCATCGTGTGTCCCCTGGCACCCCTCCGTGTCCCCTGGCACCTTAAACCCCCTGGGGCCGGGCTGGGATGGCAGTGGCCGCCCCACGGTGGGGACGGGACTGGGGACAGCAGGCGTGCCGTGCCCCCGGCGTGGGGGCTGGCACCCACCCAGGCACCCCCCCGTGGGTGCTCCGGGGCTGGGAGCACCACGGTCCAAGCTGGGGCAGCCCCCGACTCGGCCGATGGTGGTGACCCGAAGCCAGGTCCCTCCTGTCCCCTGTCCCGGGGCTCCCGGAGGCCGTGGGGTTCCCAGGGGTTCGTGTGTCTGCGGGGGATCTGTGGGATTCCCGTGGCTCTGGGGCTCTCAGGGGGTCCTGAGGCTGTTTGGGGACGGTGACCGGTGCTCTGGGGCGGGGCTGGTGACGCCCGAGTGACAGCGGGGTGGCACCGGGGCAGCGCTGCCCTGCCGCTCCTGCTCCCGCTCCTCCCCGCGCAGGTCGGACGTGGTGGTGCTCTGCTTCTCGCTGGCCAACCCCAACTCGCTGCGGCACGTGAAGACCATGTGGTACCCCGAGATCAAGCACTTCTGCCCCCGCACCCCCATCGTGCTGGTGGGCTGCCAGCTGGACCTGCGCTACGCCGACCTGGACGCCGTCAACCGCGCCCGCCGGCCGCTGGCCAAGTGAGCCCCCCCAAAAATGTCACCGCCCAGCTCCAAGGGGACGGGGACACCCCGGTGCCGTTAAAATGGGGAGCCCTCCCTCTGCTGCTATGGGGACCCCCAGGTCGGGGGGTGTCATCTCACGGGGGGTGTGGTCCCCCCGTGGGGCAGGGCCTTCTGGCGGCGCTTGTTGGGTAGCACCCCTGGGTTGGGGCCTCCCCTCCAGGCACCCCCAAATTAGGGAGATTCCCCCTGGGATGGGGATGAGGCCTCCCAGCCTCCTCGGGATGAGCAGGGGCTGCCCTGGGCTCCCTCCTCAGCCCCGTCCGTGCCCCCCCAGGCCCATCAAGCCCTCGGACATCCTTCCTCCGGAGCGGGGGCACGAGGTGGCGCAGGAGCTGGGGGTGCCGTACTACGAGACCAGCGTGGTGGCCCAGTTCGGCGTCAAGGACGTGTTCGACAACGCCATCCGCGCCGCGCTCGTGTCCCGCCGCCACCTGCAGTTCTGGAAGTCCCACCTGCGCAAGATGCAGCGCCCGCTGCTGCAGGCGCCCTTCCTGCCCCCCAAGCCCCCGCCGCCCCTCATCCAGGTGCCCGACGCTCCCCCCGGCCTGGGGGGGGGCCCGGCCGCGCTCTTCCGAGCCCCGCTCTGCGCCGACGTCGTCTTCCAGCTGCAGGGCGGCCACCGCGTCTTCGCGCACCGCGTCTACCTGGCCACCGCCTGCTCCCGCTTCTACGACCTCTTCGCGCTGGAGGGGCCGCCCGAGACCCTCGGCGAAGGGGACGGGGCGAGCCGCGAGCTGTCGTCGTGGGGCCGCGGCTTCCTGAGCCTGCGCTGGGAGCTGGTGGCCGACCCGGTGGCGGGGCGGGAGCGGAGGATGGCGGTGGTGGCCATGGACCGGGGCGTGCGGCCGGAGCCGCTCCGCGCCGTGCTGGAATATTTGTACACGGGCGAGCTGGAGCGGCCCCACGGCGACCTGCGGCAGGTGGGCGCGGTGGCCGAGCTGCTGGAGGTGTTCGACCTGCGCATGATGGTGGCCAACGAGCTCAACCAGGAGAGCTTCATGAACCAGGAGATCACCAAGGCCTTCCACGTGCGCCGCGCCAACCGCGTCAAGGAGTGCCTGGCCAAGGGCGTCTTCGCAGGTAGAAGGGGCGGGGATGGGGGGGCTGTGGGGGCGGGAGGGTCGCCACCGTCCCCTCCGGGTGGTGGCACCTTCTCGTGGTGCCAGGGTGCTGTGGTCACCCCGAGCCGCTGCCACCACTGAGGCCGTTGGAGTCTGGGGTCCTGGAGGCCTTGTCCCAGTCAGTCGTGGAGGTGGAGTGGCAGCTCTGGGTCTGGGTGACCAAGGGGTGATTGTCCCCAAGGCAGTTGTGTCTGAGGGGTGGCTGTCCCCATGGAAAGGATGTCCTAATCCAAGGGATTCTTGTCCCCAAGGCAGTGGTGTCTGAGGGGTGGCTGTCCCCATGGAAGGGATGTCCAAATCCAAGGGATTCTTGTCCCCAAGGCAGTGGTGTCTGAGGGGTGGCTGTCCCCATGGAAGAGATGTCCTAATCCAAGGGATTCTTGTCCCCAAGGCAGTGGTGTCTGAGGGGTGGCTGTCCCCATGGAAGGGATGTCCTAATCCAAGGGATTCTTGTCCCCAAGGCAGTGCTGGTCAGGGGGTGGCTGTCCCCATGGAAGGGATGTCCTAATCCAAGGGATTCTTGTCCCCAAGGCAGTGGTGGTCAGGGTGTGGCTGTCCCCATGGAAGAGATGTCCTAATCCAAGGGATTCTTGTCCCAAGGCAGTGGTGGTCAGGGGGTGGCTGTCCCCATGGAAAGGATGTCCTAATCCAAGGGATTCTTGTCCCCAAGGCAGTGGTGGTCAGGGGGTGGCTGTCCCCATGGAAAGGATGTCCTAATCCAAGGGATTCTTGTCCCAAGGCAGGGGTGTCTGAGGGGTGGCTGTCCCCATGGAAGGGATGTCCTAATCCAAGGGATTCTTGTCCCAAGGCAGTGGTGTCTGAGGGGTGGCTGTCCCCATGGAAGGGATGTCCTAATCCAAGGGATTCTTGTCCCAAGGCAGTGCTGGTCAGGGGGTGGCCGTCCCTGACCTGCAGTGTCCGAGGGGTGGCTGTCCCTGGGCTGAGGGGGACAGGGGCTATCTGAGGGGTGGCCGTCCCCGTGCTGAGCCGTCCCCTGTCCCCAGACGTGGTGTTCCGCGTGGACGACGGGGCCGTGCCGGCGCACAAGCCGCTGCTCATCGCCGGCTGCGACTGGATGAGGGCCATGTTCCGCGGGGGCTTCCGCGAGAGCTACGCCGACGAGGTGGGGGCCGGCAGGGCCCCCGTGGCTCTGTGGGGCAGGGAGGGCATCCTCGGCCGGGCTCGGGGGGCTGCTCGCACCCCCTGGCCCAATGTCCCGCTTCGCTCTTGCAGAGGGGAAATCTGGGTCAGGAGGGCTGTGCTGGCTTGTGGGGCTATTCCAGGGCTGGAGCTGCCGTGCCAGCTGCCAGGAGGGTCCCCCTTTCCCCCGACCCCTTTTGGGGGTGTCTCTGAGCTGCCCCTCAAACCCTCCCCCTCCCTGATCCCGCAGGTGTCGCTGCCCGGCACCAACTGCGCCTGCCTCCGCGCCGTCCTCGACTTCCTCTACACGGGGGTCTTCACCCCCACGCCCGAGCTGGACGCCATGGAGCTGCTCATCCTCACGGACCGCCTGTGCCTGCCGCGGCTGCAGGCGCTCACCGGTGAGACCCCCCCCTCGCTCCCCGCATCCCCTGACGTCACCCGCCGATACCCCCGGGGCCGGATCGATCGTCCCCGTGTGTCACTCGCCGTCCTTATGTAAGCGGCGGGGCGGGTCCCGGGGGTCACGTCCCCGCTGTGTGACCCCCCCCGGCCCCGGCCCCGTTTCCCACCCCATCTCCCAGAGCAATACGCCGTGGACGAGCTGCTCCGAGCCTTCATGCAGCGCGTGGAGATCGACGAGCAGGTCATCATCTACCTGGAGATGACGCAGGTACGGGGTGGGGGGGGGCTGGAGGGCACCGAGACCCCCGGGAGAGGGGGGGGGTGGCAAAGAGATTCCCGGGGTGACCCCGCCCCAAATCCTCCTTTCCCCGCAGTTCCACAACGCCCGGCAGCTGGCGGCCTGGTGCCTGCACTACATCTGCACCAACTACAACCGCGTGTGCCGCCGCTTCCCGCGAGAGATGAAATTCATGTCCCCAGGTATGGGGTGGGCTCCGGGCGGGACGGGGGTCGGGGGGACACGGGGCAAGGGAGGGGGTCCCCGCCGCTCCCTGAGCCCCGGGGTGTCCCCGCAGAGAACCAGGCGCACTTCGAGCGGCACCGCTGGCCGCCGGTGTGGTACCTGAAGGAGGAGGATCTGTACCTGCGCTCCAAGAAGGAGCGGGAGCGCGAGGAGCAGCTGCAGCGCAAGCAGCACCCCCGCAGCAAGTGGTGCTTCTGGAGACCCTCGCCCTCCGTGTCCTGAGCGAGGGGGCTCGGGGAGGGGACCCCCGAGTGGGGTTGGGGGGCGAGGGAGGGCTGGGAGCCCCCGTGATGAGCGGGGGTTCAGCCTCGGGATCCCCACATGGGGCTGGGGGTCCCTGTGGTGAGTGGGGGGCTCGGGGCTGGGGTGCTTGGTTGGGCTGGGGGCTCTCGTTATGAGCTGAGGGTCTCAGCCCCGGGACCCCTCACACTTGACTGGGGGGCTCAGCTGGGCTGGGGGTCCCTGTGTGGAGTGAGGGTCTGGGGCTTTTATAAAGGGCTGGGGGGCTCGGCTGGGCTGGGGGTCCCTGTGTCGGGTGGGGGGCTTGGGCCCAGGGCTGCCATGAAGGGCTGGGGGTCCCTGTGCTGGGCTGAGGGGCTCAGGACCCCCACACTCAGCTCCAGGGATCCCACACCAAACAGAGGGGCTGGACCCTGGGACCCCCACCACCGATCCAGGGGTCTTGGCAGGGGTGGGGGTCCCCCAAGGGCTTGTTTACCCCCCACCCCGGCTGTTTACAGGCTCTGCCGGGTCGCAGCCCCCCGGTCCCACCGTGCCTTTCCCCGGCGGGGTGGGGAGGGGCCGCGCTGAGCCCCCTCCCCCCGGCAGAGCCCCCCCGGCCCCGGCCAACGCTGGTGCTACCTCTGACCGAGCAGTATTTGGGGTGCGCAGGGAGCGGGGGCTCTGCCGCTCCCCCTTTTCTTTTCTGGGGGGTCCCCACCCCCGTAGGGCTCTCTGGTGCTGTATTTTCTCCCCCCCCCCGCCGTGGGGTGGGGGGGCCAAGCTGTGAGCGGGGCGGGGTGGGTGGGGGGTGGGCGCGGGGAGGGGTCCCTTGGGTGCTTGTGTGGCTGCGAGAGCCCCCGGCTCATCTCTGTGCCTTGGACGGGCCCCCCCCGGCCCCGGGCTGTGTCCCGGGGGGGTGGCGTTGTCCCTGTCCCCGGGGGCGTGGCCTTGTCCCTGTCCCGGGGGGGGCCCTTGTCCCTGTCGCCGGGGTGGGGTGGCATTGTCCCTGTCCCCGGGGGGGGTGGCATTGTCCCTGTCCCCGGGGGAGAGGGGCATTGTCCATGTCCCCGGGGTGGGGGGGGGGGCATTGTCCATGTCCCCGGGGGGGGGTGGCATTGTCCCTGTCCCCAGGGTGGTGGCGTTGTCCCTGTCCCCGGGGGCGTGGCACTGTCCCTGTCCCCGAGGAGGGGGGTGGCATTGTCCCTGTCCCCGGGCTGTGTCCCGCCCCACCCCGGGCTGAACTGCACAACCGTTTTTACACTTTTTTACCCCAGGAGCACAGCGGGCCCCCCCCCCTCAATCCCAGTCTCGGGGCCCCCCAACTTCAGCAGCGGCTGTTTTAACCTTTAATAAAGCTTTTTTAACGGAGCCTGACTCTGCTGGGCCCCCCAAAAATCGCGAGCGCTCTCCCCCCCCCTACCCCGCAGGAAGGAGTGACACGGGGGGGGCTTCGCTGGGATGAATTTATTTATTTTTGGGGGGTACAGAGCACATAGGGGCAGGGATCAGAAGTGGGGGGGCCTGACCCACACATTGGGGGGACGCGAGTGGGTCACCCGAGGTGGGGGGGTTATTTATGGATGGGGCAGGGCAGGAGGGGCCGAGGGGGTTTCCCCCACCTCAGGGTCTGTCCCAGGCTGAGCCCCCCCGGCTCCAGGGCTGGACCCCCCCATTCCCCCCTCCCGGCCTCGCAGGGCCCGGGGTCACCTCAGCTCCCATGGGGGGGGGGGATCAGGGACGGGCTGGGGGGGACCTGGGGGCGTCCCTGGGGTCCGGCTGCAGCTGCTGCTGCTGTTTCCAGCCCCGGAGCACAGCTGGGCCCTCAAACATCTGGCCAGCGGCCATGGGACTGCAGCATCCCACGGGGATCGGGGATCCTGTGAGGGGTTGGGATGCAGGATCCCCCCCGGTCCCCCTGGCCTCCCTCTCCCCCCTTTTTTCCCCTCCCCAGCAGCCGCGGCCGGCGGGCGCTGCACCCCGGCACGCCGGGCTGGGCTCGGGGCTCTCCCAGCACGTAGCGCAGGTTTCCCCGGGATCCTCCCGTCTGAGCCGGCTCCGTTCCCAGCCACGCCGCCCTCCGGGAAGGGCGGGAGGCCACGGGAGGATCCCGGAGCCGCTGGGAGCCATGGGAGGATCCCCTCGGGGTGGTGGAGCCGGAGCAACTCCCAGCCCTCGGGGGGGATCCAGGCCGGGCTCCCCCCACGGAGCCGGAGCGGGGTCTGTGCTCACCCCTCACCCACGGCCGCGGTATTCCCGGTGTTCCCGGCGTTCCCGGCGCTCCCGGCTCAGACGGAGCCGTAGCAGAGGATCTCGCTCAGGTCGTAGCCCGTGACGGCGAAGGTGTCCCCGGCGGGGTCACAGAACCGGGCGCCACAAACCTGCGTGTCCGTCACGCGCTCGGCGTGGCAGTGCTGGATCTGCGGCGGGAGCGGATCCGTGCGCGGCTCCCAGATTTCCGCGGCGGCTCCAAGGGCCGCGTCCCCGTCCCCAGCCAGGTCCCCATTCCCCAGGGAGCAGCTGTGGCTCCGAGTCCCACGCCCCAGGCCCGGACTCACCTCGATGTCGTCGGTGTCCGGGTTCCTGCTGAGCTCCCAGACGTGGACAAAGGAATCCTCCGCACCCGACAGCAGCTGAGGGGAGCGGAGGGACCGTGGGGACACCACGGAGGTGGCACTGCCATGGGGCAGGATGGGACACTGGGGTGGGATGCCAGGTTGGGATTTCAGGCTGGAACGCCAGCTGGGATGTCAGGGTGCAATGCTAGGTTGGGATTTCAGGCTGGAATGCCAGCTGGGATGTCGGGGTGCAATGCCAGGTTGGAACGCCAGCTGGGATGTCAGGGTGCAATGCCAGGTTGGGATTTCAGGCTGGAACGCCAGCTGGGATGTCAGGGTGGGATGCCAGGTTGGGATTTCAGGCTGGAGTGCCAGCTGGGATGTCGGGGTGGGATGCCAGGTTGGGATTTCAGGCAGGATGTCAGCGTGGGAGGCCGAGTGTGACACCAGGTGTGATTTCGGGTGTGACACCCGGTGTGATTTTGGGTGTGATTCCGGGTGTGACACCAGGTAGGAGCCCCCGTCCCCTCCGTACCTTGCCGGTGAGCGGGGCCAGGTCGAGCGCGTAGATCCAGCGGGCGTGGGCGCTCACCTGGGCACGGATCCGCCCCGAGCCCGCTTCCCACAGCCGGATCTGCCCGTCGCCATAGCCCGCAGCCACGATCCCGTTCCACAGCCTCACCGAGGAGCACGTGGAGCTGGGCACAGGGGACACGTGTCACCACCTCCAGGGCGTCCCTCCCTGGCGCCCACCGCCCTGCGGGACCCCCGGGGCTCACCCAGATCCCGGGATCACCCCCAGCAGGGTGAACTCCTCCCCGCTGCTCCAGAGGCAGAGGGTCCCCGAGTCATCGGCCGTCACCAGGTCCCCAGCCCCGTCCTGTGGGGACAGAGGGCTCAGGGGCACTGCCCTGGCTCAGGGGCACTGCCCTGGCTCCGGGGCACTGCCCTGGCTCCGGGGCTGCCCCGGGGGCGGCAGGACAAGCTGGAACAGCTCCCGAAGTGCTGACGGATCCCGGCCGGAGCGGCTCCGTCGGAACTCGTCCGTATTCGCCCGCGCTGCCACGCCGAGGGTGGATTTCGAGGAAGAACCGGGGCACCCCTCCCTCCCTGAGGATAGCCCGGCTCCTCCCGGCCCTGGGAATGTCCCAGTGCAGCCCTGGGCAGCCTCAGGCACTGGCGGAGCAAAGCGCAGGGGGTGTGCGAGGAGGGGAGGTGACACCAGAGCTCCGCGTCCCCACGGTGACACAGCAGCTCGGGAACGGGTTCCGGGGGATGAATTCCTTGGGGATGCCAGAGCAAGGAAAGTTCAGTGATTCATCGGGGAAAGTGCTGAGTGGGAGGAAACGGGCTGGTGAGTCTGCAGGGACCTGCCCCGGGAGCTTCCAGTGCCTGCTGAGGTTCCAGGAGAGACGGGAGGAATTTTGGGACAAAGGACGGGAGCGACAAAACAAGGGTGGGGAGATTTGGGTGGGATTTTGGGAAGGAATTCCTGGCTGTGAGGGTGAGCAGGCCCTGGCACAGGGTGCCCAGAGAAGCTGTGGCTGCCCCTGGATCCCTGGAAGTGTCCCAGGCCAGGCTGCACGGGGTTTGGAGCAGCCCGGGATGCTCCCGTACCGGGGCCTGGCCCTGCTCGGCGGCGATGTCGGTGACGGGATCCCGGTGCTGCTCCAGGACCTCGCTCAGCGTCACGTTGGTCCCTTTCGGGGGGATGTCAAACACCAGCACGGCCCCAAAGGATGTCCCTGTGGGGTCGGGGGGGGTCAGTGGGGCCGGGCCAGCCCGGGGCCGCCGCCCCCTCCGCGCCCCCCGGGCTCACCCACGCAGACGAAGCGGCCGCCGGCTGCGGCGATGCCTCGGGCGAACACGGAATGTGCTGGAAGGGAACAGCTCTGTGTCACTGGGGCAGGGACGGACCTCGGTGACAGGGTCAGTCCTGCCACGGGGCTGGTGACTCGTGGCACCTGTCACAAGATGATGTTGAGGATATCCAGGGAACGGGGCTGGGGAAGGGGCTGGAGCACCGGGAGAGGCTGAGGGAGCTGGGGAAGGGGCTCAACCTGGAGAAAAGGGGGATCAGGGATCCTGACAGGAGGGGACAGCCGGGGGACAGGGACAGGATGAGAGGGAACAGCCCCGAGCTGTGCCACGGGAGGTTTAGGTTGGATACTGGGAAAAAAATCCTTCCTGGAAAGAGCTCCACCCGGCAGGGGCGGAGCGGAGTGAAATTCCTTCAGACGCCTGAAGGGATTTCCCGGCCCTGTGGAAGTGGCACTTGGGGACGCGGTCAGCGGTGGCAGCGCCGGGCGATCCGGGGGCTCTCCCGGGGATTCACCTGCCGGCTGCTCCGGGACGTCCAGGGCGTGCCAGAACACCATGGTGGAGCCGTCGGAATCGTACATCTGGCACGGAGGGACAGGCTGGGACACGCCGGGGGCGGGGGGGGACAGGGGGACACCCCGGGAGCCCCGGCACGCTCACCCCCCGCCCCAGCGCTCACCTGGACCCCGCGCTGCGAGGTGAGCACCAGCAGCACCCGCGACGGGAGCTCGCACCACGCGGCCTGGCAGGGACAGAGCGGGCCGGGAGAGGGGGGCACCCAGGGGACCCACCCCAAAAAAACCTCCCTGCAACCCCAGCTCCTGCGGTTCTTCTCCTGGAGAGCCCCCAAAATCCCGTCCTGAAGGCTCCCGAAGCCTCCTCCTGGAGACCTCCAGACTCCTCCCCCTGGAACAGCAGCCCCCAAATCTCCCCCTGGAGCCCCCCACATCTCCACCCGCACCCCCCCCCCAAACTCCTACCCCTGGAGCAAGAGCCTCCAAATCTCCTCTTGGAGACCCCAAAACTCCTCCTGGAGCACCCCCACAAAAATCCCCTCCTGAAGGCTCCCAAATCCTCCTGGAGACCCCCAAACTCCTCCTGGAGTCCCCCAGACTCCTACTCCTGGAACAAGAGCCCCCAGATCTCCACCTGGGGCTCTCAAATCTCCCCCTGGAGCCCCCCCAACTCCTACTCCTGGAACAAGATCCCCCAAATCTTCCCCTGGAGCCCCCCAAACTCCTATTCCTGGAACAAGATCCCCCAAATCTCCACCTGGAGTCCACCAAACCCGTCTCCTGAAACAGGAGCCCCCCAGACCCGTCCTCCTAGACCTGGCTCCCCCAAATCTCCCCCGGGAGCTCCCAAATCTCCACCTAGAGCCCCCCAAACCATCCCCGTGGAACAAGAGCCCCCAAACCTCATTCTGCAGCCCCCCCAAATCCCTCCCCCTGGAACAAGATCCCCCAAATCTCCCCCTGGAGTCCCCCAAACCCTCCTCCTGAAACAGGAGCCCCCCCAGACCCCTCCTCCCTGACCAGGAGCCCCCACATCTCCCCTTGGAGCCCCTCAAAGCCTCCTCCTGGAATAAGAGCCCCCAAATCTCCTCCTGCAGCATCCCAGACCCCTCCTCCTGAAACAGGAGCCCCCAGACCCCTCCTCCTTGACCAGGAGCCCCCAGATCTCCTCCTGGAGGCCCCAGATCTCCCCCAGACCCCTCCTCTCATGGCAGAACCCCTCAACCCCTCTCCTGGGGGGGGGCATTCCCCGTGCCCCAGGTGTGTTTGATATCCCCACAGACGAGTCCCTTGCTGGGCTCGAGGGGGACCCCCAGAACCCCCCCAGACCCCTGAGGGGGCTCCTTTCCCCTCCCCACAACCCACCACCGCACGTCCTGGGCTCCCCCGGCCCCGTTTTGGGGGCCATGGCCCCGGTACCGGGAGGAGCCGGGCCGAGGCTCCGCTCACCTGCGTGAGCAGGGGGGTGCTGAGCGCCGAGCCCCCCCCGCGGACCTGCAGCTGCCGGGGGGGCCCCTCGCCGCCCAGCAGGCTGAGGGCGGTGGCGTGCACGGCTCCGAAGGTCGGGGGCCGGGAGGGAGGGCACAGCACGGCCAGGTTGTTGTACAGGGCCGAGGCGCTGCTCCGCAGGGGCAGGCTCCGCTCCCGGCGGTACGGCCTGAGCGGGGGAACGGCGAGCGGGGGGGTCGGGGAGGGGGCGGAGAGCGAAGGGTCGGGGGTTCGGGGAGGTTCTGGGGGGATGGAGAGGATCTGAGAGGGTGGGGGGGGTGGTTCAGGGAGGGAATGGGGGCAGATTGAAGAGGGGCCAGGGGTGGGTGCAGGGGGGCTGGTGTGGGGCCAGGGATGGATCCAGAGGGGCTGATGTGGGGCCAGGGATGGGTGCAGAGGGGCTGGTGTGGGGCCAGAGGGGCTGATGTGGGTCCAGGGGTGGATCCAGGGGGGCTGATGTTGGGCCAGGGATGGATGCAGGGGGGCGGATGTGGGGTCAGGGGTGAATCCAGAGGGGCTGATATGGGGCCAGGGATGATCCAGGGGGGTGGATGTGGGTCCAGAGGGGCGGATGTGGGTCCGGGGATGGAACCAGAGGGGTTGATATGGGGCCAGGGATGGGCCCAAGGGGGCTGATGTGGGGCCAGAGGCGCTGATGTGGGTCCAGGGGTGGATGCAGGGGGGCTGATGTGGGTCCATCGCTGGATCCAGACAGGGAAGGGCAGATCCAGGGAGCCGAGAGCAGCTCCAGGGGGTCCGGAGAGCTCCAGGGGCCTGGGGGCAGATCCCCCCCTCTCCCCTCCCAGGGCCCCCCACAACCCCCGGCCCCAGCTGCTCCTCCCGGGACCCCCACCCCAGCCCCAGCCCCAGCTCCCGGGCCCTCCCCGAGCCCCCCGCCCTGCCCGTGCCGCGCTCCCCGACGCCGGTTCCCCCTCAGCGCCCCCCGGTTTCCCCTCTCCCCCTCCCCGCTCACCCGGTGCTCGCCGCCGCCATGGAGACGCGTCGCGGCGTGATGACGTAAAGACGCGCGGCGCGCAGTGACGACGTCACGTTGCCGTGGAACCCGCGACGCCAAAAGGGGGCGGGATGGCCGAGGTGGGACTGGGAGAACTGGGAGGGACTGGGAGAACTGGGAGGGACTGGGAGGCGGCAAAGCGGGGCAAAGGGGCCGGTGGTAGCTGGGAGGAGCGAGAGGATGTGGGGAGTTGGGGTGTATTGGAGTATACTGGGGTAAGCTGGGGTATACTGGGGAAAGTGGGGGGCCATGGTGGGGTGGGCTGTGATGTACTGGGATGCACTGGGGTATACTGGGATGACCTGGGGGGCCATTCTGGGGTGGACTGGGATGCACTGGAATGTACTGGGATGTATTAGAGTATACTGGAGTATACTGGGTTATATTGCAGTGTACTGGGATATACTGGGGGGCCATGGTGGGGTGGGCTGTGATGTACTGGGATGCACTGGGCTGTACTGGGATGATCTGAGGAGCCGTGTTGAGGTGGGCTGGGATGTACTGGGATATACTGGGGTAAGCTGGGGGGCCATGGTGGGGTGGGCTGGGATGTACTGGAATGTACTGGGATATATTAGAGTATACTGGGATATACTGGAGTGAGCCGGGGGGCCATGGTGGGGTGGGCTGGGCTGGGCTGTACTGGGATGTACTGGGATAACCTGGGGGGCCATGCTGGGGTGGGCTGGGATGTACTGGGATGAGCTGAGGAGCCATGCTGGGGTGCGCTGGGCTGTACTGGAATGTACTGAGCTGTACTGGGCTGTAGTGGGATGTACTGGGATGAACCCCAGGCCCGCACTGCGCTGTGTGGGGGTGTACTGGTCTATACTGGGGCGCACTGGGCTGTACTGGGATGAACCCCGGGGCCACACTGAGCTGTGTGGGGGTGTACTGGTCTATACTGGGGCGCACTGGGCTGTACTGGGATGAACCCCGGGGCCACGCTGAGCTGCGTGGGGGTGTACTGGTCTGTACTGGTCTATACTGGGGTGCACTGGGCTGTACTGGGATGAACCTCGGGGCCACGCTGAGCTGCGTGGGGGTGTACTGGTCTATACTGGGCTGTACTGGGCTGAACCCTGGGGCTGCGCTGAGTTGCGTGGGGGTGTACTGGTCTGTACTGGTCTATACTGGGGAGCACTGGGCTGAACCCTGGGGCTGCGCTGAGTTGCGTGGGGGTGTACTGGTCTGTACTGGTCTATACTGGGGAGCACTGGGCTGAACCCTGGGGCTGCGCTGAGTTTTGTGGGGGTGTACTGGTCTGTACTGGTCTATACTGGGGAGCACTGGGCTGAACCCTGGGGCTGCGCTGAGTTTTGTGGGGGTGTACTGGTCTGTACTGGTCTATACTGGGGAGCACTGGGCTGAACCCTGGGGCTGCGCTGAGTTTTGTGGGGGTGTACTGGTCTGTACTGGTCTATACTGGGGAGCACTGGGCTGAACCCTGGGGCTGCACTGAGTTGCGTGGGGGTGTACTGGTCTGTACTGGTCTATACTGGGGAGCACTGGGCTGAACCCTGGGTCTGCGCTGAGTTTTGTGGGGGTGTACTGGTCTGTACTGGTCTATACTGGGGAGCACTGGGCTGAACCCTGGGGCTGCGCTGAGTTGCGTGGGGGTGTACTGGTCTGTACTGGTCTATACTGGGGCGCACTGGGCTGGCCCCGCCCGGGCAGCGGCAGCTGTGGGGTTCTCTGTGCCGGCTCAGAAAGGGAAATCCCGCGGAGCCGGCGCCAAATCCAAAGCGGACAAGTCACGAACGTCGGCCCGAGGCCAGGCCCGGCAGGCCAAGAAGGGGTCCCCCAAAACCCCCGGGCGCACCCCCCGCCAGCCCAGCCCGGGCCCGGATGGGGAGGCGCCGCCGAGGGAGCCGCTGGACGTGCGGCCCATCCTGGACGAGCTCCTGGAGCGGGTGTTGAGCGAGTGCGCGCTGGCGGCCGCGGCGCGGCAGGTGAGAGAACCCCGCTGCCCCCGCGATTTGGGGGGGCCCGGGGGGCTCCGGGAGTTGCGGGGTCTCAGCTCTGTCTCCGCAGCGGGTCCCCTTCACGGTGTCGCGGGCGCGGGACGCCATCCTCTTTGTCGCTGAGTGGAAGTTCCTGGCGAGGGACGAGGGGGACCCGGCGTTCGAGGGGGACCCGGAGCCCGAACGAGACGGAGTCTGGAGCGAGGACGAGGAGCCCCAAACCTGTCCCCTGGACTCCTGGACACGGGGGGTGGTCTTCGTGGATGACGAGAGCTCCCTGTCCTCGGATGAGGTGAGACGTTCGCCGATCCCCCCGGAACCCGCCCGGGCCGCGGCACTGGCGGTGTCACCCACAGCGGGTGCCCTCTGTCCCCCGGCCAGGGCTCGTTCGAGGATCTCCCCGCGACAGCCGAGGCTGAAAGTCCGCTCGTGTGTCCCGACACTGTCCCCGACACTGTCCCCGTCCTGGTTGTCCCTGTGTCCCCGGAGCAGGTGAGACGAGCCCCGATCTCCCCTCGGGCCGAGCCCCAGCGGCTCCGGGGCCCTGGGACAGCCGGTGTCACCAACACCGGGTCACCCCCCGGGGGACCCCGACAGCCGCACCCACAGCGGGTCCCTTTTCCCCCCCGGGCAGGTCCCCGCCGCAGCGGCCGCTCAGGATCTCGGCGCCGACATCGCCGCTCCCGTGCCAGGGCCGCCCTCCCCGGAGCCGCCTGTCGCTTCCCGGTCCCCGGAGAGGGTTCGCCGCCTCTCCCGGGACCCCGCGAGGGGTGGCATCCTCTCCAAGCCTCCCGGGAGGAGCCGCCGACCCTCCCGGCCCCCGCGGCCCGGGCCGGCCCCGCTGGACGCGCCCCGACCCCGGGCCCCGCCGCCGGCCGCGCCCTCGGAGCCCCCAGCGCAGGCAGCACAGGCGTCCGCCGAGGGCACGGCGAGTGTTGGCCACCAAGCGCCACCGCCGCCGCCCTCCGCCCGGCCCAGCCTGGCGCCGATGCAGCCGCGCAGAGCCTCCCGCGGCACCGGGGTGCCCAGGCCGGGCCCCCGCCGCGGTGCCGCTCTCCGGGTGCTGCCCGAGGTGAAGGTGGTGGACGTGACCGGCGAGCCCGAGCGGGCGCGGTCGGCAGCCTCGCGGTCGCGGTTGATCCCGTCGGGGTCCCCGCAGATCATCCCGGGACCCGGGAGGGTCCCCAGGGCCCAGCCGGAGCTGTGTGACCCCTGGCTGGCCTCGGCTCGGCTGGCTCCCGGTGTCACCGTGCGCTGGGGCCGCAGCGAGAGGCGCGGGCCGGCCCCGCCCGGGAGCGGCGGCAGCGGGAACCACGAGCAGGAAGACGAGGCGGTGAGGAAGGCGGAGAAGGAGCTGAAACCCATCCTGGATTACCCGGTGTGCCAGCTCTCAGAGTACGAGCAATGAGAGGGGAAAACCCGCTGGGAACGCGGCAGCTCCCGGGGATGCTCCTCTCCTCTCCCGGGACACCCTCGGCACCCCGTGCCCCACCGGAGCCGGGGCTGGCACCAGGCACGGCGCCCCCGGAGCTCGGAGCCCTTTGCCAGCGCTGCTGAAAAGAACAGAAGGAGATAATAATAATAATAAATCTCTTAAATGAGTTTTCCTCACCCGGCCACCGGAGCGATGCAGCCGTGGTGCCGCCGCCAGCAACCGGAGCCACACCTGGCTCGTCCCCGCCAGGACGGAATAAAGGGAGATGTGACGGAGTGACACGGCGGGGTCCCCATCCTCTGGGGCTCTCCTGAAGCTCCCTGCTCCCACAGGGACGTGCTCCAGGGCTGGAGTGTCCCAGTGTCCCCGCACTGCAGGACGGGGACCTTGGGGGACACGGGGACATCATCGCCGCTCCCGTGGCCGCCCCGGTTCCGAAGCGGCGCGGGCGAGCGACCCTGGGGTGGCACCGGGGACACGCCGGTGTGACGCAAGGAGCTTTACACATCCCCCGGCCACGCCCTGAGTTGTGTTTATAGAGTCCCTCATAAACGTATAATGAGTGGGCGCGGGTTTCAGCTCATTAGCACGAACCGTGACAACAGGCGCGGGTTTCGGTTCCTCATCAGTAGAAGATAGAGTAGGCGTGTTTTTCAGCTCCTAATTACCGTGAGAGTCCTAATCGCCACGGCGATCTTAATTCGGCGCTCGTCGAGGGTCCGCTCTGGCGGCCCCACAAGACGGGCGACCCCAAAATCACCGGTCCCGTTTGTGACGTAGCTTTTTGCGCCGGTGCAATTCCTCCCTTGTTTCTCAACGCCACGAAGGAACATCGGGGTGGAAAATACCCCAGGCTGGGCAGACTTGAAAACGTTACTGCAGAGTTACCCGTGCGGTTTTACAGCACCGACAGCTTATTAAACAGCAGCGAATTAATTGTCGTTTACTGGCAGGGTGGTACAGGGAACAGTGGGGCGGCAAAGGTGACAGCTGGGGTGGCACAGGGGACGTGCCACCCTCCTGCCCGCTCCAGCCACTCTGCTGTCCCTCCTCGGCAGAGGGACTCTTGCCGTGCCACGCTGCCGGCCGGGCAAAGGTCCTGCCGTGACCTCTGTCCCCAGCCCCACCCCGCGCCCGGCCATGGAGCTGCCGGGGGCTCTGAGCCCCCCGTGGTGGCTCCTGCTGCTCCCGCTCCTGGCCCTGCTGCTCTGGGCCACGCGCAGAAGCTCCTGGGAGCCCCGCGAGTGTCCCGCCGACCTGACGGGCAAGACAGTGATTGTCACCGGAGCCAACAGCGGTGAGCGGGGACGCGTGGCGGGGACACGTGTGAGGGTGACGGCGTGGTGGCTGTGGGGTGACCCGCGGGGGACATCGTTTGCCAGCCCCTGTTTTGGGAGGGCAAACGGCCGCAGAAGCAGCTGGCGGCCGGTCCCTGGGCACTCACAGCGCGCTCCTGGAGCCCCCCGCCCACCTTCCGAGGGCGGACTCCATCTCAGTTAATGACTGACGGACAAAGCCACCACGGCCACCGTGTCACACCAGGGATGGGGTCACTGCTGCCACCTGTGTCCCGCTGCCGAGCGCGTGGTCGGGCCGGCACCGCCGGGGACCCTCAGGCTGGGATCGGGATGTCCACACGTGCCCAGGGACAGAGCGGCCGCACGTGTGCCGGGCTCCGTGCCCACCCCAGTGCCCATCATTTCCCGCCGGGAGGGGCGGGGACTGCCCAAAACGCTGGAGACAACCCTGAGGGGACCCCCAGGGACCAGCGTGACCCGGCTGGGATCAGCCCGCCCCCGCTCCGCGTTCCGCAGGCATCGGCAAGTGCGTGGCCATGGACCTGGCGCGCCGGAACGCCCGCACCATCCTGGCGTGCCGGAGCCGGGAGCGGGGCCAGGCGGCCGTGGAGGAGATCCGGGCGGCCACCGGGAACCCGGCGGTGGTGCTGCGGCTGCTGGACACCGGCTCGCTGGCCTCGGTGCGCGCCTTCGCCAGCGCCGTGCTGCGGGAGGAGTCGCGCCTGGACGTGTTGGTGAACAACGCCGGCATCACCGGTACGTGCCGGGCCGGGCGCCGCGGCTCCCAACGGGGCTCCAGCGTCCCGTCCCGACGCCCCACGGCGCTCCCCACCCTCTTTTCCAGGGCTGCCCTTCGCCATCACGTCGGAGGGCTTGGAGCAAACCTTCGCCATCAACTACCTGGGCCCGTTCCTGCTCACCAACCTGCTCCTGGGTGAGTTTGGGGGAGCTGGGGGGGGGCTCTGGGGGCTCCTCGCCGCTCACCCCCTGCTCCGCACAGACCTCCTGAAGGCCTCGGCGCCCGCCCGGGTGGTCAATGTGTCGTCGTTCCGGCACAGCGTGGGCACGGTCGACACCGGGTTCCTGACGGGGCAGCGCCGCCCGGGCAGGTACGACGCCGCCTACAGCAGCACGAAGCTGATGAACGTGCTCTTCACCGCCGAGCTGGCACGGCGCCTGCAGGGCACAGGTGGGTGCCGGGCCGTGCCGGGCTCGGCCGTGCCGTGCGGGGACATCCCCTGTCCCGGCTCCCCGCGCTCCCGTGCCAGATCCTCGGGGGAGGGGGTCTGACACGGGTCGGCCGAGCCCCGGGCCGAGCTCGGCCTGGGGGCCGCCCCTGCCGCTCCCCGAGGGATTTGGGGGTGCCCGGGGTGCCCCGCCCCGCTGACGGTGCGGCCCGGCAGGGGTGACGGCCAACGCGCTGAGCCCCGGCGTGGTGAGCACCGGCATCATGCGCCACTTCAGCTGGACCGCGCGGGCGCTCTTCGGCCTCCTCCGCCCCTTCATGAAGGTGAGCGGGGCCGGGGCCGGGTCCTGCCCATCCCGGGGGGCGGCGGGGTGGGCTGGGGGGGGGGCTGACGGACCCCTCCTCACCCCCGTTCCCCGCAGTCGGCCGAGCAGGGCGCTGCCAGCACCATCTTCTGCGCCGTGTCGGAGGAAGCGGCGGGCATCAGCGGGAAATATTTCGACAGCAGCTGCCGCCTGGCGCTGCCCTCGGCGGCCGCCCGCGACGCCGCGCTGGCACGGAAGCTCTGGGAGGCGTCGGAGCGGCTGACGGGACTCACGGAGCGGGAATGAGCCACCGGGATGTCACCCCTCGGCAGGGAGGGAAAAGGGACACGGACACCGCTCTGCTCCCCCTGTACCCACGGCGCCGGCCAGGCGTGACCGTGACGCTTTTTATTAAAAACCCCGGCGCTACTCCCAGGCGATGTCCAGCTCCAGCCGCTGCTTCCTCACGGCCTGCAGGAAGCCGTCGTAGTCGCGCCGGTGGATGTCGGGGCAGCGGGACAGGTCCAGGCGCCGCAGGGGCCCGTCGGTGCCCAGCAGCTGCCACACGGCTCCGGCGGACACGCGGCTCTCGGCCAGCGACAGCTCCCGCAGCTCCCGCAGCTCCGGCAGCGCCGGCTCCAGCACCGAGTCCAGCGGGAAGGGCACGGCCAGCAGGCGCAGGCTCCGCAGCCGCGGGGCCCCGCACAGCAGCGAGGCCAGCGTGGAGCTCAGCGCCGGCCGGTGCGCGGCCGGCACGGGCCCGGCCAGGCTCAGCGAGAAGCTCTGGAGCTGGCGCAGCCCGCCGGGCAGCAGGTCGGTGGCCCAGCGTGGTGGAGAGGCGGTGGGCTCCTCGGAGGGCTCGTGGCGGGTGTGGGGGTCCGGCGGCGCTTCCAGCTCGGCGTTGAAGCTCTCCAGGCCGGGGCAGGCGGCGAGCAGGGCGGTCAGCGAGAGCGGGTCCCGGCAGCTGAAGCCGTGCAGGGTCAGGGAGCGCAGGCGGGTGCCCAGGCTCTGTGCCAGGGGCAGGACCTCTGCCAGCGCCCGGCAGCGCCGCCCGGAGCAGCCCAGCGTCACCCGGGACAGGCACTTCCAGCACGACAGCTCCCGGAGCCCGGAGGAGCCGGGATTGTCCCCCAGCCACACGCTGACCTCCTCGGCCTGGGGACACACGGCGTGCACGGTGCCCAGGGCGTCCTCCTCCACCTCCTCCAGCTGCCGCAGGGGCAGCGTGAGCGGGGCTCCCTCGGGCGCGGCCCCCCGGCCCCGCGCCAGCTCCTCCAGCGAGGGGAAACCCTCGGAGTCCTCGGCGTCGCACAGCTGCCGCGAGCGGAGCAGCCGGAGCGCGTCCGGCACGGCGTCGTGCGCCAGCACCTCCAGGCACGGCAGGGCCAGCAGCAGGAAGGCCGCGGCGGCCACCGCGTCGCCGTGCCCGGCGCGCTCCAGGTCGCGGGCCAGCAGGACGCGGAGCGCGGGGCAGCCCGGGCTCCGCGCCAGGGGGTCGTGGGCCAGGTGGCGCAGGGCGCGCGGCGTCACCTTCTTGCAGCCGGACACGTCGAGCTCCCGCAGGCGGCGGCAGCAGGAGCCCACGGCTGACAGCACCTGGACGTTGGCCTGGGTGTGGGCCAGCCCCAGGCGGCTCAGGCCCGGCAGCCCCTCGGCCAGGTCCACCAGCACGGAGGGCGAGAGCCGCCCGCAGCCCCCCAGGTCCAGCACGCTCAGACCCTGCGGCCGCAGGGGGAGACCCTCAGTGGGGCGGGCAGGGGGGCAACGGGCGCTGCTCTCAGCCCCTTCGCCCCATGGAGGGTGGGCACCTCTTGACTGCTCCAATCCCTCAGCCCCACAGAGGGTGGAACCCCCCAGCCTCACTCCCCCTGCCCTGCTGATGGTGAGCACCCCCAGCTCTATTCCCCCAGCCCCACGGATGGTGAGCACCCCCAGCTCTATTCCTCCAGCCCCACGGAAGGTGGGCACCCCCAGCTCTATTCCTCCAGCCCCATGGAAGGTGGGCACCCCCAGCTCTATTCCTCCAGCCCCACAGATGGTGAGCACCCCCAGCTCTATTCCCCCAGCCCCACGGATGGTGAGCACCCCCAGCTCTATTCCCCCAGCCCCACGGATGGTGAGCACCCCCAGCTCTATTCCCCCAGCCCCATGGAAGGTGGGCACCCCCCTGTCCCACTCTCCCATCCCCACAGAGGGTGGAACCCCCATCCTCACTCCCCCTGCCCCACAGACCACGGCACTCCCTGAGTGTTGTCACCCCCTGCTCCGCTCCCCCTGCCCCATGGAGGGTGGGCACGCACAGACATCACCCCCAGCCCCACTCCCACACACCACGGCACCCCCACGCCCCCCTTGCCCTGCGCCCACCTGGCAGCGCAGGACGATGAGGTGCCCCAGGGCGTTGTTGGCCAGCGCGGGGCAGGGCCGCAGGCTGAGCTGGCGCAGGTTGGGCAGCAGCAGCAGGTGCAGCGCCGCGCGCGACAGCCGCCGGCTGCTCCCCAGCAGCTGCAGCAGCTCCTGCACCAGCCCGCAGGCTGGGGGCACACGGAGGGGGGGGGGGTCAGCGAGGCCTGGCACCCCCAGCCGCCCCCACGGGGGTCCCGGTGCCCTGAGCCACCTCCTGCGCCTCACCCAGGTCGTTGAAGGGGCCCACGACGAAGCGGAACTCGTACTCGTCCAGGTAGTTGTCGCTGTAGTCCTTGGCCCAGAGGCTCTGCATGTGCTGGGCCAGGTTCTGCAGGCACAGCGTGGTCAGCGTGGGCACTGCCCGCCGCCGGGGCATCCCTGCGATGGGACAGGGACAGTCAGGGACAGGGACAGACAGGGACAGGGATAGGGACAGGAACAGTCACCGTGGGCACTGCCCGCCGCCGGGGCATCCCTGTGAGGGGACAGGGACAGTCAGGGACAGGGACAGCCACCGTGGGCACTGCCTGCCGCTGGGGCATCCCTGTGAGGGGACAGGGACAGTCAGGGACAGGGACAGACAGGGACAGGGACAGTGAGGGACAGGGACAGACAGGGACAGGGACAGCCACCATGGGCACTGCCCGCCGCCGGGGCATCCCTGCCAGGGGACAGGGACAGCCACAGGCACCGTGGGCACTGCCTGCTGCCGGGGCATCCCTGCGAGGGGACAGGGACAGTCAGGGACAGGGACAGCCACAGGCACCGTGGGCACTGCTCACTGCCAGGGCATCCCTGCAAGGGGACAGGGACAGTCAGGGACAGGGACAGTCAGGGACAGGGACAGCCACCGTGGGCACTGCCCGCCACCGTGGCATCCCTGCGAGGGGACAGGGACGGACAGGGACAGTGAGGGACAGGGACAGCCACCGTGGGCCCTGACCACTGCCAGGGCATCCCTGCAAGGGGACAGGGACACGGAAGGACAGGGACGGGGACAGCCACTATGGGCACTGTCCACTGCCAGGGCATCTCTGAGAGGGGACAGAGACAGTCAGGGACAGGGACAGTGAGGGACAGGGACAGCCACAGCCACTGTGGGCACTGCCTGCTGCTGGGGCACCCCTGTGAGGGGACAGGGACAGGGAAAATGAGGGACAGCCACCAGAGGACAGGGATGGGGACAAGGACAGTCAGGGATTACCTGCTGGGGACAGGGACAGTGAGTGACAGCCAGCAGGGGACAGGGATGGGGACAGGGACAGTCAGGGATTACCTGCTGGGGACAGGGACAGTCAGGGACATCCACCAAGGGACAGGGACACTCAGGGACAGCCACCACTGGCAGTGCTGGGGGGATGGGACACTCAGGAACAGGACGAGGCACCGCCACCCGTCACAGCCCGACCTCATTTTGGGGTTGCTTCCCCCAAACTGGTTTAGAAACCGCCCAGTGCCGGCGCCGGTTTCAGTTTCCCTCTGTTCCCGATGGGAATCTCGCCGTGATCTCCAGGGATGAACCAGCACCGGGTACCCAGAAACTCCTCCGGGATATCCCAAACCTCACCCGCAGCTCCCAGCAGGCACCGGCGGCTCCGGGATGGGATCCCTCGGCTCCGGGAGTTATCCTGGGGTTAACCGGCACAGGGCACTCCTGGGTGGTGGCACTGGCTGTGGTGTGCCTGGAACTGAGCGAGAAACGAGGGGATGAATCCCGATGGGATAATTAAAAACCCCAATGGGATAATTAAAACCCCGGCCCGACACCAAATCCCGGTTCGTGGATCCCTCGGAAGACATCCCGGTAGGGTGGGGAAGGGTAACTGGGATGGGGAGAGGGGCTGGAAACAGGAGAAAGGGAGAAGGGAACCCAGAAAAGATCCTGTGGGATGGGGAAAAGAGCTCTGGGATCACAGAAAAATCCTGTGGGATGGGGAAAAGAGCCCCAGGATCACGGAAAGATCCTGTGGGATGGGGAAAAGAGCTCCGAGATCACAGAAAGAATCTCTGGAATGGGGAAAAGAGCCTTTCAGGACCCGGAAGAGATCCTTGGAGACTGGGAAAAGAGCCCCGGGGAGCACGAAAAGACCCTGTAGAAAAGGAGGAGACGCCCGTGGACTGGGAAAAGAGCCCCGGGAAATGGGAAAAAACCCTCAGGTACTGGAAAAAGACGCTCTGGGCTGGGAGAAGACCCCTGGGAATTGGGGGAAAAACCTCCGGGAAGCAGCTCAGGCACACAACGGAGGGAAAGGGAAGAGCTCGGGAACACGGTGAGTAATCAGGGCAGGGCAGGGTCCTGCGGTCACTGTCACTGTCACCACAGGGGATTGGGGACACCGGGCATGGGGCACCGGGAATGGGACAACGGGAATGTGACACCAGGCATGGGAGCACCGGGAATGGGAAAATCGGGAATGGGAGCACCGGGCACGGACACCGGGCGTGGGAGCACCGGGAAGGGGAGCACCGGGCATGGGAGCACTGGGAATGGGTCACCAGGAATGAGACACTGGGCACGGGACACCGGGAAGGGGTCACCAGGAATGGGACACTGGGCACGGGACACCCCGGAATGGGACACTGGGCACGGGACACCGGGAATGGAAGACCGGAATGGGACACCGGGAATGAGGGAACGGAGAGGAAGCAGATCCCGAGGGAACGGGGCCAGACCCTTCCCTGTGGGTCCAGTGGGGAAATTCCGAGGGAGGGGATTCCCTCCTTTCTCTCGGCGGCTTTGGGGACCCCCTCCTCGGGGCAGCATCTCTTTGGGGATCCCTCCCTGGGGACCCCCATTCAGAGATCCCTCCCTCGGCCACCCACTTTGGGAATCGCCTCTCCCCGGCCCCTCCACTGCCCCATTCCCGAGATCACCGCGTCCCATTCCCAAGCAAGGACAAAGCTGGGAATAACGCCCCCCCCATTTCCATGGCAACACCCCCTCCCTCCCCTACTTGCACTTACCGAGGGCAGCACTTACCGAGGGGCTCCCAGCCGCGCCGCGTCCTGATAGATCTCGTCCCGTCGCGCCGCTTCCTCCTCCCTCTCCTTTTCCTCCTCATCCTCCTCCCCGGGCCTGGCCCCGCCATTACTCGACCCTCCCTCTTCCTTGGCTTCACTTTGCGCGCTGCGCATGCGCAAACAGCGAAGCCCCTTCCGCCCTTACTGCCCCCGCGGGCTGCCCCACGCCGTGCCTGACGCCCAGAGCGGCCGTACGGCCGCTCTGGGCGTCAGGCACGGCGTGGGGCAGCCCGCAGGGGCTTTGTCGTCGGGCGGGGTCGACGGTGCCGGGAGCGGCCGGGCCGGAGGTACCGGGGGAGGCCTGAGGGGATCGGGGGCTCCCGGAGGGTCCCGGGAACGGGGGAAGATGTGGATTTGGGGCGGTGTAGAGAGAGGGAGAGGTGCCGCGGTGTTGGTGGGACGCCGAGCTTCCTTCGTTGCGGGGGTGTGCGTGAGGGCTCTGAGGGGGTGTAAAGGTGAGGGGGGATGTCTGTGCGAGGGGTTTGTGGCGCTCAAAAAGGGGTTTGTGGCGGGGATCTTTACGTCCCCGTATGTTTAGGGGGGGGGTCTTTATGGGCACGGGGGTGGTTTTGGGGCGGTTTAGGGGCGCATGGGTGGATCTATGGGGGTGTTCGGGGGTCTGTGGGCAGTTTATGGGCGTGTGGAGATGTCTGAGGGGGTGTTTGGGGGGGTATTTAGGGGTATTTAAGGGTCTATGGGGGCGTTTGGGGAGCATTTCGGGGGGGATTTAAAAGGAATTTAGGGGTCTAGGGGGGTGTTTGGGGAACATTTTGGGGTGTTTGGGGGCATTTTGTGGTCTGTGTGGATGTTTGGGGCATTTGGGGGTGTTTGAGGGAATTTTGGGATCTATGGGAGCGTTTGGGGGGATCTCGGGGTGTTTTGGGGGGGAATCTCGGGGTGTTTGGGGGGATTTCGGGGTTGTGGGAGGGTCTGCGGGGGCATTTTGGGGTGTTTTGGGGTCTATGGGGGCGTTTGGGGGCATTTCCGGGTGTTTGGGGGTTGTTGGGGTTCCGTGTGATGGGATGAGGGCAGCGCTTCCCTCTCGGGATTTCGGTGTGGGATTGGGAAGGTTCGATCCGGAATGACTCAGCCCCGAAGTGTGGGGGGTGTAATTAATGCCCGGGTTAATTGGGGGGAGCTCATTAAGGGTAGCAGGATGGATATTCCCGATCCTGGATCCAGGAAAAGCGTGGGATCTTCCAGCAGGGGATTCCGTGTGCTGGGAATTCCGGCAGAGCACGACCCGCCCTCGTTAGCACAATGTGAATTATTAATTACCCGGGTCAAATAATGGGTTAATAATGATTAATTAAGGAATGCAGGTAGAGCCGTTTACCTGTGTTGGTCCCGTTGGTGCCATCCCTCGCTCCGGACTGCTCAGGGAATTCCAGAATTCCGGAATTCCCTCCCAAGGCTGTTCCACTGCAGACCGACCCTGATTTCCTGCAGCATTTTTGGGTTTCCGCGCCGGCTTTTAAAAATCCCTGCTCTCATCGGGAATTCTTGGAACGTGGGGCTCCCCCAGCAGGTTCTGTGCTGGGTGTTTGTCGCCTGCCCAGGTGACCTTGGAGCGGTTTTTCCTCTCTCCCTCCACTCCCAAACGCAGGTCTGGGTGCTGGCTTTGGGAAAAAACATGAGGATTAAATTCCTTTGGCGTATTTAAGGGGGAAAAAGAGGAATTTTAGTGGATTTCGGTGTCAGGAGCTCTGGATGCTGGGGTGGGTCAAGTTGTGCTGATTCTCCAGAGCCTCAAATCCCACCCAAGATCTGCTGAAGCAAAAATTTCGGGAGGGGTTTTCATCCCCTTTCCTGAGTTTTCCAGAGGAAAACACCTAAAGGATGGAAAAGAGGGGAGGGCGTGGGTGGTGAGGATGGCAGGGATGTGGGAGCTGCGTGCCCGTGCTCCTGCTGGATTGTCCCCTTGGCATGGTGCGTGCGCCCGGGTTTTCCAGGGATTGGGGTTTGGATGGATTGGGGTTTTTTTGGAGGGAATGGGGTTTGGATGGATTGGGGTTTATGGATTATGGGATGGCTTGCAGCCCCGGGTGTTCCCCCCTCCGCTCCTTGCCCTCATTTGCCGACCCTCTGAGGGAAGGGGCTGCTCAGGAATTCCATAAGGAATGAGGGGAATAAAGTTTAAAGCTTGGAATCGCTCGGAGCAAGATCCGAGAGGGTTCAGGAGGTTGGAAATCCAGGGATTTCCGCTCCGGCAGCCGAGCGAAGTCCCGCGCGGAACGAGCCGTTCTGTCTCACCCATTCCCCGAGGACCCAGCGGTTAAAACCAGCTTTTCCTGGGAATGCTCCCAGTTGGAATCAGCCGGGAATCCCCGCGGGGAGCGTCGGAGCTGAAATCCACTGACCTCCCGCTGCATCCTCGGCTTGTCCGGGCGTTGCTGTGGCTACGGAGCAGCATCGATCCCAGCGGCGGCTGGGAATGCGCCGGGATGATCCCGCGGGCTCGGGGGTGGGAGGGAGGGGGCTGCGGGGGCTGCGGTGCCGCGGTGCAGCCGCGCAGGGCGCAGGCTCCGGCGCCGGGTCCTAGCGCCGGCACCTGGAACGACATTCCCGAGGTCCCCGAGGGAGCGGCGCTGCGGGGGGAAAAGCGGGGCTCGGGAGGGAGCTTTTGGTTCCGAACGATTCGCTGAGAGGAGGAAGGGAATGGGGAAGGCTCCGGGGACAGGGTGAGAGGGAACGGCCTCAAGCTGTGCCAGGTTCAGGATGGGTGTTGGGGAAATCCCTTCGTGGAAAGGTTTTTCCAGCCCTGGCGGAGGGTAGCTCCCCGTCCCTGGAGGGATTTATTGCCCTGTGGATGTGGCACGTGGGGACGTGGACACCGGTGGCCTGGGCAGAGCTGGGGGAAGGGGTTGGACTCGATGGTGTCTGAGGAGTTTTCACCCTGAAGCATTCCGTGGTTCCATGGGGATTGGTGTGAAATCCCGGTGTCCACCCCCCTGCGGTTTGTGTCGTTCCCAAGGCCTCGTTTTGGGAGGTGCATGTCCCGAATTTGGGGGAAAACTGGCCAAGCTCTGCAGAGGGGGACTTGGGGACAAGGAATGGAGGGACAGGACACAGGGAGTGACTTCCCACCAGGAAAGGGGAGATTGGGCTGGGATCTTGGGAAGGAATTCCTGCTGGGCTGGAATTCCCAGCTTTGCTGTGGCTTCTCCTGGATCCCTGGCAGTGCCCAAGGCTGGGTTGGATGGATTTGGATCCCCTGGGACAGTGGAAGGTGTCCCTGCCATGGCAGGGGTGGCACTGGATGAGCTTTGAGGTCCCTCCCAACCCAAACCATTCCATGACTCCAGGATTCTGATTCCTTACCGCAGGGGGACTTTTGGGGTCCCCTGGGAGGGTTCAGGGCTTGGAGGGTAATTAAAAAAAAGTCTTAAACTCGCTCTGGATTTATTTTGACTCATTAGAGGCCAAACCCCAAATGCTAGTTTAGGATTTCTCTCCCAAACTCAGTTTCCTGACAAACTCAAGCTGCTCCCGACCCCAAAATCAGCTCTGTGCAGGAATTTCACTGGGAGAATTGCGTCTAAAATAAATCAAAATGCAGTAAGGTGGGATTTTGCTTCTGCTGGGTAAACAGTGGGAGTTTCTAAAGGTCTTTCATCTCCCTCCTCCTCGTGCTCCTGGAGCTGGGGGTGTTCCAGCTGCTCGGCAGGGGCCTGGCGTGTATCCCAGATCCCAGAGAAAAGCCTGGAGGTTGAGGGGGGGATATTTCTGGGCATCTTTTCTCTGCCAGGGGTTCCCTGTGCCAGTCCCGTCCCTGCTCAGTGCACAAGGATGTTTATTTCAGAGGTTTAATCCGATTTTGGGGGTGTTTCCCTGGAAGAGGGGACGCTGGAGTTCCTGTAAGTCCCAGGAAGGTTTGTTTATCCTGGGGAGTTTTTTCAGCTGGAGCAGCAGTTCATCCCAACGTGGCAGTGCCCGAGTTTGGGGGAAAATTGGGATTGTTCCCCTAGGTACAGGGCAGGTTTAGCTCCAAATCCATAGGTCATGGCGAGGGTGGAGCATCCAAAGCCCCGTTGGAGGTTGGGCTGTTCCCAGAGCTTTAATTACCAAAAGCTCCCATTTCCCCTTAATTCCGCCACTAACAAAGTTCCTGTCCCGCCTCAGCTTCTCGTTGAAGCTCAGGATCCTTGTGGGTCTTTCCCAGCTCAGGATTTTCCAGGATCCTTTCCCTCAGGGGTTCATTTTCACCCCAAATCCGGGCTGTGAATAAAGCAGATGGTGAGTGGTGCCCGTGACTTTGCTGCGTTGAGGAATGGGATATCCATGGCTCGAATAGGCTTTTCCACCTTAAAGGACTCCACGATTCTCTTCCATGATTTTCAGCACAGGGTGCCCAGAGAAGCTGTGGCTGCCCCTGGATCCCTGGAAATGTTCCAGGCCGGGTCGGAAGGGATTTGGAGCCACCCAGAACATTGGGGGGTGTCCCTGCCATGGCAGGGGTGGCACTGGGTGGGCTTTCATATCCCTCCCATCCCAAACCATCCCGTGATCCCAGGAAATTGTGTTTGTGTGGGAAAAAAATTCCCTCATGCTTCGGTTTTAACGTGGAAAACTCCGACTGGGGAGGAGGAGCCGTGTGACGTTGGTAATTTTCTTTCTAAATTAACAACTTCTCTTCTGCTCCACCTGGGAGCAGAGCCTGTCTGGTATTCCCTGGTATTTTCCTGGTTTGGGGTTTGTCCTGCTATTCCCAGAGCTCTGTGGGAAGGGCAGTGAGGAGTTCCCATCCTTTTGAGGGGAGTGCTCCCCAGAGCTCACCCTTCCTCCCATCTGAATTCCTGCTGAAATTCCGTGGCTGTTTCCCGGTTTTCCTTGCACTTAGAGGAAGCTTTCTCGAATTTGGAGCTCCCTCTTGGCATTCCAGCCTCTCCTTGGAGCACAACCCCCGCCGTGGCTCCGTGGGCTGAGCACCTTCCAAGTGTTTGTGTCTGTGGATCTGGGATCAGCCAGCATCCCAGAGGAGGATCCTGCGGGGGAGAGAAGCAGCAGAAATCCTTTAGAATTTAGGAATTGGGAAGAAATCCTTCCCTGTGAGGGTGTTGAGCACAGGGTGCCCAGAGAAGCTGTGGCTTCCCCTGGATCCCTGGAAGTGTCCAAGGCCAGGCTGGACAAGGTTTGGAACAATCTGGGATAATGGAAGCTGTCCCTGCCCATGGCAGGTTGGGATTTAAGGTCTTTTCCCACCCAAACCATTCCATGAGTCTATAAATAAGCAACACGAGTGATATTTGCTCCCAGATTCTGGCAGGGAAACACGGTGAGCTCCTGGTGCCGCAGGAGATTTCTCCTTCTGTGGATAAAATTATTCAGATTTTCTAAATCTCCTAAACTGGTTTAGAATCTGAGGCCGAAGGGGAAGGAGCTCTGGAGCTTTTTGGAGAGTTCTGTGTGGATTTTGTGCGTGTGACTTTTCCTTTAAACCAGCGCGGAGAGGGGAAGCAGCTGGAGCAACAACGACCAGCAGATCCCTGAGGTGACTCTGGTTGAGCTCCTAGTGGTCCCAGTGAGAAATTCCCAATTTCCAGCTGGGTTTTGTGTTGTTTATCCCAGTTGTGCATTGGCTGCCGGAGCTCCGGGAGTGTTGCGGGGACGGGGTGGGATTGCTGCGATTGCCCTGTGCGGGGAAGGAGTTGGATCGCTCTCGATCCTGTGGCTCCCTTCCAGCTCGGGATATTCCACGTTTTTTGGGGGTTGCTTCCATGTGTTAGGAACCCGGGCTTGGAATGTCGGGCCGCGGCCAGTGCTGGTGGCTCCCAAATCCCCTCGTTCGCCTGATTAGCACCGGGAACGGTGCCCGGAAGAGGGATGAGGGCGTTCGTTTGGGATCCGACAGCTCAGCCAGGAACAATGGGACACCGCGTCACCTGTCACAGCCAGGAGCGGGACAATTAGCGATCATTCCAGCTGCCCCTAATTAACCCCTTGGGCTCCGTGCACCCACAGGTGCCGCTGCCGGCGATTTGGGACCAACCCCGCTCCGGGGCGTTGTTTTCCCCTCAAAATCCTCCACGAATCCAAGAGCCAGCGGGGCAAACCTCTGCCCGGGGTCACGGCGGGCTCGGCGCGGGAGGAATTTGGGGTGTCCCTGCCCAGTGGCCACGGCAGGGCGAGCAGCAGGAGGCCGTGCCGGTGGCCCGGTGCCTCCTTCCTGCGGCGAGCTTTAGGACCCGGCGCCGTGACAAGTCTGGAGCGGCACTGGCGCAGAGCGGCTCCATCGGCAGCGCCGGAATTCTCCGTATCCCTCCCTCGGAGCATCCTCGCCCGGAAAAGGGCTTCCCCTCCCTCTCGTACCGCCCGGCGAGAGCCTCGGGGGGAAAGGGGGGGATGCTGGGATCGGCCGGGACGCCGGGAAGCGCCGCTGGATGCTGCCGGCAGTGAGCTGGGAGAGCTGCTGGCTGCGAATCGGGGATCTCTGGAGCGCGGCAGCATGGCCCAGGGCAGGAGACACGCGTCCGGCCGGGTAAGGGTGGGGAAAAGGGGGCTGACTCAACAGCTCCTGCCTCTGCCGGCTCCTGTCGCGACAGATCGCCGCGCTGTCGCGGCGGAAATAGCTGGGTGGCGTGAGGGAGATCGCGATTGTGCTGCCGGTGTCCCTGGAATGTGGCACCTTTTCTCTCGCTGACAATAACGCCGCGAGGGGAGCTGGATGCTCCGGGGCCGGCTCTTTCGGCCGGAGTTACCTGCCCGTCTAGGTGATTACCCCAATTCATTACTGCGATTAATTAATCCCCCCCTTCCGCGGGGCTGCCGGCACAGCCTTGCCGGGGCTCAGCACAAAGATCCCGGTGTGTTTTCCTGCCTGCCGCGGGCTCCCCTCCCTCCGGGCCGCTTTTCCAGCCGGCACGGGCCTGGCAAGCGCTTCCAGGTTTTTCCGTATTGCAGCTAGCCCTGTGCTGTGCGGTGCCAGCCGCCCCCCCCCGGCCCCGGGCAGGGCCTTTCTCGGGAGTTTCTCTCCCTGTCGCCGTGTCCCTGTGTGGCCGCCACGGTGACATTGTGGCCCGGGCACCGCCGGCGCCTTTTGGGCCTGGCTGTGCCAACTTGGCAGCGACTCCAGGATGGAGCTGGGGAGGGCAGACCCTTCCCCAGCCTCTCCAAGGGACCCCCCAGACCCTCTGTGGGCACCGTGGCGTGCCCGCTGTGGGATGTGCCAGGCCCGGAGCCGGCGGGATTTGGGCTGCGGCCGAAGGGATTTGGCTGCGGAGGGAGCAGCTCGGGAAAACTTCCCAGCCTGGAGCATTTTTTACCCACCCCAGCAGGGTGTGAGTGCGTGTCCAGGTGGGTTTTTTGGGGGGCTGGAGCCCCCTACCTGTCCCCCCGAAGCTCCCTGTTTTCCATGGGGGGTGTGAAATTCCAGCCTGAGTCCTGATAGCTCTGTCACAACAGCCTGGGGGGATCTGGGGGCTCCAAGGGGATGAGGGCGCAGGGAAGGAGCCAAAGAGAGATGTGGCTGAGGGAGCAGTGTCAGGACTGGGAATCCTGGGGGTTCCAGGGATGTTGGGGCTCCCAGCACAACACTGTGACTCGATTATCCCTGTTTGGCTCACGTGGATTTTGGGATGGGCACTGCAGGGACCACGGCTGTGCTGGCCTTTCCTGGGGCTGGATCCACTCACTGGCCACCCCGGCCGTGTCCCTTCTGGGTTTTGGGGACGCTGCTCCCGGTGTCCAGGGACACCCACACCCTCCCAGTTTGTCAGCCTGGAATCCAGTGCCACCGTGGTGGAGAGGATTTCACCCCAGTGCCACCTCCTGGTGTCACCCCAATCCCAGGGGGCTCCCTCCTTTCCGCAGGGATCTTCTTGTGGCAGCGGCACCGTTGACTCAGGTGATTCCAGGCTTAAACCCGGGATTCTTCCCGAGTCTTTCCCTCTTCCAGCTTTGTGGGCCGCGCCTGGGATTTGGATCTTGTCGGAGATCCTCCCGAAACTTTTTGATCTGAGCTTTGAGTGGCAGTTTGAGGCTCCAGCAGTCTCACCTGCGTGGGGGAGGCGCTCCTGGAGGGACACACTGAATATTCCCGGGGGGATCTGCCGGGATGGAACGCTGAAACCCTCAGGTTCAGCTGGAGCATTTGGGGGTTGACCCAAATCGCTGGGAATTCATCCTGTTTCCGGTGCCTTGGCTCCAGGAGCTTCACACAGTGGAGCAGACAGTCTGTGGATGTCTGTCACGCTTCAAAAAGGGGGGGAAATGGGAAAATGCTGGATTTGGGAGCGGCACCAGGCGGAGAGCTGTGGGGAGCACTCTCTGGTGGCGGTGGCAACACAACCACGTGCTTGTCCCTCACCTGGTGTCCCTGGAGCGAGATGGGAGCTCTGGGATGGGGGACGGGCTCCTCATGGGCTGGTGGCCGCTCCAGAGGTTCAACATTCCCGGTTGTTCCTCTGGCTGCCCTGTTCCCAGCACCTGCCCTGTGCTCTGCTTGGATCTCCTCAGCTGGCCCCGCTTTGAATCCCTGGATTTCTCATTTCCCAGGATTTAGGAGCTTATTCCCCTTCCAGACCGTCGCTGTGAGTGGCCTCAGCCCTTCTCTCTTCCCACGGTTCTGCTCCTCCATCCTCTTCCTCCGTTGTCCCCCCCATTCCCAGGGCTGGGCTGTCCCAGGTGCGTTCCACCGGGAAGGTCGGCGTGGCAGAGGGGATCCACGAGGAGCTGGCCTGGGAAGCTGAGGAGATTCTGGGCTGTGTCACCTTCATCCCTCAGGGATTGTCACCGTGGCGGGCAGGTGTGACCACAGGTGTGTCCGTCTCTCCTGGGATGGCCCTGGATGGTCACAGTGGCTGGGAATGCCCATCCCACCTGCTTCCAGCTGGGACAGTTCTTCCTCTCGTAAAACCTGGATTAATCACGTTTGAATCTTCGTGGGAATTCCGGCCGGGGGTTTATCCGTTGGATTGGAGCTTCCGGGTGTCTCACACACCGATTTCTGATGAATGGGAAACAGAAGGTGGAGACTCAGTGTCTGGTCCTGAGGGGTGGGATGGGAGAGATTCATTGCGGGCTCTCCTTCTTCTCCAAAGTGCGAAAGACTCGGGAAAAGTTTCCTTGGAATTGGTGCTGGTTGGCAAATCTTTATCAGAGACAGGCTGGGAATGTGCAGCCTGGAGAAGGGAAGGCTCCAGGGAGAGCTCAGAGCTCCTGGCAGGGCCTAAAGGGGCTCCAGGAGAGCTGGAGAGGGACTGGGGACAAGGGATGGAGGGACAGGACACAGGGAATAGCTTCCAGTGCCAGCGGTACCCCCAGGGCTTGGAATGTGTCACATCCGAGGGACCTTACCTGGCTGCAGGACAGCAGGAGGGATAAAAACTCCTGCTCCAGGAACTTTCCCGTTTATTGGGGGTTTGGGATTTTCCTTTGGGCTTCTTGTTTTGTTTGGGCTCTGCTCCCGTTTTCCATAACACCTGGGACATGATTCTCCAGGTGCTCACAGGGCGTTGCTCCCAGAACTTTGGGGGATATTTGGGCCTGGAGCGTCGATTTCTCCCTTGAGGTCTTGGGTTTCTTCGTTGTTTGATGGATTTTGGGTCTTAATATAAGATTATTTTGTGACTTCTGATTTCTGCCAGTTGTGTTTGGGTGGAGTTCAGGCTTGTGGGAAATCCCGAATCCGTGGTTTCAGTCACCAACCCCCAAACTCGGTGGCTTCACTCTGCATCCCAGCCTCAGGAAGTGATGTGCAAGGAAAGGGAGTGGTTTGTTAGGATTCCAGCGGCTTCCAAAGCCCCCTGGGTTCTTCCACAGGCTGAGAATTCCCCTGAATCTCCTCAAGCCCCTGTGGCTGTGGTTTGTCCGCTGGGCCTTCCCAGCCATTCCTGGTGAAAGAGGCTCGGTTTTCCTGGGATAAAGAGCAAATTCTTCGGCTGAAGCCAGGCCCAGAGCCACCAAAACTCCACATTTCTGCACGGTGACCAGAACCAGTGACCCCTGGGCTGGGGGAAATGCCAAACCGGTCCCGTTTTGGGGGTTGCTGGGAGGTTGGGATGAGCGAGAAGGTGGAGCTGAGCAGGACAGGGAACATCCCTGCCCCCTCTGGGATAGAGGCAGTGGGATTGGAAGGTGCCAGAGTTTTGAGGATCTCCAGAAGGTCTGGAGAGGGGCTTGGAGTGACAGGACACAGGCAATGGCTTCCCACTGGAAAAGGGGAGATTTGGGTGGGATATTGGGAAGGAATCTTTCCCTCTAAGGGTGGTGAGGCCCTGGCACAGGGTGCCCAGAGCAGCTGTGGCTGCCCCTGGATCCCTGGAAGTGCCCAAGGTCAGGTTGGACGAGGCTTGGAGCAGCCTGGGACAGTGGGAGGTGTCCCAGCCCATGGCACTGGATGTGCTTCAAGGTCCCTTCCCACCCCAAACCATTCCAGAATTCCGTGATTAATCTGTTTTCCTCGGGCTGGTTGCAGAGCAGGAGGCATCGGGGGTGGATCCCAACAAATTTCCCTGGGATTTCACTAATCCTGAGGGTCTCCATGGAGTTCCTCACATCCATCAGCTCATTGCTGCCCCAGGATCACCTGGATAACCCCAGGTGCACCCCGGGGTGTCACGCTTGGGGTGTCCTGGTGCCCGCAGAGATATAAACAGGGATATAAGGAGTCCATGACAGGATCGTGGAATCACGGAATTGTCGAGGCGTTAAATCCCTCCAGGGGTGGGAACTCCACCGCTGCCCTGGGCTGGAGAGCCCTTCCCAGGAGGAATTTTCCCAATATCCAAGCTAAACCTCCCCTGGCACAACCTGGGGCCGTTTCCTCTCTCGTGGATAATGACAATCCCACCTGGAGAGCTGCTGGACTTCCCCACCCACATTCCAAGGTGGGATACCCCGAGTCTGGGCACGGGATCCACCGGATCCCGACAGTGTGAAGGGATGGGACAATGACCCGTGTCCCAAACAGCCTGCCTGCTCCTGGGCACAGCATTCCCAGGCTGGAGAACCATGGGAATGCTGATAAAACAGGACAAGATGGAGCGCGAGTTGGTCGAGGCTGACCGACCGCTCTCCTCTTGTGGGTGTTTTTTTTTCCCCCCTCCAAGGATTATAAAAACATTATAAAAGGGGATAAATCAGTTTCGTGATCCACCGCCGGTGCTGCGGTTTGTGCCTCCTCTTCGGGAGGAATTACCCAAAAATCAAAACAAACCGGGGACGGAGGAGGCGAGCGGGGACGGAGGGAGCCGAACCACTTCGACACCCGACCCCGGTGCTCGCCCCTCCTGTCTGAGCCGGGCTCTCCCCTGTCCCCCAGGCCTCCAGCACGGCCAGGATGAGCGCTGACGGCGGCAGCAAGCCCCTCAAGGTGGGCTCCCGCGTGGAGGTCATCGGCAAGGGCCACCGCGGCACCGTGGCCTACGTGGGGGCCACCCTGTTCGCCACCGGCAAATGGGTCGGGGTCATCCTGGACGAGGCCAAGGGCAAGAACGACGGCACGGTGCAGGGCAGGAAATACTTCACCTGCGAGGAGAACCACGGCATCTTCGTGCGGCAGTCCCAGGTGGGTGGGATCCTCGGGATCCTCGGGATCGTGGATCGGTTGTTAATCACAGGGAAACGACCCTGGGCGTTTGGGGGATCTGCAGCTCTCACAGGGGAGGCTCCAAAGCAGGGTGGAATTGGAATCTCAGGCTCTGCACAGTGTTTTTGAGGTCATGGGATGAAAGGTACCGTGGTGAATTTGAGGGGTTCAGCACCTCTCACAAGGAAGGCTCCAAAGCCAGGTGGAATTGGAATCTCAGGTTCTGCACAGTTTTTGAGGTCCTGGAATGAAAGGCAGCATGGGAATTTGGGGGATCAGCACCTCTCCCAGGGGAGGCTCCAAAGCCAGGTGGAATCTCAGGCCCTGCACAGTTTTTCAGGTTCTGGGATGAAAGGCAGCATGGGGAATTTGAGGGATCAGCACCTCTCACAGGGGAGGTTCTAAAGCTGGGTGGAATTGGAATCTCAGGCTTTGCACAGTTTTTGAGGTCCTGGGATGAAAGGTAGCATGGGGAATTTGGGGATCAGCACCTGTCACAGGGGAGGTTCTAAAGCTGGGTGGAATTGGAATCTCAGGCTCTGCACAGTTTTTGAGGTCCTGGGATGAAAGGTAGCATGGGGAATTTGGGGATCAGCACCTGTCACAGGGGAGGTTCTAAAGCTGGGTGGAATTGGAATCTCAGGCTTTGCACAGTTTTTGAGATTCTGGGATGAAAGGTAGCGTGGGGATTTTGGGGGATCAGCACCTCTTCCCAGGGGAGGCTCCAAAGCCAGGTGGAATTGGAATCTCAGGCTCTGCAGTTTTTGAGGTCCTGGGATGAAAGGCAGCGTGGGGAGGTTGGGGATCAGCACCTCTTCCCAGGGGAGGCTCCAAAGCCAGGTGGAATTGGAATCTCAGGTTCTGCACAGTTTTTGAGGTCCTGGGATGAAAGGCAGCATGGGGAGGTTGGGGATCAGCACCTCTCACAGGGGAGGCTCCAAAGCTGGGTGGAATTGGAATCTCAGGCCCCGCACAGTTTTTGAGGTCCTGGCATGAAAGGCAGCGTGGGGAATTTGAGGGATCAGCACCTCTGACAGGGGAGGCTCCAAAGCCAGGTGGAATCTCAGGTTCTGCACAGTTTTTGAGGTCCTGGCATGAAAGGCAGCATGGGGAATTTGGGGGATCAGCACCTGTCACAGGGGAGGTTCTAAAGCCGGGTGGAATTGGAATCTCAGGTTCTGCACAGTTTTTGAGGTCCTGGCATGAAAGGCAGCGTGGGGAATTCGCAGTTGTTCCATTCTGCTTGCCCGTGAAGTGCCCAGCACGGTGCTGCCCTGGATTTGCCACCTGCAGCAGGTGGAGTTTGGGATCGATCTCGGATGTTTACCTGCGAGCAGATCCAAGGGATTTTAATTAAATCCTGTTTACCTGGAAGGAGATCGAACACGCGGTGTGGGTGTAGCTGCTGACATTCGCTGCTCGTGTGCTGAGCCAGGAGCTCCCTCCACAGCAAACATCGTCCAGATGAATTCCCTGTGTCACCTTCCCAGGGCAGAGAGGTGACACAGAGCCCCCCAGCCCCTGTCCCCTCCCTGGCACAATGGAGTCGCTCTGTGTCCCACCCCCTGGCCTCTCATTGCCTGGGATTGGGTGACAGAGGGAAGCTGAGCACAAAATGAGGGAATTTGGGTCCTGGGGTCCATCCCAGCATCTGCTGTCCCATCCTTTGGAAGGGCCTTTGGATCACGTGTAGTCAGAGGCTGCAGCAATCCAGGCTCATCCAGGAGAGAGTCCAGGAATGGCTGAGGTTGGGAATAACACCTTTAAGAGGAGTCCAGCCATTCACTGCTCCAGTCCCTTTGTCACCAGCTCGAGGCAGGATGAGGGAAAATGATCCCCCATCCTTTAAATAATGGGAAAAACACGGAGAGCTGAACCCAGCAGAGCTGGAGGCAAACTCACCAGGAAGCTTTTCATGGCTTTATCCAACCCAAACGCTGTTGGTGTGCAGGAATTGCTGGATGGAGCTCTGCTGCTCTCCTGGGATCACCATGGAGATTTCCCAAATGTAATTCCACCACACTCCCCGTTCCCCACATTAAAACCGGGCACTTGGACCCGGCTCCTTTGTCCATCTCTCTCTCTCTCCTGCCAGCTAGGAGAAGCTTTGAGGTGTTTACAGGGAAAAAAATTGGGTCTGCAGGGCCAGGAGGGACCTCAAAGCCCACCCAGTGCCACCCCTGCCAGGCAGGGACACCTTCCACTGTCCCAGGTGCTCCAAGCCCCGTCCAGCCTGGCCCTGGGCACTGCCAGGGACCCAGGGGCAGCCACAGCTTCTCTGGGAATTCCAGCCCAACCTCACAGCCAGGAATTCCTTCCCGAAATCCCACCCAAATCCCCCCTTTTCCAGCGTTCCCCTCTTGTGTCACCTCGTCCTCTGGGCCGGGTGTGCAGCGAGCGACGCTCTGCCCCAAATCCCAGAGCCCAGGGGAACGGCTCGGGAACACCCCTGGAGCAGAGACGGGGAGCAGGACGGACAAACAGCCCCCGAATCCCCCGAATCCCCCGGTCCCAGAGCCAAGCCGTGCGTGCGGGGCTGTCCCAGCAGCTCCGGAGCCGACCCGGAGCCGTCCCGGGGCGCAGGGAGGGTCCCCGGTGTCCCCCGGCTCCCAGCTGGCGGGCACAGAGCGGGGACCCCGCCCCTGGCACCCCCGGGTGGGGCAGGGAGGGGCAGAGGGGGCTGGCACGAGGCTCTGGATGCATCCCCCATCCCTGGAAGCGTCCAAGGCGGGCTGGGACGGCGCTTGGAGCAACCCGGGACAGCGCTCGGCGTCCCTGGAGGGGTGACACCGGGTGGGATTCAAGGCTCTTTCCCACCCGAGCCATTCCAGGCAGTTTCCACTGGCAATTTCCAAGCCAGCCCAGGTGTAGTCAGGGAATCCTGGAATGGCTTGGGTGGGAAAGGTGGGATCAGGGAATCCTGGTGTGTGGAAATCCTTGATTTTGGCATCACCTGGAACCTGGCAGAGGAGCTCGATGTGCCCAGTCTGTGGTGGCAGTTTCCAGTGTCCCTCCGGATCCAGCCCAGCTCTGTCCCTGTCTCCAGCCTCTCCAGCAGCTCTGGAATTCCCTCCTAGGCTGGGAAATGCCCAGGCCACTCAGAATTCCCACCCTGCACGGCTGCAGGTGTCATGATTTCCTTGGCATCATCTTTTCCTTGGTCTCCTTGTGGCTTTTAATTCAATTTTCATCATTCCTGGTGCTGGGAATCTTCTCAAAAAGGAATTCCTGTCTGACAGCTTCCCCAGGTTATTTTGATTTTTAAGCTGAACTCGCGGGTGGGAGGTGGCGATGGATCAGGCAAATTCCCGCAGGAACAATTTGGGAGGTGCTGATCTGAGGCACGAGGACGGTTCTGTCTCAGGGATCTAATCCCTCCCAACCTCATTTCCCATGTTTATCCAGCAAAAATGCATCCAAAAATAGCTCACAAAGAGAAATCCCTGAATCTGGTACGGATGTTCCGGGCTGTCAGATCCAGAGCTTTGACTTTCCTCATTACCTGTGTGAATATTCCGTGTTCCCACTGGGGATAAGGAGTGTGTGGCTCTTTTCAGGAAGGTTGATTGGCAAAGCCAGGAGGATGAAATTAAAAATCCCTGCCAAAACCATGGGATCTGCCCTGCTGAACGCACTCCCAGAAGGATCTGTTCCCTGCTCTCCCTGTTTGGGAATTTTGGGAAAGGATTGTTGTGGTTTTTTTTTTTTTTTTTCCCCAGATCCAGGTGTTTGAGGATGGAGCAGACACAACATCCCCAGAAACCCCGGAATCTGCTGCCATGAAGGTCCCTAAGAGAGGTATGGCCCAGCTGGGAAATCCTTCCCAGAGAGCTGGAAAGGGGCTGGGAAATTATTCCTGAAGGGAATGGGGAATCCCTCCTGGAGGGGTGGGAATCCTTCCTGAGGAAATGGGAAATTTCTTTTGGAGGGGTGGGAATCCTTTGTGAGAAAATGGGAAATTTCTCTTGGATGGGTGGGAATCCTTTGTGAGAAAATGGGAAATTTCTGTTGGAGGAGTGGGAATCCTTCCTGGAGAGATGGGGAACCCTCCTGCAGAGGTGGGAAGTCCTTCCCAGGTGAGATGGGAAATCCTTCCTGGAGAGACAGGAAATCTCTCTTGGAGGGGTTGGGAATCCTTCCTGGAAAAGTGGGAAATCCTTTCTGGAAGGAAGAAAGGAAGGAAGGAGGAAATCACGGAATATCTGTCTCCCCCCTGAACCCCTCTGAACCTGTGGAATTGCAGAATCCCCGTGGGACTGGAGCATCCCTGTCTCCAGCCCCTCGCCGTTCCCCACATCCGTCGGCCCCGCCATCCCTGGCTGCGGGCCCAGGCGGGCTTCCCCTGCCTCCCTCCCTCCCTCCCTCTGAGCTCTGCTTTGTCGGGAATGTTTTCCCCACGCTCTGCGGGATCCCGGGAGCTGCCGGAAGGGGCTCTGCCAGCTTCCTGCCTTGGCTGCTCCAGTTGGCTCCGTGCGCCAAGCCGGGAGCTCCGCGTGGGAAGCGTTTGTGGCATCGGGATTGAGCGGATCGCGGTGGGCTGGGGGTGGTGGGTGCTGCTGGTGGGTGGGCTTTCTCTTCTCCCAGGAAGCAGGAGGTGAAATTAGGTGGGGAAAAAAATGGAATGGAGCCTTCCTTGCTCCATTATTCCGTGGAATAGTGGAATCGTTCCGGCTGGAAAAGTTCTCGGACACCCCCGAATTCCCCAGCTCTGCCAAGGCCACCAGTGTCCATGTCCCAAGTGCCACATCCACAGGGCGTTAAATTCTTCCAGAGATGGGGACTCCACCTTCCAGGGCTGGACAGCCCCTTCCAGGAAGGAATTTTCCCAGTATCCAATCTGGCCCAGCCTGAGGCTGTTCCCTCTTCTCCTGTCCCCTGGGAGCAGATCCCAACTCCCACCCAGCTCCAAGAATTCAGGGAGTTGTGCAGAGCCCCCCTGATCCCCCTTTTCTCCGGGCTAAGCCCCTTTCCCAGCTCCCTCAGCCGCTCCTGGAGCTCCAGACCCTTCCCTGGCCACGATGGGCGCTGGGTTGGGACAGAGGGATCCCGATCCCAATCCCTCCCATCCCAGCATCCCGGAGCAGGAGGAGCTCGGGCTGCAGGTGGGACGCAGGGCTGGGATGTGGCTGCCTGCCAAGGGTTTCCATGGAAACAGCAGCTGCTGCAGCAGCACTGCAGCGCGGGGTGCAGGGATGGCTCTGCCACGGATCCTGCACCGGAGTGGGGAGCTGCTGGGGACAGCTGGGCGAGGCTGGGAATCCAGAGACAGGACACAGGGAACGGCTTCCCGCTGGAAAAGGGGGGATCTGGCTGGGATGTTGGGCAGGAATTCCTCCCTGGGAGGGTGGCACAGGCTGCCCGGAGAAACCGTGGCTGCCCCTGGATCCCTGGAAGTGTCCCTGGAGCACTCTGGGATCATGGAAGGTGTCCCTGCCCATGGCACGAGGTGGGGTCGATGGGATTTAAGGTCCCTTCCCACCCAAACCATTCCATGATTCTGTGTCCCCAAGTATCACATACACGTGGGTTTCAACCCCCCCCTGCACTCCCTGAGCTGCCAGTACCTCGGGAATGCAGGAAATCCAGGGATTCAGCCCAAGGAGAGCAGTGGAAGTGCCCCAATTCCAAGGTTTATCCCTGTTTGCTTTCCTCGGCCAGCAGCTCCCATAAGGAATTCCCTGTTCCCCCAAACCCCGTTGTGCCAGCAGATCCTGGCTGTGCTTCAGTCCCACTTCCCAAAATTCTCCCGTGCCCCTGCTGGGTGCCCTCTGGCTGCAGGGACGCTGGGATGGGGACAGGGGTGTCCCTCAGGCTCACGGCTCCGTTTCTGCTCTCTCCACAGATTCCCTTGATGCCACCAAGGCCAGCAAACTGGTGAGTGACCCCGGCACTCTCTCACCTCTTGGAGGTTTTCATCCCTTCGGGAAGAGCACACGCACGCGCTTCCACGGGATAAAATTCCCATGGAAAAGCCAATTTCTCCCGAAACCTACGGGAAATGAGGTGTAAAAAATGTCATTTTCAGCCACTGGCCAGGAGTCGGTTCCTGAGGGATTTTCCAGCGCAGGTCCTGTGTCACATGTTTTGATCTGAGTTCAGCAGCATTCCCTGGCTGCTTCCTTCAAATCCCGACTCTCATGGAGTTCTGGAAAGGGCCTTAAAGCCCCTCAGCTCCTGCCATGGGCAGGGACAGCTTCCTCTATCCCAGATTGCTCCACACCTCATCCAACCTGGCCTTGGACACTTCCAGGGGTCCAGGGGCAGCTCTGAGTGTCCTTCATCCAGGAGCTCCAGTGGCTCCTGGGACATGGATGGGGACGTGTTGTACCCGAATGTGAGGGATATTTCCTAAGGAATGGGAATCTGGAGCGGGTTCCTGTCCTGGGGAATGGCCATATAGGCGTGGGGTGGTGAGGAATCATGGAATACCGAGGCTGGAAAAACTCTCTGGAGACCATCAATCCCAGCTGTTCCCCCAGCGCTGCCCAGGTCACCACTCCTGGGGAGCAGGGATGGAACTGGGCGATCCTGGGGGCACGGCGGGAGGGTTTGTGTGTTTTGGGATGGGAACTGGAATTTTGTGGGATAAACTGGCCCAGCTGGGATGTGGGAAAGGAGGTGGTGGGGACAAGGGGCTGCTGTGCACGTGGCACCTGCAGGGCCGGGGTGGGGCATATTGGAGCCCAGCCTCCCGCGCTGCCATTCTGGAAAATTCCCAGGAGTGGGAATTCTGCTCCCTGCCCCGCTGTGGAGCTGGATGCTGGGATGGAGCAGCACCTGTGGGTTCAGATCCCAGGGAATGTGAGCTCCAGCCAGAGGAGAGGATGGAAATGGATTCCCTGCCCTGTGTCAGAGGGATTTGGGAAGGATTTTGGCTTTTCCTGCTGTGTGGGGTGTGATCCATCAGCCCCCGGCGCTGCTGGAGCCTGTGCTCCATGCGCTCCCTGCCTGATCCTCCTGGTTTGATTCCACCCTGGAATTCATTAGAAGACAAAGAGAATATTTAGGAAACCTCAGCGTTCTCTAAGTCAGGGGATGGGGATTGTTCTTGGAATTTTTCTGTGCTGCTGATGTGGAGAAGGGGTCGGGACAGGAGATGCTGCTCCATGTGCAGCTGCATTCCGGGACATTCCCACTGGTTTGTCGTGGAATCCTGGAATGGTTTGGGGTTGGGAGGGACCTTAAAGCCCATCCAGGGACATTTTCCACTATTCCAAGTGTCTCCAAGCCCCATCCAGCCTGGCCTTGGACACTTCCAGGGATCCAGGGGCAGCCACAGCTTCTCTGAGAATTCCATCCCAGCCCCTCCCCACCCTCACAGGGGGGAATTCCTTCCCGATATCCCACCTCTTCCTGCCCTCTGGAAACCATTCCCCCTCGTCCTCACATCCTCTTCCCCCTGCATCCTGGGAGATCCTGTCCCCTCCAATCCCTTTAACCTAACCTTTATACCATGAAACGATTTATTCCCCTTTGGACGTGTCCTGACTCCCCAAATTCTCCGTGCTGGGCTGAGCGGGAGGTGAATCCGGAGCAAGGGGTTGACTCCAGGGTCATTCCCTCCTTAATTTACTTAATTTTCCCTGATGACACCTCCCCTCCCGCCTTTCCTGCAGCCGTGGGGGAGGGTTCCCAGGAGAGTCTAACATTCCTTCTGTTCCCTCCTCACGCAGCGCGGAGCGAAGCCCAAAAAGGTGCCGTTTGTCCCTTCTCCGCGCGCGGCCGCATGCCGGGGCCATCCTCATCCTCACCGTCCCCATCCCGCTCCATCCCAGCGCTGCATGGCTGTCCCTGCATGTGCTCCCAAGCCAGGGAGGGGACATCACGTCATCCTGGGATCCTGGAATGGTGGGGTGGGAAAAGCCTCTGAGGCCAGCGAGTTCCCCCCGGCGCAGTGTCCCCAAGTGTCACATGTGCTGGGAATGGGGATTGTCCCCTTGCTCTGGGCAGCCTCTTCCAATGCTTTCCAACTCTTTCCATGAAGGAATTTTCCCCCTCTCTCCAAGCTGAATCTCCCCTGGCACAACCTGAGGCCGTTCCCTCACGGATATTTTTATAAACCCTAAACCCTTCCGGTGACTCGGGGACAAGTGGCACCTTCCCGGGGCTGTTCTGTCCCTGCGCTCCGGCTCCTCGTGGGGACACTCAAACCCACCCGGACTGTGACAATTGTTAAAGCCAGAAATCTTTTGTGTGAGGATGAGCTGAAACTCCAAAGGTCTTGGCAAAGAATCCCAGAGTGGTTTGGGTTGGGATGGACATTAAAGCCCATCTCATTCCACCCTGGGCAGGGACACTAAATCATCATTCCCTGCAGGAAATTTGGGGATTTTTGTTTCCACCCCGGGGGGATTTTGCCAAGGTGGGCACTGGAAACGTGGGAGAGGGGAGGGAGGTGATACCTGTGCACCCTTTGGTCCAGATTCGCTTTCCGGCCGCTTCTGTGTCAAGTTTTGGGTGGAAAAACGGTCCAGAGATCTCTGTCCACGGGAATTCCAGAGGAGAGGAGCAATGTGGAATGTGCCAAGAGCCTGTGGAGAGGGGCCGGGAGCACCTGCCCCCGAGTGTCCTCTCCTTGTGTCCCCTCACATCCAGGTCTCTGCGTGTCCCCGAGGCTTCAGGGTCCCTGTGGATCCCTCATCCCGGTCCTGCCAGCTCCAAGGGGCTCTGCTGGGAGGAAATTCCTGTTCGGAATGTTGGGTTCTTCCTTCCCTGTCCTTGTTCTGGTGGGTTTGCAGCTGCTCTGTGTCCCTGCTGTGTCACAGCTCGGAGCTGCGGCTGGGATTAGGATCATGGGGTGTGACTGTCACTGTCCTGAGGATCACGGATCTGTGACTGTCACTGTCATGGCAATCATGGGGTGTGACAGTCACTGTCCTGAGGATCACAGATCTGTAACTGTCACTGTCCTGGCAATCATGGGGTGTGACTGTCACTGTCCTGAGGATTGTGGATTTGTGCCTGTCACTGTCCTGGCAGTTATGGGGGTGTGACAGTCACTGTCCTGAGGATCACGAATCTGTGCCTGTCACTGTCCTGAGGATTGTGGATTTGTGCCTGTCACTGTCCTGGCAATCATGGATTTGTGACTGTCACTGTCCTGAGGATCACGGATCTGTGACTGTCGCTGTCCTGGCAGTTATGGGGGTGTGACTGTCACTGTCCTGAGGATCATGGATTTGTGCCTGTCACTGTCCTGGCAGTCATGGGGATGTGACTGTCACTGTCCTGAGGATTGTGGATCTGTGCCTGTCACTGTCCTGGCAATCATGGGGTGTGACTGTCACTGTCCTGAGGATCATGGATCTGTGCCTGTCACTGTCCTGGCAGTCATGGGGTGTGACTGTCACTGTCCTGAGGATCATGGATTTGTGCCTGTCACTGTCCTGGCAGTTATGGGGGTGTGACTGTCACTGTCCTGAGGATCATGGATTTGTGCCTGTCACTGTCCTGGCAGTTATGGGGGTGTGACTGTCACTGTCCTGAGGATCATGGATTTGTGCCTGTCACTGTCCTGGCAGTTATGGGGGTGTGACTGTCACTGTCCTGAGGATCATGGATTTGTGACAGTCACCGTCCTGGCAATCATGGAGTGTGACAGTCACTGTCCTGAGGATTGTGGATTTGTGCCTGTCACTGTCCTGGCAATCATGGGGTGTGACTGTCACTGTTCTGAGGATCAGGGATCTGTGACTGTCACTGTCCTGGCAGTTATGGGGATGTGACTGTCACTGTCCTGAGGATCACGGATATGCCACTGTCACTGTCCTGGCAGTTATGGGGATGTGACTGTCACTGTCCTGAGGATCATGGATTTATGACTGTCACTGCCCTGAGGATCACAGATTTCTCACTGTCACTGTCACTGTCATGGCAATCATGGGGGTGTGACTGTCACTGTCTTGAGGATCATGGATTTGTGACTGTCACTGTCCTAAAGATCATGGATCTGTCACTGTCGCTGTCACTGTCATGGCAATCATGAAGGTGTGACAGTCATTGTCCTGAGGATCTGGATCTGTCACTGTCCCGGGGATTGTAGTGACAGTCACTGTCCTAAGGATCATGGATCTGTCACTGTCCCTGTCCTGGAGATCTGGATCTGTCACTATCCTGAGGATCATGGATCTGTGACAGTCACTGTCCCGAGTATCCTGGATCTGTTCCTGTCCTGTGGATCATGGATCTGTCACTGTCCCTGTCCTGAGGATCTGTCACTGTCCCTGTCCTGGGAATCATGAATCTGTCCCTGTCTCTGTCCTGTGGATCATGGATCTGTCACTGTCCCGACCCTCGTCCTGGCCGTGCGGCCACACCTCACACAGGGATGTCCCCGCTGAGGGACAGCCCTGTGCCAGGCCCTGCTGTCCCCTCACTATTTAACCTTTTCATCCATTAATGACCCCGAGAGCAGCTCCTGCCCCACACAGGGATATGCCATCCGGTGAGGGGGGGAACCTGGATAATGGCAGTAATTAGCAGGTAAATCCTTGTTCCGGAGATTACCCTGGCTCCCGTGTGTCAAATATAGACTTTAATCGTGTCCAGAGCTGCTGCCAGATGGGCCTTTCCCCCCTGCTGTGATCCTTCCCTGTTTTCCATGGATTTGGGAGCGCTGTGGCCGTTGTGGCCTTTGGGCCCTGCTGTTCCCAGGGCTCAGAGCGGGGGCCACAGGACACTGGGGGGTCCTGTCCCTTGGCTGTGACACCGTGCTGGGGTGTCCTTGTTCTTGGAGCAGGAGTCCAGGCTGTCCTCAGGAGGTGCTGGCCTCTCTCCTGGGCCAGCCTGGCTGGGAAGGACCCCAAAACCTGGCTAAAGAGCAGGAAAAGGGTCTTTCCCAGGTAATTTTTGGGATGAAACAGGTTGTGTTGTCTTCGTGGTGGTGACAGGCCAGTCCCTTGTCCTGCTGCTGTGCTGGGTGACGCTGGGTCATGGATGTCACCTCCCAGGGACACGGAGGTGGCAGGTGGTGGGAGCAGGGAGCTCCCAGGGATGCAGGGAAAGGCTGCAGCAAAAGCTCTGCCTCGCTCAGGGTGGGCTGCTGGGATCTGACCCGCTCTGGGATCGTGGGATTGTGGAATATTTAAGCTGGAAGAACTCTGAGATGATCGAGTCCAACTGTTCCCCCGGCGCTGCCAAGGCGATGTCCCCAAGTGCCGCATCCACAGGTGGCGTGTGCTGGTGCTGTCACCCTGCTGTTAGATCCTGTCCCCTGCAGCCAGTTTGATCCCCGGGATTTTCCCTCGGAAGGATCAGGTTTGTCCCCCTCTGGTGACACCCCCGTTCCTTTCATCCTCCCGGCAGCATTCCATGTACCGGGGCTGGATTCCCGTGGTGTGTGCTGAGGCTGGGCCTCCCTCTCTGCTGGGCACCTGCTCTCATCCCATCCCAGGGTGACCAGTCGGAGGCTGGGTCAGTGTCTGGTTGTTATCCCGGTGTTTTCCTGGCGTTATCCCAGTGTTATCCCTGTCTCCATGCAGGAGCAGCCAGGTCAGTGTCCGGTTGTTATCCTGGTGTTATCCTGGTGTTATCCCAGTGCTATCCCAGTCTCCATGCAGCAGCAGCCAGGTCAATGTCCAGGTTGTTATCCCGGTGTTATCCTGGTGTTATCCCGGTGTTATCCCAGTGTTATCCTGGTCTCCAGGCAACAGCAGCCGGGTCAGTGTCCGGTTGTTATCCCAGTGTTATCCTGGTGTTTTCCCAGTGTTATCCCGGTGCTATCCCAGTCTCCAGACAACAGCAGCCGGGTCAGTGTCCGGTTGTTATCCCAGTGTTATCCTGGTGTTTTCCCAGTGTTATCCCGGTGCTATCCCAGTCTCCAGGCAACAGCAGCCGGGTCAGTGTCCGGTTGTTATCCCGGTGTTATCCTGGTCTCCATGCAGGAGCAGCTGGGTCAGTGTCCGGTTGTTATCCTGGTGTTATCCTGGTGTTATCCCAGCCTCCATGCAGCAGCAGAGTCAGTGTCCGGTTGTTATCCCAGTGTTTTCCTGGTGTTATCCCGGTGTTATCCTGGTGTTTTCCCAGTGTTATCCCAGTCTCCATGCAGCAGCACCTCGGTCAATGTCCAGGTTGTTATCCCTGTGTTTTCCCGGTGTTATCCCAGTCTCTATACAGCAGCAGCCGGGTCAATGTCCGGTTGTTATCCCTGTGTTTTCCCAGTGTTATCCCAGTCTCCGTGCAGCAGCACCTGGGTCAATGTCCAGGTTGTTATCCCTGTGTTTTCCCGGTGTTATCCCAGTCTCCATGCAGCAGCAGCCGGGTCAATGTCCGGGTTGTTATCCCTGTGTTTTCCCAGTGTTATCCCAGTCTCCGTGCAGCAGCACCTGGGTCAATGTCCAGGTTGTTATCCCTGTGTTTTCCCGGTGTTATCCCAGTCTCCATGCAGCAGCAGCCGGGTCAATGTCCAGGTTGTTATCCCTGTGTTTTCCCAGTGTTATCCCAGTCTCCGTGCAGCAGCACCTGGGTCAATGTCCGGGTTGTTATCCCTGTGTTTTCCCGGTGTTATCCCAGTCTCCATACAGCAGCAGCTGGGTCAATGTCCAGGTTGTTATCCCTGTGTTTTCCCTGTGTTTTCCCAGTGTTATCCCGGTCTCCATACAGCAGCAGATGGCCTGCTCCAGCCTGGAGCAGGTCCCAGCTGCTCTGTAGAACGCAGAGGGGCCACCCCAAGCCCCGTTAATCCTTTAAAGGAACGGATAATCCCATCAGCTCCAAAAACCCCACCTCACCCCAGCTGCCCAAAGTGTGTCCCACGGCAGGGCCCGGATGATCTCCGAGCTGATTTTCCAGGCACTGCCGTTCCTTGGGCCGGGTGATGCCCCTCTGGCAGCTCCCTGTGTCCCCAAGGTGGTTGTTTCGATGCGGAGCTGAGCAGCATCTGGTGCTGCAAATGGATAACCGCATGGAAAAGAGCTGGAGTTAACCCTGGCATCTCCTCTCCAATGCCCCCAAAAGCTGGGAATCCTTCCATCTGTGGTGGTGCCACAAGCTCCTTCTCATGGACTCAGGATAAAAAACCTCCCTTACCTGTCCCTGAGGAGTTTGAGGGACAGCACCCAGCACCATTTTCCCGGGGTTGAATTGCATTTTGTCCCTGCTGCCGCATTTATTGGATCTCTGTGTGGGAAGAGTTGATACATTCTGGGTTCAGGGAGCGGAGCTGGTTCATTAGAGCAGCTCTAATACCCATAATTATCTTTAGCTTAAATCCGTGTGAGCCTGCACGTGGCTGCTCCAGAGATGGACGCGGCACTCGGATCATGCAGGGGCTCAAAGCCACAGATCCGGGATGATTGGAAATGCTCCACATAAGGGGTTCCTTTTCCCGGTGGTTTGAAGGCTGGTGGGAATGGGAGGGAGATTCTGTTGGAATGGATTTGGGTGACGCCAAAAGCTGGGCCTGTGTCAGCTCTGGCTCTGGGGTGCTCAGGCTGATGGAGCTCGGGGATCCTTTGTTAAGAGATGGGATCACAGCTCCCAAAAATGTCCCTTGGGAATGTTCCCCTGGCCCCAGCCTGGGAGAGCGGATCGTGGAATGCCTTGGGTTAGGAGAGACCTCAAAGCCCATCCATGGACACCTCCCACTCTCCCAGGTGGTTCCAAGCCCCAAAGTCCAACCTGGCCTTGGGCACTGCCAGGGATCCAGGGGCAGCCACAGCAAAGCTGGGAATTCCATCCCAGCCAGGAATTCCTGCCCACAATCCCAGCCCAATCTCCCCTTTCCCAGTGGAAGCCATTCCCTGTGTCCTGTCCCTCCAGCCCTTGTCCTCAGTCCCTCTCCAGCTCTCCTGGAGCCCCTTCAGGGACTCTGAGCTTTCCCTGGATTTTTCCCTTCTCCAGGGGAACATTCCCAGCAATCCTGACTCCAGAGCAGAGGGGCTCCAGAATCCTGGAATGGTTTGGATCGGAAGGGACCTTAAATCCCATCCATTTCCATCCCTTGCCATGGTCAAGGACATCTCCCACAACCCCAGATTGCTCCAAACTCCATCCAGCCTGGATTCCCTGATCCAGGGGTTTTTCAGGAATCAAATCCCAGCGTAGATCAGTTGGACATGGGATATCCTCGGAACCTCGCGGGGCTGCTTCCAGGGAATGTCAACCCTTGGGAAAAAAAAGAGAGGCCTTTAACAGCTTTTTCTGGGGGATTGGATTGTGCTGAGGGTCTGGAAATACTGGAGGTGAAATTCCCTCAGTGCGTGGAGGGTCAGGTGTGCCGGTGAGCCTGGGACACCCTGGGCTCCTCTCCCCTCAAAGTGTGGGAATATTGGAAAATAATGCAGTTGGAGCGGGAGCCGGATGAGGTCTGTGTTAATATAATATAATATAATATAATATAATATAATATAATATAATATAATATAATATAATATAATATATGGGATTTAATATTCGTGCACGTAAATGGGAGCTGCTCTCCTGGTCTCCAGCACTCCCTGGGGCAGGACACGGATTCCTGGAGAGTTTGGAGACGGTGCTTGGTGACATCCCGCGGGTTCCCAGCAGAGTTCTTGTCCAGGGACAGCGGGAATGCCGGACAGGGATTGCAGGAACGGTCCTGGCAGGGCAGCGAGGCTCAGGACGTGCCGGACACCACCCCGAGTGGTTTTTGGGGCAGGGATTTTGGGGCAGGGGCTCTCCGAGGCCCGGGAGGGGGTCTCTCCGCACCCTCAGCCGTGCAGGGCTGCCCCGAGCTCCGGGCAATCCGTCCGTGTCGGGCCGGAGGTGCGGAGCTGGCGCTGGATTGGTCCCTCCGTCCATCTGTCCGTCCCTCCGGGCTCGGCGCCGTCCATCTGTCCATCCGGCCTCCTCCCCGTCCGTCTGTCCCCTCCCGGGGGATTCGCCGTGCGCTCGCATCCTCCGCCGCTGGTTCGGCCGGGGGACTCCGAGCGCAGCCACAGAGCCGCCCCGCACCGAGGAGCGTCGTGCTCTCACCCCGGGGGGCTCCGAGCCGCCTCGAACCCCCGCGCCATCCCCTCCCCGAGCGCGGCATCCTCATCCGCACACCATCCTCATCGCCATCCTCATCCGCACACACCGCCCGGCTCGGTGCGGCCCCTCCGCGGTGATGTCATGAGCCGCCGGGGCGGTGGTTGGAGCCACCGGCGGAGCGGGGACGAGCGGCCGCGGCCGGGGGGGGTTGCCCTGCACCCCCTGAGCCCCCGCCGAGCCCCCCGGGCAGCGCCTGGCCAGCGGCCGGCCGCGGCCATTTGGCGTGTCCGGCCGTGCTGAGTGACCCGCTGCTCCGTCTCCTCCCGCTCCGGCCGTCCCTGCGCGACCATGAGGCAGGCCCCGGCCACACGCAAGGTACGGTCCGCGCCCGCATCCCCCGGCATCGCGTCCCCGCTTCCCAGCCGCCTCCTCGCTCGTTTTCCCCCCGTTTTTTTTTTTTTTTTTTTCCCCCGTGTTGATGCTGCCGGGCTGTAATTGGGAGCGTGACGGGCTCGGGGAGGAGGGGGGCGGTGGGTGAGCATCGGTTCATGGCTGGCTTTGCCTTCCGGAGCTCCCAGAGTCCCCTCTCCGTGTCACCCGGCCAATGCAGCGGCTCTGCGGCTCTGCCGGGGCCCTGTCCCCGCTCCGGGGGATGCTGATGCCATTGCTGTCCCCGCTGCCGGTGCCATCCCTGCTCCGGGGGACGCTGATGCCATCACTGTCCCTGCTGCCGGTGCTGTCCCCTCTGCCTGGGGCTGTCACCGCTGTCCCTCCTGCCTGTGTTGTCCCCGCTGCGGTGCCATCCCCACTCCAGGGGTGCCAGTGCCGTCCCTGCTGCTGTCCCTGTCCCCAGTGCTGGTGCCATCCCCACAGCCTGAGAGTGTCAGCGCTGTTCCTGCTGCCGGTGCCATCCCTGCTTCCAGTGCCACCGGTGCCCACCCTGGGGAAGCTGCGTGTCCATAATCCCGGTTTCCCTGCCGGCCTCGCTGTCGGGTTCAGCCTTTGGCATTCCCTGCCAGGCTGCCGTTCCCGCAGGTGACGGCGCGGGCACTGGCCTATATGTTTATTTTTAGTGTAACCACGATGCCACTGCTCAGCTTAAAGAGAAATCCTGGGAATTTCTGGCTGATGGCAGGGATTAGATCCGAGCTGAGACCCGGTACCTGGCAGTAAATGCTCCTGATTTACGCCTGCACCTCCCCGAGCTCAGGCACCGACGCTCCTCGTCACGTGTCCCTGTTAATCCTCTTCCCCATGCAAAGTTTCACGGATGCTGCTTTCCCTCTGCTCCTTCGGAGCGGGGAGTGGGGGCTGCCGGTGCTCAGCCCCACGCCCGGATTCCATCCTGCTTTTCCCGTTGCTCCTCTCCTTGCCCATGGAATCACGCCTGTGAGACCGGGGCACCTGCTGGGGTGGTGCTGGTTGTTTAAAATGCAGAATTCCCGGCAGAATCCCAGGGAACCACACCCTGAGGGGGTCATCTCACCCTCAGGGGGCTGAGACAGCTCCAGTAGAGAGGAGGTGCCTCCCAGGGGCCAGATTCCCAGGAATTGAGTGGGATGGCATCAGCGTGGGCCAGCATTGGGTCAGCGCCTGGGCATCACCTCTGGCACTGCCCACCCCACTCAGGAGCTGCTGCCAATCGGAATCCTCCTGGAAACTCTGGGAATCCTCCACAGCAGCAGCCACAGTCTGGGAACTGAAGCCTTGGAACTTAATCCAGGAGAAGGCTCCAGTGACACCTCCCCTGTCCTGCCGCCGGAAGGTGACATTCACACATTCCTGCTCGTCCATCCAACACTCGCTGCTCCTGGCTGGATCGGGATTCCCACACCTGGAGCAGAACCAAACCAGGAGGGACTTGTGGGACCCCACATTCAGCGGGCAATGCCGACCCCACCACAGCCGGTCCTTGGTATCCAGAAGGATTTTTCCAGAGTTCCTGCTGCCAGAAGCTGAGCCCATCTCGGAGCGCACCAGTTTGGAGCCCCCAGTGCTCCCCTGGGAGCTGAGGTTTTTTAATTCCATCAAATATTGATGCAGCAGCATTACACAGCAGAGCCCGGAACCTCCGATGGAACATCCATCCCCAGATGGGGGGGTTGGAGCATCCTGGATCCAGGAGGGTCCAGGTGGGGTTGGAGCCTGTGTTCCCAGAGCTGGCACGATGCCAGACACTGGAAAATCCATGTCCCATCCTGTCACCAGAGCTCAGGGAGGATCAACTGGGGACAGACGGATGGACAGGAACGTGCCACCATGGAGGTGAGCCCTGGATCCCCCATTCCTGATGGAGAGAGCAGCTGGAGCATCCCGGAGCATCCCTTTGCCACAGATCCCAGGGGTCTTGGAGCTCCAACTCTCAGTGATCTGCACGTGGCATCACACGAAGGGGACCGGCACTCCGAAGGATGCACAAAGCAGGATTATTCACTGTCATTCTACACGGCTTTAGGGGTGGTTACCAGGAGGCTTCGCCCTGTTTTTAGGGTTTGGTGTGGTTTGAGTAGGAGTTTGAGTCGGTGTCCCCCATCCCATGGCCAGGACAAGGCTCAGTGTCCCCCAGGACAGGGATCAGTGTCCCCCATCCAGGAAAAGGCTCAGTGTCCCCCAGGACAGGGATCAGTGTCTCCTGGGACAAGGATCAGTGTCCCCCAGTTCAGGGCTCAGTGTCCCCCAGGACAGGGATCAGTGTCCCCCATCCAGGAAAAGGCTCAGTGTCCCCCAGGACAGGGATCAGTGTCCCCCAGTTCAGGGCTCAGTGTCCCCCATCCAGGAAAAGGCTCAGTGTCCCCCAGGACAAGGCTTGCTGTCTCCTGGGACAGGGATCAGTGTCCCCCATCCAGGAGAAGGCTCAGGGAAGGATTTGGTGTCCCCCAGGACAGGACTCGGTTGTCTCAGGTGACATTTTCCCCTGTCCAAGGACTCGGTGGTCAGTGTGGGACTCCCTCAGCCCTGCCACACTCCTGAGTCGCCCCACGTGCGTGGCAGGAGTGGGGACATCTCCACCTGTGGAATTCCTGAAGAAGGTGTTTTCCACGTGTTTCCCAGATTTTTGTTGCTGCTCCATGTTGCTTAGCTGGACTTTGGGAAGATGCTGGTGAGCTTCTGAAGGGCATCCTGAGGGTTTCACTGGAGGGTCTAGAACTTCTGCTGCTGTCATTCCGTTTTCCTGACAAATCTGGTCGCACAGGGAATGTTGTGGAAGACGGGAATGTCTTCCCTCGGGATCAACATGGAGCGCAGCCTTTGGGAAAAGGCTGGAAGTGAGCAGAGCAGGATTTAGCTGAAGCAATGCCAGAGGTGATGGGAAGTTTGGAAGTGCAAACACATCCAGGTTTATGTTGAAAACAGGGAAACAGAGCTCCGAGGTTTCCCGAGGTCTCGGGAGAGAGCACGGCCGTGTTGGATATCAGCTGGAGCTGCTGGTCCCTGGTGGGCTCCGTGTGCCTCATGTCCCCATCCTGGACGTGAGATCATGTGGCAGCGCCATTATCCATCTGTTCTGCTCCTGCTTATTCCCAGCTGGGATTAGGTCATGGAGTCAGAAATGAGGGAGAGCGTGGAAGTGCTCCAAGGCTGCAGCTGGACAGATGTTCCCCATGCCTGTGCCGGGGGCTCCTGCCCACCCGCTGCCCTCCAGGACCAGCCTGGTCACTCCTCCTTTTCCATCCATTAGGGATTGTTTTTAAGGGGAAAAATACGAAATAATTTCATATTTGTCTCTGTTCCGGGCTGGGCCCTGTGGCCTCTCCTTCCTGAGCTGCTGGGAGCTGCTGCATGTGCATGGAGGGGTGTGTGGGGGGGTCCTGCCCCAAAATCATGGATGATTTCATTCCAGGCATGAAAGGAAAAGTTGGGAGTGTGGGATCAGCTCTGTGGAGTCCCTGGAATTTTTGGTTAACAAAGCAGAGCCTGGAGGCTCTGGGTGCTCTGGGCCCTTTGGAAAACCAGAGGGATGAGGAGAGGAGAAAACTCATGGTTAAGATTAAATCCTTTCCACCTCCTGCTCCGGGGATCTCTGGGAAAGGCAGGGGAGGTCAAACCCCCCATGCCCATGGAGCCTGGGATGCCCAGCCAGCCTGAACCAGGCTTTGCCTCTGAAGACCAAAATTCCTTGGAAATACCAGGTGGATCTGCCTTGGGATATCTGTGGGCTTGGGATGCGGGTTCACTCTGTCCCCAGCTCTGTCCCACACTATGCTGGAGGGGCAGGGACAGGGCTTCTGGGTGACCACAGGCTGTGCTGGCTCTGGGCTGTGCTCCGGTGGTCCCATGGGAGCTGTGCCAGGGGATCCCATGGGATCTCTGCTTGTGGATCCCATGGGATCTCTGCCTGTGGGTCCCATGGGAGCTGTGCCCATGGGTCCCGCCCAGAGCAGCCCTTGGAGCTGATTAACGAGCCCCCACGTGTGCTAACGACGCCACACGCACCCGGTGCCGCCGGGGTCGCTAACGATGCCGGGCGCACTAACGATGCCGTGCTGTCTTTTGTCTCCTTTCCCTACTCTGCCGCTCCGGCCGCCGCCGGCTGTTCTCTGCTCCTCTGTCCCTGTGTGACTGTCTGTCCTCTCTGCTTCCGCTCCTGCTGTCCTCCAGAGCACCGCCCGCCGGCCCAAGGTGAGCAGCCACGGTGGGGGCACCGAGCGCGGGGGGCACCGGGCACCGACGGCCCTGTGGGTGCCAACGCCACTCAAAGCATTGGGTGTCAACCTCGTCACAGGCGTGGATCAACGGGTGCCAACAGCACCACAAACAGGATCCAGTGGGTGCCAGCCCCACCCAAACACGACCCAGTGGGTGCCAACACCATCTCAAACATGGTGCACTAGGTGCCAACACCACTCAAACATGACCTGTTGGGTGTCAACACCACCCAAACGTGATCCGTTGAGTGCCAACACCACCCAAACGTGATCCGTTCATTGCCAACCTCACTCAAACACGATCCATTGGATCCCAATCCCACTCAAACATGACCTGTTGGGTGCCAACACCACCCAAATGTGATCCGTTCATTGCCAACCTCATTCAAACACGATCCATTGGATCCCAATCCCACTCAAACATGATCAGTTGGGTGCCAACACCACCCAAACGTGATCCGTTCATTGCCAGCCCCACTCAAACATGGCCATTCTTGTGGATGCCAACTCAAACATGATCCATTGGATGCCAATCCCACTCCAACCCAACACGTTGGGTACCAGCCCCACTCAAACATGACCTGTTGGGTGCCAACACCATTCAAGCATGATCCATTCATTGCCCACCCCGCCCAAACATGATCCGTTCATTGCCAACCCAACCCAAACACGAGCTGTTGGGTGTCAACATGAGCTGTTGGTTGCCAACCCTGCTCAAACAACTCGTTGGGTTGCCAACCCCGCTCAAACACGATTCATTGGTTCCCAGTCCCACCGAAACGTAATCCGTTGGTTCCCAGTCCCACCCAAACATGATCCGTTGGGTGCCAACACCACCTGAACATGATCCGTTCATTGCCAGCCCCACTCAAACATGGCATGTTCTTGTGGATGCCAGCTCAAACATGATCCACTGGGTGCCAATCCCACTCAAACACAACTCACTGAGTGCCAACCCCACTCACAAACCATTCATTCATTGCCAACCCCATCCAAACCTGATCTGTTGGGTGCCAGTCCCACCACAAACACGATCCATTTGATACCAACCCCATTCAAACACAATCCGTTGGGTGCCAGTCCCAGCACAAACATGATCCATTTGATACCAACCCCATTCAAACACAATCCACTGGGTGCCCACACCGCCCAAACATGGCCACTGGTGGCCAACCCCACTCCAACCCAACCCATTGGGTGCCAACACCATTTAAGCATGATCCATTGCCCACCCCACTAAACATAATCCATTGGTTCCCAGTCCCACCCAAACATGATCCATTGGTTCCCAACACCACCCAAACACGAGCTGTTGGGTGTCGACATGAGCTGTTGGTTGCCAACCCTGCTCAAACAACTTGTTGGGTTGCCAACCCCGCTCAAACACGATTCATTGGTTCCTAGTCCCACCCAAACATGATCCGTTGGGTGCCAACACCACCCGAACATGATCCGTTCATTGCCAGGCCCACTCAACATGATCCATTTGTCCCCAATCTCACCCAAACATGATCCACTGGGTGCCAACCCCGCCCAAACGTGATCCGTTCATTGCCAACCCCACCCAAACATGATCCATTGGTTCCCAACACCACCCAAACACGAGCTGTTGGGTGTCGACATGAGCTGTTGGTTGCCAACCCTGCTCAAACAACTTGTTGGATGCCAACCCCGCTCAAACACGATTCATTGGTTCCCAATCTCACCCAAACATGATCCGTTGGGTGCCAATCCCACCCAAACATGATCCCTTAGGTGCCAGTCCCACCACAAACACGATCCATTTGATACCAGCCCCATTCAAACACGATCTCTTGGGTGCCAGCACCATGCAAACATGATCCATTGGTTCCCAATCCCACCCAAACATGATCCATTGGTTCCCAATCCCACCCAAACATGATCCATTGGGAGCCAACCCTGCTCAAACACGACCCATTGGTTCCCAACCCCACCGCGCATTCCCGTTGTCCCTCCACCTCGTGCAGAGCCCAGAGGAGCTCACGGGGGTGATGGATTCCTCTGGACAGGTCCTGATCCTTGGGGACCCTCTCCCAGGATGGAACGGTTGTGGAACAGTGTGAAATCCACGTGGCAGTGCCCAGGCTGTGCCAGGGGATCCCTGCGGGAGTTGCTGCTCCCCGGCTGTCCCGGCTTGTGCCGGGTGTTTTGTGGTGGGATCTGAGTGGGATCTTAGTGGGATCTGAGTGGGATCTGAGTGGGGTCTGAGTGGGGTCTGAGGGCTCAGGCAGGGCTGCGTGGTCCCAGCTGGCCCTGAGAATTCTCCTGTGGCAGGGTGCTGCAGGGAGGGCTCCGTCCTCACCGGATGCTTCCAGCACCTCGGCCCAGGCAGGGGTGGTTTCCATCGGCCCCAGGGCTCTGGGATCCCGTCCCATTCCCTTGAGTGGTTCTTGTGGATGTCTCTTCAGGAATGTCCTGTGGGACCTCCTGCTCCTTCAGCCTCACACCTGCGCTGGGCAGGGAGGTGGGGTTGGGATCCTGGAATCATGGAATGGTTTGGGTTGGAAGGGACCTAAAGCCCATCCAGCTCCACCCAGGAGCACCTCCCACTATCCCAGGTTGCTCCAAGCCCCGTCCAACCTGGCCTTGCGCACTTCCAGGGATCCAGGGGCAGCCACAGCTTCTCTGGACACCCTGTGCCAGGGCTCAGAACCCTCACAGCCTGGAATTCCATCCCAATATCCCATCCAACTCTGCTCTCTCAGGGGGATCTGTGACCCCAAAAGCACCAGGAACAGCAAAGATCTTTGTTTTGAGTTGTATCTGGAAGAAAGCGCGTGTGGGGCAGGGTGCCATCCAGAAATTCCCTGTTTCCTGTGCCTGGGAGAACTGGGATCATCCCAGGAGGACAGGCTGGGCCTCTCCAAGAGGTGCTGGACTTGCTGCAGTGGAGCTAACTTGGATTTGCCTCTGTTTTGGGGAAAATAATGGCAGAGGGTGAATGTTTCTCCTTCCCAGCTGTGCCCCTGGGTGAAACCACACACCTGGTGAAGCCTCATGGCACCAAAAATCCCATTTCCAGAAATAAAATTAACTCAGGAAATTTAATTTACACAGGCGGGGTGAGTGCTCCAAAAATAGGGTCTGTGAGGAGAATGGTGGGGAGCACCTGGTGCTTCTCCCCCACCCCTTTTCCCGTTGCCTGGGTTCAGACAGCGATTAATTAACAGCCTCATAAGCGCTAATGAAGCAGCACCAGGCCCCGCTGGACACTGGGAACTCACTCCTTGTTGATTTTCTTGTTGCTCCCCTAAAACTGGGTTCTCATCTTGGTGGGCTCTGAGGTTTTGCTGTCTTGCCCTCCGGAGCTGGGATCCTGGAATCCTGGAATTCTTTAGTAACGGAATCCTGGAATGGTTTGGGTTGGAAGGGACCTTGGAGGTCATCCAGTGCCACCCCCTACCATGGGCAGGGACACTTCCCACTATCCCGGAGCGCTCCAAGCCCCATCCACCCTGACCTTGGAAACTTCCAGGGATATGAGGCAGCCACAGCATCTCTGGAAAACACGTGGAGTCCTTCCCCAATGGATTATCCATGAATTCTCTCCCAGCCCAGCTCCTCCAGAGCAGAATTCCCAGGGGATCCTGCGGTGACACACAGGGAATCCCCACTGTCACCACGCTCCAGGTTTCCCCTGCTGGAAACGGGACTCTGAGGTGTCAGGGCGGGAGGCTGTGGGAGCAGCATCCCTCGGGATGTCCCGCCCTGACTCCCCCTGACCCGTGCTGGTGTTGTTGCAGCCCACCCGGACCCCCACGTCATCGGCGTCCGGCGGCACGGCCGGGCCCTCGGGCTCGGCCTCGGCGTCCGGCGGGGAGATGAGCAGCAGCGAGCCCGGCACGCCCGCCCAGACCCCGCTGGTGGCCCCCGTCATCCCCACGCCCTCCCTGGGCTCCCCGGGGGCGCCGCCGCTCCCCTCGCCCACCAAGGTGAGCGGCGCCCAGGTGAGCTCTGCCCCCGGCGGGGGTTGCTGCTCCCCGGCTGTCCCGGCTTGTGCCGCGTGTTTTACGGTGGGATCCGAGCGGGGTCTGAGTGGGATCTGAGTGGGATCCGAGTGGGATCCGAGTGGGATCCGAGTGGGATCTGAGGGGGGTCAGAGTGGGGTCTGAGTGGGATCTGAGTGGGATCCGAGTGGGATCTGAGTGGGATCCGAGTGGGATCTGAGCGGGATCCGAGTGGGGTCTGAGTGGGGTCTGAGTGGGGTCTGAGTGGGGTCTGAGGGCTCAGGCAGGGCTGTGTGGTCCCAGCTGGCCCCCGGGGTCGGCTCCAGCCAGCAGGATTCACCTTGGGAAGGGATTTGTGGCTTGAAGGGAGGAAATGTGGGAGAGAAATCCTTAAGGATTGAATATGGAGATGGAGAATGTTCTTGTGCCAAGTGAGCACTGGAGGAGGAGGAGGAGGAGGAAGAAGAGGAGGAGGAGGAGGAGGAAGAAGAGGAGGAGGAGGAGGAAAGAGGAGGAGGAAGAGGAGGAGAAGGAAAAGGAGGAGCAGGAGGAAGAGGAGGAGGAGGAGGAAGAGGGGGAGGAGGAAGAGGAGGAGAAGGAAAAGGAGAAGGAAAAGGAGGAGGAGGAGGAAAAGGAGGAGGAGGAGAAGAAGGAGGAGAAGGAAAAGGAGAAGGAGAAGGAGAAGGAGAAGGAGAAGGAGAAGGAGAAGGAGAAGGAGAAGGAGAAGGAGAAGGAGAAGGAGAAGTGCTCTGGGCTGTGGGAAGAGCATTGGGACATTTTGGAGCTGGCCAGGACAGAGGCAGAAGCAGCACAGCTGGGAAGCCACTTCCAAAGAGAATTCCCAGTGCACCTCCAGCCCCTCCCAGATCCCTGTGGGACACGGTTGGCATCGGAGCAGTTTGGGATCGCTGAGGCTCTGAGTCAGAGCTTGATCCTGTTAAATCCAGAGGGTCCAGCTGGCAACACCCACTGCTCTGGGGGCCCTCCTGCCTTGGGATGCAAAGCCCACCTGGAAAGATCCAATATTTCCCAAATCCAGGGATTTTTAATCATTACAGAGTTATTCCAGTTTCGAGCTTTAAAATACTTCTTTCATCGCTTCCACCCTGCTTTGATTAATGAGTTAATTAGAGCTCGGGGCAGATTTGGGGCACAAGGCCAGGGTGGGAAGAGCAGGAAGGCTTTGGGATCGTGTGTGGAAGGGAGAGCTGGAGAAGGCACCCCAGGGTGGGAGTAGGGCGTGTCCCCACCCGTGTCCCCATTCCCAGAGCTCTCTGGTTTCTGTAACTGGGTGCGGAAGTGGCTTTTTTGGGGACATCAGAACGTCCAGCATTCTGGAAAGCAGCTGAGGAGGAATCCATGGGAAGTACTGAATTTTTCCAAGACCCGTTCCTTGCTGTCACCCAGCTTTGGGGTTTGAAGCTTTAGCCCCCGTGGCTGCTGCCAGGGAGGGAGGTCACATCCCTGTGTCCCTGCATCCCTTCCTGCGGGAATGCTGGCATCAGCCTTTCCCTGCCCTGGGAGCTGAGCTGCTGGAAAAGGACCCGGATCAATTTTCCCTGGGGAGAGATCACCTGGGAATGATGTGGAGCTGCAGTGGGATCAGGCAGCCACAGCTTCTCTGACCAACCTCTGCCAGAGCTTCACCACCCTCACAGCCAGGAATTCCTTCCCAATATCCCATCTAATCCCGCTCTCTGCAGTGGGAAGCCATTTCTGGCACTCCAGGCTCTTGTCCCGAGTCCCTCTCTTCTCAAACTGCCCCAATATCGATGACAGAAGTCAGGCCAGGTTCCGTGGGCTTCCAGGAACATCCCCAGAGCTCTGTCCAGAGGATGTCCCTGCTCCTTCCCAAATTCTTGGCTTGTAGGAGGAAGAGAATCTCCGTGCTCAGGTCAGGGACCTTGAGGAGAAGCTGGAGACGCTGAAAATCAAGCGGAATGAGGACAAGGCGAAGCTCAAGGAGCTGGAGAAGTACAAGATCCAGCTGGAGCAGGTGCAGGAATGGAAGAGCAAAATGCAGGAGCAGCAGGCTGAGCTCCAGAAGCGCCTGAAGGAGGCCAAGAAGGTGAGTGAGTGTCCCTGGGCAGGGGGCAGTGCCCGGAGAGGTGATTCCAGGAGGAATTCCAGCCCTGACAAACCTTTCTGGGAGAGAATTTTCCCACCATCCAACTAAACCTCCCCTGGTGCAACTAAAGGTCTTTTCCTTTGCTCCGAATCGACATCGGGGTGTATTTGGGAACCAAGCTGAGCCAAGGTGGGACTTTGGATTCCTCATTCCTTCTCTTTCCAGGTGCTTCTCTCTCCAGATATTTCCCTCTTGTCTCTCTCTCTCCAGGTGTTTCCCTCTTGTCTCTGTCTCTCCAGGTGTTTCCCTCTTCCCTCTCTCTCTCCAGGAATTCCAGGAGCTTCCCTTTCCCCCTCCCCTGTGCCCGCAGCTCCCAGGACTCCATTCAAACAGCCAAGGAGCATTTCCTTCTCCCTGCCCTACTTTTCCACGCTGGATTCCTGATTTCTTTCCCCAGGGATTTATCAGTCTGCTCCAGTGTTTCCCCGTCCCCTTCCCTTTGTCCTCACCCGCAGATGGTTTTCCTGCCAGGCTCTCCGGGTGTGGAGCAGGGAGGAGGGGAGTGGGAATGCCCTGGAGCGCTGGATTGCGGGACGGTCGTTTCCCGAGGGCTGTTGTGGGCTCTCTCCAGCGTGGTGGGGTGCCCTCACCCGCTGCGCTCGCCCACAGGAAGCCAAGGATGCCCTGGAAGCCAAGGAGAGGTACATGGAGGAGATGGCGGACACGGCCGACGCCATCGAGATGGCCACGCTGGACAAGGAGATGGCCGAGGAGCGGGCGGAGTCCCTGCAGCAGGAGGTGGATTCCCTCAAGGAGAAGGTGGAATACCTCACCATGGACCTGGAGATACTCAAGCACGAGATCGAGGAGAAAGGTGGGAAGGGAGAGGGACTTTGGGCTTGGAGAATGGGGCTGGGGTTAGGTGGGATGTTGGGAAGGAATTCTTCTCTGTGAGGGTTCTGAGGCCCTGGAATGACTTTTTCCAGAGAAGCTGTGGCTGCTCTATCCCTGGAAGTGTCCAAAGCCTGGTTGGATGGGGCTTGGAGCACCCTGGGATAGTGGAGGGTGTCCCTGCCCATGTCAGGGGGTGGGAGTGGGTGGGATTTAAAGGTCCCTTCCCACCCAGGCCAGTCTGGGATTTTGGGATGCTGAGATGCTGGGATGCTGGGATTCTGATTCTTCCCTTCCTCCGCAGGCTCTGACGGAGCAGCATCCAGCTACCAGGTCAAACAGCTGGAGGAGCAGAACGCCAGGCTGAAGGAGGCTCTTGTCAGGTGGGAGCCCACCTGTGCTTCCCGACATTCCTCCCCAGGCCCCTTGTGCCCCCTCAGTCTGAGAGCACCGATCCCATGTCATTCCTCCTGGCGGGTCTGGGATCTTTGCCGAGCTCTTACAGCATCCACAGGGGAGGGAGAGTCCCTTGTCACAGGGGTTGGGGACAGAATGAGCTACTCCAGACCCTTCCCACGCCTCATTCCCTATGGATGTGGTGCTCGCCATCCCAGCGCTGTTCTCCAGACCCTGCCCAGCTCTGGGATCTACATTTCCCTGGATGATCCCACCCCACAGGGCTTCTCATTTGGGAATCTGCAGCCAAGAAGTTCGGGTGGGACCCATCCCTCGCTGTAAACGAGCTGAATTTTGGGAACGCTGCTCACCAGGGAGGGGCGGGTGGGGTTGGAGGAGCTCCCCAGGTGGCACCAGGTGCTCCTGGGCCGGCTCTGACGGGACTCGTGGCTGTGCCAGGATGCGGGATTTGTCCGCCTCGGAGAAGCAGGAGCACGTGAAGCTCCAGAAGCAGATGGAGAAGAAGAACACGGAGCTGGAGTCGCTGCGGCAGCAGCGGGAGAAGCTGCAGGAGGAGGTGAAGCAGGCGGAGAAGACGGTGGATGAGCTCAAGGAGCAGGTGAGGGACAGCTGGGATAGGATGTGTGGGACACTTCGTGGACATTTAGGGACATTTGGGGCATTGAGACACCTGGAGAACCACGTGCAGTGATCCCAGTGCAGGGAACAACACTCCTGGTCCCATGTTCCCGAATTCCAAACCCTGCGCTGGGTTCTGCCTGGATGTGGGAGACTCCTGAGCGCAGGGATGGATTGGAATGTGTTCTGGCATGGATAGATTGGGATGTGTCCTGGTGTGTGGATGGATTGGGATGTGTGTCCTGGTGCGTGGATGGATTGGGATGTGTGTCCTGGTGCAGGGATGGATTGGGATGTGTGTCCTGGCGCAGGGATGGATTGGGATGTGTGTCCTGGCGCAGGGATGGATTGGGATGTGTGTCCTGGTGTGTGGATGGATTGGGATGTGTGTCCTGCTGTATGGATGGATTGGGATGTGTGTCCTGGCACAGGGATGGATTGGGATGTGTGTCCTGGTGCAGGGATGGATTGGGATGTGTGTCCTGGTGTATGGATGGATTGGGATGTGTCCTGGTGTATGGATGGATTGGGATGTGTGTCCTGGCACAGGGATGGATTGGGATGTGTGTCCTGGTGTATGGATGGGTTGGGATGTGTGTCCTGGCGCAGGGATGGATTGGGATGTGTGTCCTGGTGTATGGATGGGTTGGGATGTGTGTCCTGGCGCAGGGATGGATTGGGATGTGTCCTGGTGTATGGATGGATTGGGATGTGTGTCCTGGTGTGTGGATGGATTGGGATGTGTGTCCTGGTGTATGGATGGATTGGGATGTGTCCTGGTGTGTGGATGGATTGGGATGTGTGTCCTGGTGTATGGATGGGTTGGGATGTGTGTCCTGGTGTATGGATGGATTGGGATGTGTGTCCTGGTGCAGGGATGGATTGGGATGTGTGTCCTGGCACAGGGATGGATTGGGATGTGTGTCCTGGTGTATGGATGGGTTGGGATGTGTGTCCTGGTGTATGGATGGATTGGGATGTGTGTCCTGGTGTGTGGATGGATTGGGATGTGTCCTGGCACAGGGATGGATTGGGATGTGTGTCCTGGCACAGGGATGGATTGGGATGTGTGTCCTGGCGCAGGGATGGATTGGGATGTGTGTCCTGGCACAGGGATGGATTGGGATGTGCGTCCTGGTGCAGGGATGGATTGGGATGTGTGTCCTGGCACAGGGATGGATTGGGATGTGTGTCCTGGCACAGGGATGGATTGGGATGTGTGTCCTGGTGTGTGGATGGATTGGGATGTGTGTCCTGCTGTATGGATGGATTGGGATGTGTCCTGGTGTGTGGATAGATTGGGATGTGTGTCCTGGCACAGGGATGGATTGGGATGTGTGTCCTGGCGCAGGGATGGATTGGGATATGTGTCCTGGTGTATGGATGGATTGGGATGTGTGTCCTGGTGTGTGGATGGATTGGGATGTGTGTCCTGGTGTATGGATGGATTGGGATGTGTCCTGGTGTGTGGATGGATTGGGATGTGTGTCCTGGTGTATGGATGGGTTGGGATGTGTGTCCTGGTGTATGGATGGATTGGGATATGTGTCCTGGTGTATGGATGGATTGGGATGTGTGTCCTGGTGTGTGGATGGATTGGGATGTGTGTCCTGGCACAGGGATGGATTGGGATGTGTGTCCTGGCGCAGGGATGGATTGGGATATGTGTCCTGGCGCAGGGATGGATTGGGATGTGTGTCCTGGCACACGGATAGATTGGGATGTGTCCTGGCAGGTGGACGCAGCGCTGGGAGCTGAGGAGATGGTGGAGACTCTGACCGAGAGAAACCTGGATCTGGAGGAGAAGGTCCGCGAGCTGCGTGAGACCGTCGGGGACCTGGTAAGGCCGAATCCCCTGGGACAACAGCTGCTCCAGGCCGTCAGGACGGGGGGCTGGAACAACGGAACCGCCCGGCTGCGGATCCAGAGGGATGTGTGGGAGCTCTCCAGAGCCGCCCGGCGTGACTTTGTCCCCGCAGGAAGCCATGAACGAGATGAACGACGAGCTGCAGGAGAACGCCCGCGAGACGGAGCTGGAGCTGCGCGAGCAGCTGGACATGGCCACGGCGCGCGTGCGCCAGGCCGAGAAGCGCGTGGAGGCCGCGCAGGAGACCGTGGCCGACTACCAGCAGACCATCAAAAAGTACCGGGAGCTGACGGCCCACCTGCAGGTGCGGCGCCTTGGGACGCCTCCCGCTCCTCCCGGAGGTCAGGAGAGCCGGAGGGAGCGTCCCCTGGGAATGTCTCATGGGCCCCGGGCACGTGGAGCTTCCACGGGGATCCCCCCACAGTGCCTTCTCCTGCAGGGACAGGCTGGGAGAGCTGGGAATGTCCAAGCTGGAGAAGGAAAGGCTTCAAGGAGAGCTCAGAGCCCCTTCCAGTGCCTAAAGAGGCTCCAGGAGAGCTGGAGAGGGACTTGGGACAAGGGATGGACGGATAGGACACGGGGAATGGATTCCCACTGGGAAAGTGGAAATTTAGATCAGCTATTGGGAGAAAATTCTTCCCTCTGGGGGCTATCCCAGCCCTGGGCTCAGGTCTCCTGGCATAAAGGGAGCTGGGGAATGATCCTGTGGATATTCCTGGACTGGAACACACCTGGTGCCTCTCCCTCCCCTCCTCCTTCCCCGGCTGTTGCAGAAGGAGGCCCCAAGGAGGAGGTGCTGGGGGAGGTTTGGGGAGGGCCTTGCTGGGGCTCTGGGGTCCCTGATCTCCGTGTCCCCGTGTCCAGGACGTGAACAGGGAGCTGATGAGCCAGCAGGAAGCGTCGGCCGAGAGGCAGCAGCAGCCTCCCCCTGAGATGTTCGACTTCAAGATCAAATTCGCAGAGACGAAAGCCCACGCCAAGGTAGGGCCAGCAGGAGACCTGGCTGGGCTTATCCATGCCCTGGGACAGGCTCCAGGGTATTCCCAGGGTCGTGGGTGTCCCTGGATCCCTGGAAGTGTCCAAAGCCAGGCTGGATGGGGTTGGAGCAGCCTGGGATGGTGGGAGGTGTCCCTGCCCATGGCAGCTTTAAGGTCCCTTCCAGTCCAAACCATTCCATGATTTTGGAGCCCCTCTGCTCTGGAGCCGGGCTGGGAGAACTGGGAATCTTCACCTGGAGAAGGGAAGGCTCTGGAGAGAGCTCTTGCAGGGCTCCAGGAGAGCTGGAGAGGGACTGGGGACATGAGGTGGAGGGACAGGACACAGGGAATGGCTTCCCACTGGAAAAGCGGAGATTTAGATGGGATATTGGGAAGAAATCCTCCCCTGTGAGGGTGGGAATGCCCTGGAATGGATTTCCCAGAGAAACTCTGGCTACCCCACCCCTGGAACTGCCCAGGACCAGGCTGGATCACCCTCGGCTAGCGTGGTGGCACTGGGATGGCACTGGGTGGGTTGGGAGCTGCCAGACAGGCACCGAGGCGTTCTCCAAAGGATCGGCATCCCCTGGTTTATCCCCCCGGAGCTGGGCTGTGCCGGGGAGTGACGGGGTGTCCCCGCAGGCCATCGAGATGGAGCTGCGGCAGATGGAAGTGCAGCAGGCCAACCGCCACGTGTCCCTCCTCACCTCCTTCATGCCCGACAGCTTCCTGCGCCACGGCGGCGACCACGACTGCGTCCTGGTGCTGCTGCTCATCCCACGCCTCATCTGCAAGGTGGGGCGCGGGAGAACCCGCGCTGGGAAACCACGCCTTTGTCCCCGGGGGAACTGGGGGGTTTGTCATTCCCGAAGGTTTGAGTGACCGCAGTCGTCGTCTCTGGAGGGGTTGGGGCGGGATGTTGGGAAAATTCCTTGTGGAAAGGAGTGTTGGGAATTTCCTTCTGGCCCAGCTGCTCGGGGCAGTGGTGGAGTCCCCGTTTCTGGGGGGATGTGGCACTTGGGGACACGCTCTGTGGGGTTCAACCGAGTTGAACTCGACGGTCTTAAGGGACTTTTCCGACCTAAATAATTCCGTGATTCCACGATCATGAAATGGTGGTCTGTGTGGGAAACGGGTTTGTAGAGAATTCTCAAAGCCTGACAAGAGGCTCACAAAGTTTACATGCAAACACACGCCATGTGAGTATCTACTACACACTACAGATTTTTATTCCATTTTCAGTCTCATGAGACAATACAGCTGTTACAATTCACACCATTATAATCAGAAGCGAAACCATTTCCTAATTACAACACTTCATAAGCGTTTTTTGGCCCATCAGCTTTTGCCACATGATGCTGTTAATGCCCTAAAGCCAATCATCTAAAATTACCCCTCTTGGGTCCTACACAATGCACCTTTCAATATTTCTATTGCTCCGAAATATCCAGTCTATTTGCAAAGCCATCCTTTGAAACTTGTTTCCAGTTCCATTCCTCTCTCAACAACGCCGTCCTGTTCCGTGGCCTTTGTAAACCAGCGTTTATCTCAAAGTTTGCACACAGATGCCCCAGGCTGTGTGAGCCTTCTCTGGGGCTTCCAGGACTCTCCACAAACCCATTTCCCACCTTCTGGGAGAAGGGAAGGGGAGGCAGCACCCGGGGCTGGTGACTCCGCGGTGCCGGCGGTGGCTCCGCAAGGACGGGTCACTTTTTGGGGAGGCGGGGGGGCCGTCATCCGCGGCTCAGAGGGACAGAGCAGGGAGGCGTGGGCTGCCCTGAAGGATTTCCCTGTCGCCTCCAGGCCGAGCTGATCAGCAAACAGGCGCAGGAGAGGTTCGAGCTGAGCGAGAGCTGCGCCGAGCGCGCGGGGCTGCGAGGAGCGCCCGGGGAGCAGCTCAGCTTCGCCGCCGGCCTCGTCTACTCCCTGAGCCTGCTCCAGGCCACGCTGCACAAATACGAGCAGTGAGTGCCTCCCCTTCCCTCCCTCCCCTCCTCTGCTGGCTGAGCTCCAGGGGTTTGGGATGGGGTTGGGGGGACGGCTTTTATTGGGGTCGTTTCTCTGTGACCCTCCTCTTCCCCAAGGGATGACATGGGAAGGGATTTTGGGAGCTGGGATAGGGGACAAAAAAAAAAAAAAAATAAAGGCAGTGGGATCCTTTTCTCCATGAGCTCTGTGTGTCCCCCAAGAGATCACAGTGGATCTTGGGAGCTGGGCTGGAAAAAAACAGCTGTGGGACCCCTTTCTGCATGACCTCTGCGTGTCCCTCTCAAAGGGTGACATGGGAAGGGATTTTGGGAGCCAAGCTAGAAAAAACCAGCAGGATCCCCTTATTCCTCTGTGAGGATCCCCTTCTCTGTGACCTCTGTGTGTCCTTCCCAAGAGAAGACGCATGAAGGAATTTTGGGAACCAGTTTAGAAAAAAGCAGCAGGATTCCCTGCTCTGTGTCTTTCTCAAGGGGTGACATGAGAGATTTTGGGAGCCAGGCTGAAAAGAAAGATGGGTTCCCCTTCTCCTTCCCAAGAGATGACACATGGAGGAATTTTGGGAGCCAGTTTAGAAAAAAGCAGGAAGATACCCTTCTCCATGACCTCTGTGTGTCCATCCCAAGAGGTGACGTGGGAAGGGATTTTGGGAGCCAGGCTCCAAAGAAGGCTGGGTTCCCCTTCTCCTTCCCAAGAGGTGACACATGGAGGAATTTCAGGAGCCAGTCTAGAAAAAAGCAGCAGGATCCCCTTCTCTGTGACCTCTGTGTGTCCTTCCCAAGAGAAGACACATGAAGGAGTTTTGGAAGCCAGTCTGGAAAAACACAGCAGGATACTCTTCTCTGTGACCTCTCCGTGTCCTTCCCAAGAGGTGACATGAGAAGGGATTTTGGGAACCAGGCAAGAAAAGAAGGCTGGGATCCCCTTCTCCTTCCCAAGACATGACACATGAAGGAATTTTGGGAGCCAGTCTAGAAGAAAACACAAGGATCCCCTTCTCTGTGTCTTTCCCAAGGGATGACATGGGAAGGGATTTTGGGAGCCAGGCTGAAAAGAAGGATGGGATCCCCTTCTCCTTCCCAAGAGATGACACATGGAGGAATTTTGGGAGCCAGTTTAGAAAAAAGCAGAAAGATACCCTTCTCCATGACCTCTGTGTATCCTTCCCAAGGGATGACATGAGAAAGGATTTTTGGGAGGCAGGCTGAAAAGAAGGATGGGTTCCCCTTCTCCTTCCCAAGAGAAGACACATGAAGGAATTTTGGGAGCCAAGCTAGGAAAAAACAACAGGATCCCCTTCTCTGTGACCTCTGTGTGTCCTTCCCAAAAGATGACACATGAAAAAATTTTGGGAGCCAGTTTAGAAAAAAAACACAAGGATCCCCTTCTCTATGTGTCCTTCCCAAGGGATGACATGAGAAGGGATTTTGGGAACCAGGCTGAAAAGAAGGATGGGATCCCCTTCTCCTTCCCATTAGATGACACATGAAGGAATTTTGGGAGCCAGTTTAGAAAAAAAGCAGCAGGAGTCCCTTCTCTGTGTCCTTCCCAAGAGGTGACGTGGGAAGGGATTTTGGGAGCCAGGCTCCAAAGAAGGCTGGGTTCCCCTTCTCCTTCCCAAGAGGTGACACATGGAGGAATTTTGGGAACCAGGCTCCAAAGAAGGCTGGGCTCCCCTTCTCCTTCCCAAGAGGTGACACATGGAATTTTGGGAACCAGGCTCCAAAGAAGGCTGGGATCCCCTTCTCCTTCCCAAGAGGTGACACATGGAGGAATTTTGGGAGCCAGGCTCCGAAGCAGCAGCAGGACCCCCTTGTTCCCTTGAGAGGGGTCACACCTCCCGGTGTCCCTGTCCCGGCTGTGTCCCTGTCCCCAGGGCTCTGATTTCCCTGCCCGCAGATGCACCCAGCCCCTTGTCCCCGTCCCCTCAGGGCCCTGAACCGCTGCAGTGTGGAGGTGTACAAGAAGGTGGGCACCCTGTACCCCGAGATGAGCGTCCACGAGCGCTCCCTGGACTTCCTGATCGAGCTGCTCCACAAGGACCAGCTGGACGAGACCGTCAACGTGGAGCCGCTCACCAAAGCCATCAAGTACTACCAGGTGGGCACCGGTGCCACCTCACCTCTTGGATATCCAGCCCCTTGGCCCACGGATCAGCTGGGATTTCGCTCCTTTTGGCAGCCCTTCCCTTCGGGTGTTGTCACCCAGGTGACCGTGGCTGTGTCCCCTGCTCCGTGTCCCCGGGGGGTGTGGTTCTCTCCCATCCCATTTTCCTTCCCTCCATCCACGCTGCCGACCTGTGGAATTAAGCGCCACCAGCTCTTTCGGGGCACTGTTGTCCCTTTCAAAAACGGCCCAAACCCTCGAAATTCGGGGGTTTTTTTTTTTTTTGAGTGTTCCCACGTTGGATTTTTTCCAACACCCGTGGATGCTGATCCTGCCATTCCCACAGCACCTGTACAGCATCCACCTGGCCGACCAGGCTGAGGACTGCACCCTGCAGCTGGCCGACCACATCAAGGTGAGCGGGCACAACCCTTCCCTGATCCCTCTGTGCCACCTCTGTGTCCCCAGGATCCCGGTGGGAGGGGAGGTGCCCCTGCTGCCACCTTCCCCGGTGGTGGCACTGGGCTCAGGACTGGGGACATGGGGACGAGAAGAGCAGGAATGGGGATGTGGAGACCCTCGTGTCTCGGGGTGGGGGTTGTACCCTGGATTTCCCGAGGGGAGAACCAAATAGACCAGAAAATAACTTGACTGCCTCAGCCCGTTTCCCTGCTCCTGAAAATCCTGGGGTGCTGGCAAGGTCCATCCTGGACTTCCTGGGACTGAAGCTCCGGTGTGCCCTGGAATTGTCCCTGTCCCTGTCCCTGTCCCCATCCCCGTCCCTGTGCTGAGGGTTCCCTGTGCCTGTGCCCACAGTTCACCCAGAGTGCCTTGGACTGCATGGGGGTGGAGGTGTGCCGGCTGCGGGCCTTCCTCCAGGTAGGATCTTCCTCCAGGTAGGATCTTCCTCCAGGTGGCACCTGCCAGGACGGCTGGGCACGTGCCAGCTTCCTGCTGTCGCCGTGTCCCTCTGTCTGAGATCCCTTCTTGTCCCTCTGTCTGACGTCCTTCTCTGTCTCCGTGTCCCTCTGTGTCTCCTCATGTCCCTCTGAGCTCCGTCTCTGTCCCTGCGTCTGTCAGAGCTCCCTCTGCCTAAGGTCCCTCTGTGTCCCCATGTCCCTCTGTCTCTGTGTCCCTCTGTGGTCCCTCCATGTCCCTCTCCCTCCCTGTGACCTTCTGAGGTCCCTCCAAGGTCCCTCTGTGTCCCCATGTCTCTCTGAGGTCCCTCCAAGGTCCCTCTGTGTCCCCATGTCTCTCTGAGGTCCCTCTCTCTGAGGTCCCTTTGTGTCTCTTTAAGGTCCCTCTGTCTCTGTCCCTCTGAGGTCCCTCCACGTCCCCCATGTCTCTCTGAGGTCCCTTCAAGGTCCCTCTTGTGTCCCCATGTCTCTCTAAGGTCCCTCTCTCTGAGGTCCCTTTGTGTCTCTCTAAGGTCCCTCTGTCTCTGTCCCTCCAAGGTCCCTCTGTGTCCCCATGTCCCTCTGAGATCCGAGCCCCTCTGTCGCTGTTCCCCTCTCTGTCCCCGTGTCCCCCTGATGTCCCTCTGTGTCCCCAGGCCGGGCAGGAGGCTGCCGACCTGGCCATCCTGCTCAAGGACCTGGAGACGTCCTGCAGCGACATCCGCCAGTTCTGCAAGAAGATCCGGCGCCGCATGCCGGGCACGGACGCGCCGGGAATTCCCGCGGCCCTGGGCTTCGGAGCGCAGGTGAGCGGGGCAGGGGCGGCCCTCGGGCACAAACCGGGAGCAGCAAACGCCCCGGGGACGGTGGGGAGTGCTGGGAGCCGAGCAGGGATCACGGAATCGGGGACCGGTTCAGGTTGGAAAATCCCTCGGAGATCCCCGAGCCCCCCAGCGCCGCTAAGGCCACCGCTGGCCGTGTCCCCACGCGCCACATCCGTGTGGGTGTTAAATCCCCCCGGGGATGGGGACTCTCCCTGAGCTGGGCAGCTGTGCCAGGGCGGGACAGCCTTTCCCAGGAGGAATTTCCAACCTGGCACAGCCTGAGGCCGTTCCCTCTCCTCCTGGGATGAGATCCTGTCCTGGTTTGGGACAAATTTGGGAGAAAACCCTTGTAGAGGATCCCTCTAAGGAAGCAAGCCCAAGTGGCCCCTCCCTCCAACCGGTCCGGTAAAAAAAACCTCTTTGGAGAAAAGTGGAAAAAACTATTTTACTAAACAAATGAAGTGCATACAAGTATAAAGAACGAATGATATGAAACAATAAAACCTCTCCTTCTGGAGTGAAATGGCAAATTGAGAAAGTCCTTGCCGTGGGTGTAGCTCGGCTCTCTCTCAGTCTCTCCTCAGTCCCAGTCCCTCCGGCGCTGCTGGAAAATGCCGAGGTCCAGGCCCCGGTGGGCCGCAGGTGCAGCCCCCAGTGCTCCCCTGGGTTTTCAGTCCAGAGCAGGTTTAAACAGTTCCAAGAAAAAGGAAAAAAAACAGTCCAGGGAACTTCTCTGCCCTAGCTAGCTGAAACTAACTAAAAGCAAAAAGATCTCTGTCCTGCAGTCTCTCCAAGCCTCCGCCGGACACGCCGTCCGCAGAAGAATGTGGAGGAGTCGGGCAGTTTTCTCAAAACAAACTCCGCGCTTCTCCTTGCTCTTAGAACCAGTCTTAAAGGCACAGGACTCAATACACAGCACAAACAGAACAGACGATTGGGGATACAAGCATCATAAAGTTACCCTAGGACAGATCCCAAATCCGCTGTCCTCTCCTGTCAGGAGCTGTGCAGAGCCATGGGTTCCCCCTGATCCCCCTTTTCTCCAGGCTGAGCCCCTTCCCAGCTCCCTCAGCCGCTCCTGGAGTCCTTCCCTGGACGCCACGCAATGTGGGATCTGGATTTTGTGTCCCCATCTTGGATGGACACCTGGATTCACAGCCAGGACACTTCTCCTCCACCTTCCCGTTATTCCCCCCGTCCCCACGACCGTCGCGGGGCGCGTGCGGAGCCCACGCGTCCGTGCCGTCCCCGCTCATCCCGATTTCCCTGCCAGGTGTCGGAGACGCTGCTGGAATGCCGGAAGCACCTGACGTGGGTGGTGGCCGTGCTGCAGGAGGTGGCGGCGGCCGGGGCGCAGCTGATCGCGCCGCTGGCCGAGAACGAGGGGCTGCCGGCCCCGCGCCTCGAGGAGCTGGCCTTCAAAGTCAGCGAGCAGGTGGGACACCCGCACACGTTCCTGGGTGGAACAGCCGACCACATTCCCTGGGGGAACAGCCACCCACATTCCCAGGGGGGAACAGCCACCCACATTCCCTGGGGGAACAGCCAACCACATTCCCGGGGGGAACAGCCGCCCACATTCCCGGGGGAACAGCCACCCACATTCCCAGGGGGGAACAGCCACCCACATTCCCTGGGGGAACAGCCAACCACATTCCCGGGGGGAGCATCTGCCCACATTCCCTGGGGGAACAGCCACCCACATTCCCGGGGGGGAACAGCCGACCACATTCCCAGGGGGAACAGCCGACCACATTCCCGGGGGGGAACAGCCGACCACATTCCCTGGGGGAACAGCCAACCACGTTCCCGGGGGGGAACAGCCACCCACATTCCCTGGGGGAACAGCCGACCATATTCCCAGGGGGAACATCCACCCACATTCCCGGGGGGAACAGCTGACCACATTCCCTGGGGGAGCACCCGTCCACATTCCCGGGGGGAACATCCGCCCACATTCCCGGGGGGAACAACTGACCACATTCCCGGGGGGAGCACCCGTCCACATTCCCGGGGGGAACAGCCACCCACATTCCCAGGGGGAACAGCCACCCACATTCCTGGGGGTGACAGCCGCCCACATTCCCGGGGGGAACATCTGCCCACATTCCCGGGGGGAACAGCTGACCACATTCCCGGGGGGAACAGCTGACCACATTCCCAGGGGGAGCACCCGTCCACATTCCCTGGGGGGAGCATCTGCCCACATTCCCAGGGGGAACAGCCAACCACGTTCCCCGGGGGGAACAGCCGCCCACATTCCCACCTGGAACATCTGCCCACATTCCCGGGGGAACATCCATCCCACATTCCGGGAGGGAACAGCCTTCCCACCATTCCCAGGTGGAACATCCGCCACATTCCCGGGGGGAGCACCCGTCCACATTCCCAGCTGGAACATCCATCCCACCATTCCCGGGTGGAACAGCCTTCCCACCATTCCCTGCTGGAACATCCATCCCACCATTCCCAGCTGGAACACCCATCCCACCATTCCCTGCTGGAACATCCATCCCACCATTCCCTGCTGGAACATCCATCCCACCATTCCCAGCTGGAACATCCATCCCACATTCCCAGCTGGAACACCCATCCCACCATTCCCTGCTGGAACACCCATCCCACCATTCCCAGCTGGAACATCCATCCCACCATTCCCACCTGGAACATCCATCCCGCCATTCCCAGCTGGATCATCCGTCCCACCATTCCCAGCTGGATCATCCATCCCACCATTCCCAGCTGGATCATCCATCCCACAGTCCCAGCTGGAACACCCATCCCACATTCCCAGCTGGAACATCCATCCCACCATTCCCAGCTGGAACATCCATCCCACCATTCCCACCTGGAACACCCATCCCACCATTCCCACCTGGAACACCCATCCCACCATTCCCACCTGGAACATCCATCCCACCATTCCCAGCTGGAACATCCATCCCACATTCCCAGCTGGAACACCCACCCCACATTCCCAGCTGGAACATCCATCCCACCATTCCCAGCTGGAACACCCACCCCACATTCCCACCTGGAACATCCATCCCACCATTCCCAGCTGGAACACCCATCCCACCATTCCCAGCTGGAACACCCATCCCACCATTCCCAGCTGGAACATCCATCCCACATTCCTGAGTGGGACATCCATCCCACCATTCCCAGCTGGAACATCCATCCCACCATTCCCAGCTGGAACATCCATCCCACATTCCCACCTGGAACATCCATCCCACATTCCCAGCTGGAACATCCATCCCACCATTCCCAGGTGGAACATCCATCCCACCATTCCCAGCTGGAACACCCATCCCACCATTCCCACCTGGAACACCCATCCCACCATTCCCAGCTGGAACATCCATCCCACATTCCTGAGTGGGACATCCATCCCACATTCCCAGCTGGAACACCCATCCCACCATTCCCAGCTGGAACATCCATCCCACCATTCCCAGCTGGAACACCCATCCCACCATTCCCAGCTGGAACACCCATCCCACATTCCCAGCTGGAACACCCATCCCACCATTCCCAGCTGGAACACCCATCCCACCATTCCCAGCTGGAACATCCATCCCACATTCCTGAGTGGGACATCCATCCCACCATTCCCAGCTGGAACATCCATCCCACCATTCCCAGCTGGAACATCCATCCCACCATTCCCAGGTGGAACATCCATCCCACCATTCCCAGCTGGAACACCCATCCCACCATTCCCACCTGGAACACCCATCCCACCATTCCCAGCTGGAACATCCATCCCACATTCCCAGCTGGAACACCCATCCCACCATTCCCAGCTGGAACACCCATCCCACCATTCCCAGCTGGAACACCCATCCCACATTCCCAGCTGGAACATCCATCCCACCATTCCCAGCTGGAACACCCATCCCACCATTCCCAGCTGGAACACCCATCCCACCATTCCCAGACGGAACACCCATCCCACCATTCCCAGCTGGAACATCCATCCCACCATTCCCAGCTGGAACATCCATCCCACATTCCCAGCTGGAACATCCATCCCACATTCCCAGCTGGAACACCCATCCCACCATTCCCAGCTGGAACATCCATCCCACCATTCCCAGCTGGAACACCCATCCCACATTCCCAGCTGGAACATCCATCCCACCATTCCCTGCTGGAATATCCATCCCACATTCCCAGCTGGAACATCCATCCCACATTCCCAGCTGGAACATCCATCCCACCATTCCCAGCTGGAACATCCATCCCACCATTCCCAGCTGGAACACCCATCCCACATTCCCAGCTGGAACATCCATCCCACCATTCCCAGCTGGAACACCCATCCCACCATTCCCAGCTGGAACACCCATCCCACATTCCCAGCTGGAACATCCATCCCACCATTCCCAGCTGGAACACCCATCCCACCATTCCCAGCTGGAACATCCATCCCACCATTCCCAGCTGGAACATCCATCCCACCATTCCCAGCTGGAACACCCATCCCACCATTCCCAGACGGAACACCCATCCCACCATTCCCTGCTGGAATATCCATCCCACATTCCCAGCTGGAACATCCATCCCACATTCCCAGCTGGAACATCCATCCCACATTCCCAGCTGGAACACCCACCATTCCCAGCTGGAACATCCATCCCACATTCCCAGCTGGAACACCCACCATTCCCAGCTGGAACATCCATCCCACATTCCCAGCTGGAACACCCACCATTCCCAGCTGGAACATCCATCCCACATTCCCAGCTGGAACACCCACCATTCCCAGCTGGAACACCCATCCCACATTCCCAGCTGGAACATCCATCCCACATTCCCAGCTGGAACACCCGTCCCACCATTCCCAGCTGGAACATCCATCCCACATTCCCACCTGGAACATCCATCCCACATTCCCAGCTGGAACATCCATCCCACATTCCCAGCTGGAACACCCACCATTCCCAGCTGGAACACCCATCCCACATTCCCAGCTGGAACACCCATCCCACATTCCCAGCTGGTCCCCCCTGAGCCTCCTTTTCTCCCGGCTGAGCCCCCTCAGCTCTCCAGAGCCTTTTCCATCTCTTTTCCTGGACACAATGGGTGCGGTGTCTCCGGATTTTGGCGTAACGGTGGTGAAGGGACGAGGGTGGGGTTTGTGTAGATCCTCCACTTCCCTTGGGTGTTCCTTCGATTTTCGCGTGTGGAATTTTTTTGCGTTTTGTTGGTTGGATTTGTCAATGGATGTGGAGGTTTTGTGTTTGTTGGGTGGATTTTAAGGACGATTCTTAACCATCAAAAGGACATCTCGAACACCAGAGGGACACTTTTAAACACCAGAGGGACATCTTAAACATCACAGGAACACCCTTAGACACCAGAGGAACACCCTTAAATACCAGAGGAACATCCTTAAATACCATAGGAACATCCATAAATACCAGAGGAACATCCTTAAATACCAGAGGAACACCCTTAAATACCAGAGGAACATCCATAAATACTATAGGAACATCCTTAAATACCAGAGGGACATCCCTAAATATCAGAGGAACATCCTTAAATACCATAGGAACATCCATAAATACCAGAGGAACATCCTTAAATACCAGAGGAACATCCATAAATATCAGAGAAACACCCTTAAATACTATAGGAACATCCTTAAATACCAGAGGAACATCCATAAATATCAGATAAAAATCCTTAAATATCAGAGGAACATCCTTAAATACCATAGGAACATCCATAAATATCAGAGGAACATCCTTAAATACCATAGGAACATCCATAAATATCAGAGGAACATCCTTAAATACCAGAGGAACATCCTTAAATACTATAGGAACATCCTTAAATACCAGAGGGACATCCCTAAATATCAGAGGAACATCCTTAAATACCAGAGGAACATCCATAAATATCAGAGGAACATCCATAAATATCAGAGGAACATCCATAAATGCCAGAGGGACATCTTAATAATTACAGGAACACCCTTAAACACCAGAAGAACATCCTTAAATATCAGATAAACGCCCTTAAATATCAGAGGAACACCCTTAAATATCAGAGGGACATCTTAAACGTTACAGGAACATCCTTAAATACCACCGGAACATCCCTAAATACCAGAGGAACATCTTTAACCGTCAGAGGAACATCTTCAACCATCCGGGGAACATCCTTAACCCTCAAAGGGAAACACCAGCTGTGGGCTGTGGGTCAGGGGCTGCCAGCCTGGCCCAGGGCCACCACCCACGCCCTTCCCGTCCTTCCCAGATTTACGGCTCCCAGGGCATCAATCCCTACGAGTGCCTGCGCCAGTCCTGCAGCATCCTCATGGCCACCATGAACAAGATGGCCACGGCCATGCAGGAGGGCGAGTACGACGCCGACCGCCCGCAGAGCAAGGTGGGTTGGGCTCTGCTCTGTCACCCGGGAGGCTCTGGGTGAGCGGGACGGGGAGCTGGGCAGCTGCAGCGTCTGGGATTCTTCCTAAAATCCCGATTGTCCCCGCCGGTCCAGCCCACGCCGCCAGCGGAGCTCCGGGCGGCCGCGCTCCGGGCGGAGATCACGGATGCCGAGGGGCTGGGGCTGAAGCTGGAGGACAGGGAGACGGTCATCAAGGAGCTGAAGAAGTCCCTCAAGATCAAGGTGAGGTGTTCCTCAGTGATGCCTGCCTTCCTGGCTCCTCCTCACCCATCCCTGCCCGTCCTTCACCCATCCCTGCCTTTCCCTCATTGATCCCTGCCTGTCCCTCACCCATCCTGGCTGCTGTGGGGTTCACCTCCACGCTCCTGGTGACTTCCTCCCCACGGAGATGCCGCTCCCAAGCCCCATCCAGCTCTCCTGGGGACGTTTTTCCCGTGGGCAGGGAGGTGCTGCCATGCGGATCTCGCCCCCACCGTGCTCCGGGGTGCGCGGGGCGGGAGCTGGGAGCTGTTCCGGGTTCCAGCCGCGGGTGCCGGCGTTTTGGGGGCTCCCCCGGCTCCCTGGGGCTCCCTGATTGCGTCCCTGCCGCCCCAGGGCGAGGAGCTCAGCGAGGCCAACGTGCGGCTCAGCCTGCTGGAGAAGAAGCTGGACAGCGCGTCCAAGGACGCGGATGACCGCGTGGAGAAGATCCAGACCAAGCTGGATGAGACCCAGACGCTGCTCAAGAAGAAGGAGAAGTGAGTTTGGGGCTGTGGAGCTGGTAGAGCTCACCCAGAGGAAGCCATGGAGCTGCTCCAAGAGCTGGATTCCCTCTGCCTTGGAGCCAGGCTGGGAATGTTCCTCTGGAGAAGGGGAGGCTCCAGGGAGAGCTCAGAGCCCTCTCCAGAGCCTAAAGGGGCTCCAGGAGAGCTGGAGAGGGACTGGGACAAGGGATGGAGGGACAGGACACAGGGATCCTGGACGAGCGGCATCCCTGGCCTCACGCATCGCTCCGTGTGCTCCTCCCAGGGAGTTTGAGGAGACCATGGACGCTCTCCAGGCTGACATTGACCAGCTGGAGTCGGAGAAGGTGGAGCTGAAGCAACGCCTCAACAACCAGTCCAAGAGGACGATTGAGGGGCTGCGGGGAGCCCCAGCCTCGGGCGTGGCCTCCATCGTGTCCGGCATCGCCGGAGGTGAGTGACCGGTGTCCCGGACACCGCTGGGCTGTCCTCCTGCCGCAGGAGCTCCAGGGACGACGTGTGACCGGGAATTTGGGAAAGTGCTGCTCCCACGGCACCTCCTGGCTCTCGTGGAGCCACAGCCCGTCCCACATTCCCCCAGTCCTGGCTTCCAGGAACGTTGCCGGCGCGTTCTCACTCCCAAAGGAGCGGGAGCAGCCCGGGAGCTCGGTGCCGAACCTCCGGCTGTGAGCTGGGAGCACCGCAGGGGTCCTGCTTGGGGCGCTCCCAGCTGCTGGGAATGGGGTCAATCCCAGATGTGGCCGTGGGAGCCCGGAGCTGCTCCAGCCACAGCTCCTCTCCCGCCCAATCCGGGGCTTTAATCCTGGTTTTTCTTGTCTCTCCCGGCCCCTCTCCCTGTGCTGCAGAGGAACAGCAGCGAGGTACGGACGCACCCCGCATGCAGCCCCCGGTGCATGGGGGGGGAATGAAATCCCAGGACACCCAAACCCCGGGACACGGCTCCGTTTGGGAGCCGGGCGAGGATCCGGGTCCTGCTGGGATGCTGCGGGCCCTGGTCGGGAAGGGAGGCACGAGCATGGGACACGGATGCAGAGCGGGGTGACCCCCACCCGGAGAGGCTTGGGAAGGGGCACTGGGAGCTGGTGGGACAGAGCTGTTGGTGCCAGCACGCCGTGTCCCCGTGCCACGGCTGACGTGGGTGCCCCCGCGCAGGTGTCGGCGCCGGGCAGGTGCCGGGAGGCGGCTCCGGACCCGTCCAGGTGAAGGATTCACCCCTCCTGCTCCAGCAGATCGACGCCCTGCAGCTCTCCCTGAAACACCTCAAGAACGAGAACAACCTGCTCAAGGTCGGGGGGGAACGGGGTGGGATCCGTGTGGGATGGGATCTGTGTGGGATGGGATCCATATGGGATGGGATCTGTGTAGGATGGGATCCCTGCGAGATATTACCCATACGGGATGTGATCCATGTGGGATCTGTGTGATGAGATCCCTGTAGGATGGGATCTGTGTGGGATTAGATCCCTGTGGGATGGGATCCCTGCGAGATATTACCCATACGGGATGTGATCCGTGTGGGATGGGATCTGTGTGGGATGAGATCCCTGTGGGATGGGATCCCTGTGAGATATTATCCATATGGGATGGGATCCGTGTGGGATGGGATCTGTGTAGGATGGGATCTCCATGGGATGTGATCCCTGTGAGACGTGATCCCCTTGGGATGGAATCTCTGTGGGATGGAATCTGTGTGTTATGATCCTGATGGGATGTGATCCATGTGGGATAAGATCTGTATGGGATGTGATCCCTGTGGGATGGGATCCATATGGCATGTGGTCTCCCTGTGTTGTGATCCTGATGGGGTGTGATCCATGTGGGATAAGATCTGTGTGGGATGTGATCCCTGTGAGATGTGACCCATGTCGGATGGGATCCATGTGAGACATGACCCATGTGGGATGGGATCTCCATGAGATGTGATCCCTGTGGGATGTGATCCCTGTGGGATGTGGTCTCCCTGTGTTGTGATCCTGATGGGATGTGATCCCTGTGGGATCCCTGGGAATGCCAGTGGAACTGGGGGTGCTGGTGATGCCCCTGCCAGCCCTGGTCCCCTCAGCCCAGACACCACCGAACCCGATTGATCAATTAATTAATTGATTGATCAACGCACACCCCACGGGGGCACAGCAGCAAATGATCCAATCAGCCAACTCTTGCCACGGACATTAATCGATGGACGGAACGGAGCAGCTCATTAACAGCTCCCAAATCCAACCAGCCCCACGTGCAGGCCCCGTGTCACTCCCACGGGTGTCCCAGCGCTTCCCTGGGACCGTCCCCGCTCCCACCCCTGCCTTTCACCCCCTGCTTTTCCGCTCTCGCCCCCTTTCCCATCCGGCCTCTCCTCCCCGCTGCCTTTTCCCGTTCCCCGCGTCCCTAACCCGGCTTTCCCCGCGGTTCCCAGGGCGCCCGGATGAAGATGGAGCTGGCCAGCCTGGCGCCGCTGCAGGTGCCGCGGGTGGCCGTGGCCCGCGACCGGCCGGGCGAGGGGCTGCCCACGCAGAGCCTCTACCGCCAGACCACGCAGCTCCTGGAGACCCTCTACCAGCTCAGCGCCAACGCCAAGGTGGTGGACATGAGGCAGAGCAAATCCCGTAGGTCCTGCGCGAAATTCCTCGGGATTGCCAAGGGGGTCGTGGCGCCTCTGCGCTGGCGCGCGCGCTGCGGGGTGAGGGCTCTGCTCTGGGGGCAGGTTTGGGGTGTTTGGGTTGAGGGGACAGCCCTGTGTCCCCACAGCGCCATCGGTGTGTTGGGGACGTGGCTCAGCCTCTCCCTGCTGGGCAGCCCCCAAAGCCCTGAAACCTGCCTGGTACTAATCCGAGGAGGTCAAACCTTCCCCAACCCACCTGGTACCAACCTGAGGAGATCAAACCCCCTCAAACCCCCTGGTACCAACCTGAGGAGATTAAACACCCCAAAACCCAGCTGGTACCAACCTGAGGAGATCAAACCCCCTGGTACCAACCTGAGGAGATCAAACCCCCCTCAAAACCCCCGGTACCAACCTGAGCAGATCAAACCCCCTCAAAACCCCCTGGTACCAACCTGAGGAGATCAAACCCCCTCAAAACCCCCTGGTACCAACCTGAGGAGATCAAACCCCCTCAAAACCCCCTGGTACCAACCTGAGGAGATTAAACACCCCAAAACCCAGCTGGTACCAACCTGAGGAGATCAAACCCCCTCAAAACCCCCTGGTACCAACCTGAGGAGATTAAACACCCCAAAACCCAGCTGGTACCAACCTGAGGAGATCAACCCCCCTGAAACCACCTGGTACCAACCTGAGGAGATTAAACACCCCAAAACCAATCTGGTACCAACCTGAGGAGATCAAAGCCCCTCAAAACCCCCTGGTACCAACCTGAGGAGATCAAACCCCCTCAAAACCCCCGGTACCAACCTGAGGAGATTAAACACCCCAAAACCAATCTGGTACCACCTGAGGAGATCAAACCCAGCCGGTACCAACCTGAAGAGATCCAACTCCCCCCAAACGCACCCAGTACCAACCTGAGGAGGTAAAACCCCCCAAAACCCATCTGGTACCAATCTGAGGAGGTAAAAACTCCCCAAAACCCACCTGGTACCAAGCTGAGGAGATCAAACACCCAAAACCCATCTGGTACTGTCCTGAGGAGGTTAAAATTCCCCAACCCCCCTGGTACCACCTGAGGAGATCAAACCCCCTCAAAACCCCCTGGTACCAACCTGAGGAGATCAAACCCAGCTAGTACCAAGCTGAGGAGATCAAAACTCGCCAAACCCCCTGGTACCACCTGAGGAGTTGAAACTCCCCAAAACCCACCCAGTACCAACCTGAGGGGATTAAACACCCCAAAACCAATCTGGTACCAAGCTGAGGAGATCAAACCCCCAAAACTCCCCCGGTACCAACCTGAGGAGATCAAACCCAGCCGGTACCAAGCTGAGGAGGTCAAACCCAGCCGGTACCAAGCTGAGGAGGTCACAGCAGCTCGGCTGTGTCCGTGTCCCCCACGGCCCATCCCTCCCTTCCCGTTTCCCGCAGCGAGGAGCTCGTCGGCGCGGCTGCTGGAGCAGACAGCCCGGCTCTGCGCCCTCAAGAACTCCATCGACGCCCTGAAGGTGAGGAAGGGTCTTCCCCCGGGGTGGGGGGACCTGGTGGCACCCCCAGCCCAGCCCTGCAGACCCCGAGGCTGGGGCTGGTGGCGCCTGGTGGCAGTGAGGGGACAAGGTGCTGCCCGTTCCCATTCCCGTTCTCCTCCCAGAACAGCCGGGTTTGACCCCGCTGCCGTGTGCCCAGGGCGGGCAGGGGCTCCCTGGGGTGGCTGAGGGGCTCTGGGGGGTGACGGGGGTCCCCACGGGGTGGGTTTTGGGGTGACCTTGCCGTGCCCCCCAGGACGACACGCTGAGGGAGATGGTCCAGCAGCAGCCGGGCGCCGGCGTCTCCACTACCTTCGGCACCTTCCCGTCCTCTTCCTTCCTGAAGGTGAGACCCCGATCCCCAGGGACCCCCAATCCTGAGGAATCCCCAATCATGGGGGACCCCAATCCCGACAAATCCCCAATCCTGAGGAACCCCATTCCCGAGAAATCCTCAGTCATGTGGGACCCCAATCCCAAGGAGTCCCCAATCCTGAGAGACCCCAATCCCGAGAAATCCTCAGTCATGGGGGACCCCATTCCTGAGGAATCCCCAATCCCAAAGGAGTCCCCCAATCTCCAGGGACCCCCATTCCTGAGGGAACCCCGATTCCAAGAGATGCCAGTCACAAAAAATCCCCCATTCCTGAGGTCCCCCCAATTCCAAAGGACCCCATTCCCAAGAAACTCCCATTCCTGAGAAGCCCCAATTAATCCCAAGGGACTCCTGATCCCCAATTTCATGGGACCCCGTGCTCTGACAGACCCCAATCCCGAGGGACCCCCATTCCCGAGGGATCCGGCGGGTGAGCACCCCCTGTTCCACCCCAGCACCCCGTGACCCACAGTCCCATCCGGGGATCCCTTGGGGACACCGTGGCGGGGCCGGGGCTCCCCCAGGAGAGGCGGGGGTGGCCCGGGGACACTGCGAGCGCGGCGCTGTCCCCGCAGGCCAAGCAGGAGCAGGCGCAGGGCCCGGCGCTGTGCGGGCGGGTGACGATCCCGTGCGCCCCGGGGCACGGCCAGGCGCACCGGGTGCTGCTCACCCCCGACCTGCTCCAGCACCTCCGCCAGCACTTCGTCGCCTGAGCCGACCCCCCGAGGGACCCCAACCCCGCCGTCCCCACCCTTGGGAATCTCCGCTTCCCCCCGCTATCCCGGCCCCGCTCGCGGGTGGGAGCCGGAGCCGCTTCCCCACGGGGGGATCCGGAACCATCCCCGCGCTGCTCTCGGACACTACAGCCCCCACCGTGCTCCTGGCATCCAATAAACGCTCCCTGGATGTGCTTCCTGCGCCTGGAGCTGGGCACCGGCGGAGGGGACAGCGCGGGGGACACCGGGGGCTTCGGGTGGGGAGCAGAAAGGGGAGCGGGGGGTTCACAGGAGGGACCCGAGAGGGGCGCTGGGAGTCCCGGGAGGGGACTGGGAGCACCCCGGGAGTCACAGAGAGCCCCGGGAGGGGACTGGGAGCGCCCCGGGAGGGGACTGGGAGCGCCCCGGGAGTCACAGAGAGCCCCGGGAGGGGACTGGGAGCACCCCGGGAGTCACAGAGAGCCCCGGGATGGAAGCGCGGGGACACTGGGATGCTGGGATGGCGCCGGGAGACACTGGGGGGTCCCGGCTGGGACCAGGGGGACACTTGGGAGGGCGCTGAGGGTCCCCAGGAGAGGTCGGGAGAGCTCTGGGCGCCCCCGGGAGGGGTCGGGAGCGCTCTGGGGGGGTCCCGGGAGGGGTCGGGAGCGCTCTGGGGGGGTCCCGGCAGCGGCCGGGGGCCATGGGGGGGTCCCGGGATGGCACCGAGGGGACATTGCGGGATGGCGGCTCCCGCCACGTGCGGCCGCGCGCGCGGAGAACAGCGCGGAGGGGGCGGGACCGCGGCGCGCGCGCGGCTGCCATTGGCCGGCGCGCAGGAAAAGGCGGGAGGACACGCCCCCTCCCGGCTCTGATTGGCAGGCGCTGCCCAGGGGGCGGGGATCAGCCGCTCTCCTCTGCCTGATTGGCAGCGGGGCGGGCCCTCGGCGATTGGCGGAGGGCTCGGGGCGGTGGGCGCTGATTGGCGGAGGGGTGAGGAGGCGGAGTTCCGGCGGGAATGCGGCGTCAGTTCCGGGCGGCGGCGGCGGCGGGAGGACGATGGTGAGTGAGGGCCGGGCCCGGGCCGCATCCGGCGCCATCGGGAGTCGGAGAGGGCCCAGGAGCCCCCTCCGACCGCATCGAGCCGGGCCGGCACCGGAGGGAGGCCGGGGGAGCCGCATCGGGCCGCGCCGGGCGCTCCGGTGTGGCGGCGGGCGCGGGGATGGGCGGGAGCGCGGCCGCGGTGCCGCCCCCGGTGAGCGGAGCCCTCGGTGCCGCAGGTGCTGCTGCACGTGCTGTTCGAACATGCGGCCGGGTACGCGCTGTTCGCCGTGCGAGAGGTGGAGGAGATCGGCCTGCTGCTGCCGCAGGTACGGCACCGGGAATCGGGGGGAGGCTGGGAGCGGGGATCGGGGAGGAGGGGACGCACCGGGACCGGCGGGGAGGGCCGGGGTGTTCCAGGAAGGGTCGATCCCGGTGACCGGAGCCCCCCCGCAGGTGGAGGAGAGCGTCTTGACGCTGGGCAAGTTCCACAACGTGGTGAAGCTGGTGGCGTTCTCGCCGTTCCGCTCGGCGCAGAGCGCGCTGGAGAACATGAACGCCGTGTCCGAGGGTGAGCGCGGGGCCGGGGCACCGGGACCCTCCCCAGCCCGGGCACCGGGACCCCCGGGCCCGCCCTGACCCCTCGGTGTCCCGCAGGAGTCCTGCACGAGGACCTGCGGCTGCTGCTGGACACGGCGCTGCCGCCCAAGAGGAAGAAGGTGGTGCTGGGGGTGGGCGATGCCAAGATGGGCGCGGCCGTGCTGGAGGAGCTGGGGGTGCAGTGCCAGACCGGCGGCGTCGTGGCCGAGCTCATGCGCGGTGAGCGGGGGCAGAGGGGACCGGGGACATCTCGGTGCGGTCCCGGCTCGGTCGGGGTTCATCTGCGGGGGATGAGGAGCGGGGGGGACCCGGCGGCGTTGTTGTGTGAAGTGTCCTTGGGGCCGCCGGTGGTGGCAGCTCAGTGTCCGTGTGGTGTCACCGCTGTCCCCCCGGTGACCTCCCTGTCCCCGCAGGGATCCGGCTGCACTTCCCGGCGCTGGTCCGGGGCCTCACGGCGCAGTCGGCGGCCAAGGCCCAGCTGGGGCTCGGCCACAGCTACTCCCGGGCCAAGGTGAAATTCAACGTGCACCGGGTGGACAACATGATCATCCAGTCCATCAGCCTGCTGGACCAGCTGGACAAGGACATCAACACCTTCTCCATGCGTGTCCGGTCAGTGGGGACGCATTTTGGGGGGGTTTAGAGGGTTTGGGGTCCCCCCTCCCCTTGCTTACCGCAGGCGGCTGTCGCTGCTCCGGCCGCCTGTACAGACCGGGGAGGGACAGCAGCTCCCCGAGGGCCGTGGCCGGGCCGCAGGGCCACGGCACGGACCAGGGGGGACATCTGGGGACACGCGGGGCCCCGGCGGGGTTGGGGCGTCCGCAGCGACCGTGTCGCTGTCCCCGCAGGGAGTGGTACGGGTATCACTTCCCCGAGCTGATCAAGATCGTCCCCGAGAACTCCACGTACTGCCGGGTGGCCAAATTCATCGGGAACCGCCGCGAGCTGAGCGAGGAGAGCCTGGAAGGGCTGGAGGAGATCGTCATGGACAGCGCCAAGGCCCAGGCCATCCTGGAGGCCTCCCGCTCCTCCATGGGTGAGCAGGGGCTCCGGGGGGGGCCTGGCCGGGTGGTCAGTGCCGCCGCTCATCCCGTGCCGCCCCGCAGGGATGGACATCTCCCCGCTGGACCTCATCAACATCGAGAGCTTCTCGCGCCGCGTCATCTCGCTCTCCGACTACCGCAAGGGGCTGCAGGAGTACCTGCGCTCCAAGATGAGCCAGGTGGCTCCCAGCCTGTCGGCCCTCATCGGGGAGGTGGTGAGTGTCCCCGGTGCCCCCCGTGTCACCTCCCCGGGCGCGGAGATGATGTCAGAGTGAATCTGTCAATCCACTGAGCCGCGCTGCTGACGCTTCCGCTGCTGATCCGCGGCCCGGCGGTGACCCCGCGCGCCCTCGGGGGCTTCGGGGCCGCCCGTGACCCCGGTGCCGTCCCCCAGGTGGGCGCCCGCCTCATCTCGCACGCCGGCAGCCTGACCAACCTGGCCAAGTACCCGGCGTCGACGGTGCAGATCCTGGGCGCCGAGAAGGCGCTGTTCAGGTACCGCCGTCGGGGTCGCGGTGACGGCGGGCGCGGGGCGCCGGGGGCGAGCGGCCGGCCCCGCTCTGAGCGACCCCCGGGGCGCGGCGGGGCCGGGAGGGGCTGGCCGTGGGGCGGGGGCTGGCCGTGGGGCGGGGGCTGCGTGCAGGGGGTCCTGACCCGACCCCCCGGGCCCCTCGCAGGGCGCTGAAGACGCGGGGGAACACCCCCAAGTACGGCCTCATCTTCCACTCCACCTTCATCGGGCGCGCGGCCGCCAAGAACAAGGGGCGCATCTCGCGCTACCTGGCCAACAAGTGCACCATCGCCTCGCGCATCGACTGCTTCTCAGGTGGGCTCGGGGGCTGCCCCGGGGGTCTGGGGGGGCTCAGGGGGCTCCCCCGGGGGTCTGGGGGGTACAGACCTGGCCACAGCGGCCGCGGGGGGATTCGGGGCCGCTCTGCCGTGATGGGAATATTTTTCGTCAACAGCATCTCACCCCGTGTGAATGGTGACTCCTCTGGGCTGAGCAGAGCACGGGAGGGACCCCGAGGGGTTTGGGGGGGCAGGGTGAGTGCTGAGCACCCCGCGTCCCCTCCCTGCAGAGGTCCCCACCAGTGTCTTTGGGGACAAGCTGCGGGAGCAGGTGGAGGAGCGCTTGGCCTTCTACGAGACCGGGGAGCCGCCCCGCAAGAACCTGGAGGTGATGAAGGAGGCCGTGGTGGAGGTGAGGAGGAGGAGGAGGAGGAGGAGGAGGGGATGCTGAGGGATGAAGGGGAGTGGTGAGGGTAAAGATGCAGGTGAGGTGCTGGAAAGGTGGAGGAGGTGAAGCGCTGAGGTGAGAATGGTGGGAGTGTTGGGGTGATGAAGATGATGGAGGGGAGGTCTGGGGGGATGAAGGGGGTGAGTGGGAGGTGCTGGAGGCAGTGAAGGTGCTGGGATGATGGAGGAGGTGAAGAAGGTGAGCTCCTGGGGGGGGATGAAGATGATGGAGATAACGAAGGTGAGATGCTGGGGAGGGGATGAAGATGGTGAAGATGCTGAGGTGCTGGGGAGGATGAAGGTGATGAAGTGCTGGGGGTGCTGAAAATGATGAAGGTGAGCTGCTGGGGGGGGATGAAGATGATGGAGGTGATGAAGTGCTGGGTGGGATGAAGATGAGCTGGGAGGATGAAGATGCAGGTGAGGTCCTGAGGGGATGAAGGCGATGATGCTGAGGTGCTGAGGGAACGAAGATGATGAAGGTGATAAAGTGCTGGGGGGGATGAAGATGATGAAGGTGAGCTGCTGGGGGGGGTGAAGATGATGGAGGTGATGAAGTGCTGGGTGGGATGAGGATGAGCTGGGGGGATGAAGATGCAGGCGAGGGCCCGTGTCGGAGGTGATGTCACCGTGCCATCCTGACCCGCTGTGGAGGCCAAAGACTGATTTAATGAGTCTGATCCGACCGGTGCCGGGCGCGGGGACAAACCCCGGCCCCGTGCCCGGCTCACGGCCCCGCGCGTCCCCAGGCCAGCGAGGTGGTGGCTGAGGTGAAGAGGAGGCAGGAGAAGAAGGAGAAGAAGAGGAAGAAGCGGGAGAAGCGGCGGCTGGAGGCCCTGGCAGCGGCTGCCGAGGAGCCGGAGGAGAACTCTGTGATGGAGACGGAGGTGAGGGAGGATGGGGGTGACGCTTTTTGGGGGGGGCCTGGCCCTGTCCTGGGTGCCCCTGGTGCCCGGGGGGTCCCTCTGCCCCATGAGGGATGATGGGGTCAGAGCTGATGTGGGGCTCCCCACAGGAGAACGACGTGGGGGCCAAAAAGAAGAAGAAAAAGAAGAAGCAGCAGCCGGAGGAGTCGGAGCCAGAGCCCGAGGAGAACGGGGTGGAGGAAGAGGAGGAGGAGGAGGAGGAGCCACTGCCCAAGAAGAAAAGGAAAGTCGTGGTGGAGCCCGAGCAGGAGGAAGAGGAGGAAAAAAAGAAGAAAAAGAAGAAGAAGAAGAAGGCAGCGGCTCGGGACTCAGAGGAGGATTAGGGAGCAGAGCTCAGTCAGCACAGGACTGACAGACTGACGGACAGGCAGGAGCCAGCAGCGGCCACTCAGCCGTGTCCTGGGCCACAGCGGCCACTGGGGACGGGTCAGAGCCCCGGGGGACCTGCGTGAGTCCCTCTGGCCGCCGGACTGTGCTGTGCCTTACACAGTGGAACTTCCAACCCCGTGCTGGACCTTGGGCTGCCTGGGGCTGTCCCCGAGCCGTGTCACCTCCGTGGGGCTGTCCCTGGGCCCTGTCGGTGCCCAGACCCCAATAAAGGGCTGAGGTTGTTGCCGATCCCGTCCTGTCCCCAGAGCTGTCTGTCCCCAGAGGGCTCAGCCCGTCCCTGGGCTGTCCCTGGAGGGCTCAGCCCGTCCCTGGGCTGTCCCCGCGTTGTCCCCAGAGGGCTCAGCCCGTCCCTGGGCTGTCCCCAGAGGGCTCAGCCTGTCCCTGGGCTGTCCCCAGAGGGCTCAGCCTGTCCCCGCGTTGTCCCCAGAGGGCTCAGCCCGTCGCCAGCCCCACCCCGGCCCCAGGACACCACACGGACGCGCCTGAGCCGCTTTATTGGAGTCACCGGGGTCACTGCGCCTCCAGGGCGTCAATCACGGCCTGCGTGAACTCCATGGAGGTGGAGTAGCCCCCCATGTCCGCCGTGCGCACCTGCAAGGAGACGGGAGGTTAGGGACCCGCGGGGGCTCCCCCCGAGCCGGCGCTGCGCCCCACGGCCCGCTGCGGCTCCGCTCCGGCGTCGCCCCCGGCCCGTCTCAGCGCCCCAAAAGCTGCAGGGCGGGGCAGAGGGAAGCGTTAACCCTTTATTAGCAAAGCGGCAATACAGCACGACGCGATGGCACCGGGGTTACGGGATCGAGCCCCTCCCTTCCCCGGGTGTGGCTCAGAGCCCCGGAATGCCCAAATTCCCATGGATTGGGGGGTGCGGGGCGCAGCCCCCACCCCGTCCCAGTCTGGAGTGTGCCAAGGTCACCCCGTGCCCGGAACTGTCCCTGTGCCAGGAGCTGCCGGAGGGTGGGATGGCGCCCTGGTTATTGCTGGAAGCGGGATAATGGGGTGGGATAACGGGGGCATGGGGGGATCCCACAATCGCTGGTCCCGCGGGAATGGGGGCACCACAGTTGGTGAGGATCCCATGGAAACGGAGGTCCCGTGCGAAACCCCACAAACACAACTGGTCCCATGGGAATGGGGATCCCACAATCAGGGATCCCATAGGAATGGCGATCCCACAATCCCATTGGTCCCACAGTCACAAGGACCCCATAGGAATAGCGATCCCATAGTCAGGTGTCCCATGGGAATGGGGATCCCATAGTCAGGAATTCCACGGGAATGGGTTCCCTGTCCAAGGTCCTATTTCCACAGGGATCCAAAAATCCCGTTGGTCCAACAGTCACAAGAACCCGATAGAAACAGGGATCCCATAGTCAGGTGTCCTATAGGAATGTGGATCCCACAATCCCATTGGTCCCACAGTCTCAAGGAACCCATAGGAGTAGGGATTCCATAGCCTGGGGTCCCATGGGAATGGGGTCCTATGGGAATGGAGATTCCACAATGAGGGATCCCATGGAAACTGGGTCCCACAGTCCAAGGTCCTGCTTCCACAGGGATCCAAAAATCCCATTGGTCCAACAGTCTCAAGGAACCCACAGGAGTAGGAATCCCAGTCAGGGGTCCCATGGGAATGGGGTCCCACAGTCACAAGAACCCCACAGTCAAGGGATCCCACAGGAATGAAGAACCTATGGGAATGGGGATCCCACAGTCACAGGGATCCCATGGGAATGGAGATCCCACAACCAGGGATCCCACAATCACAGGGATCCCATAGTCAGTGGTCCCATGGGAATGGGGTCCCACGGTCACAGGGATCCCACAGGAATGGGGTCCCATGGTCACAGGGATCCTATGGGAATGGGGTCATGGGGATCCTATGGGAATGGGGTCCCATGGTCACAGGGATCCTATGGGAATGGGGTCCCATGCTCACAGGGATCCCACAGGAATGGGGTCCCACAGTCACGGGGATCCCACAGGAATGGGGTCCCACGGTCACGGGGATCCTATGGGAATGGGGTCATGGGGATCCTATGGGAATGGGGTCCCATGGTCACAGGGATCCTATGGGAATGGGGTCCCATGCTCACAGGGATCCCACAGGAATGGGATCCCACAGTCACGGGGATCCCACAGGAATGGGGTCCCACGGTCACGGGGATCCTATGGGAATGGGATCCCACAATCACAGGGATCCCACAGGAATGGGATCCCACAATCACAGGGTTCCCACAGGAATGGGGTCCCATGGTCACAGGGATCCCACAGGAATGGGATCCCACAGGAATGGGGTCCCATGGTCACAGGGTTCCCACAGGAATGGGGTCCCACAATCAGGGATCCCACAGGAATGGGGTCCCACAATCAGGGATCCCACAGGAATGGGGTCCCATGGTCACAGGGATCCCACAGGAATGGGGTCCCACAATCAGGGATCCCACAGGAATGGGGTTCCCAAGGCTGGCTGGTCCCAATGCCCCCAGGAGCTGCCGGTGGGTCGGGGGCACTGCCCCATGCCCCCCAACACCCCGGGGAGCCCCCGTGGGGCGCTGCCCGCTGTGGGACGGGGGCTGGAGGCCGGGGCAGTGCCGGGGGCCCTACGCCCCGTAGTGGGGGTGCAGGTTGTCAATGACGGACTTGACGAAGTCGGAAGTGGTGGAGTAACCGCCCAGATCCCGAGTCCGGACCTGAAATCCAACACAGGGAGGGGAGAAACGGGAGAGAGGCGCCGGTGAACCGCGGGGATCGGATGGGACAGGGACAGGAGAGAGAGAGAGACACTCCAGAGCCCTGCCGGGACCTGGGGTGGGAACGGGGACATGGAAAGAGCCCTGCTGGGACCTGGGGTGGGAACGGGGACAGGGAACATCCCTGAGAGCCCTGCCAGGACCTGGGGTGGGAACGGGGACAGGGAACATCCCTGAGAGCCCTGCCAGGACCTGGGGTGGGAACGGGGACAGGGAACATCCCGGAGAGCCCTGCCAGGACCTGGGGTGGGAACGGGGACAGGGAACATCCCTGAGAGCCCTGCCGGGACCTGGGGTGGGAATGGGGACAGGGAACATCCCTGAGAGCCCTGCCGGGACCTGGGGTGGGAACGGGGACAGGGAACATCCCTGAGAGCCCTGCCGGGACCTGGGGTGGGAACGGGGACAGGGAACATCCCTGAGAGCCCTGCCAGGACCTGGGGTGGGAACGGGGACAGGGAACATCCCTCCCTGAGAGCCCTGCCAGGACCCAAACAGGGCCAGGGCCACGCAGGATCCCCCAGCCCTGCCAGAATTCCCTCCCTCGCCAGGACATGACCACAGGGGCTGGACACAGCTGTGGGCCCGGGATTGCAGCTGGAAGAGAGAGGAGAGGAGAGGAGCAAGAATTCCAGCTGGGATGAGGAGAGCAGCTGGAATTCCGGCGGGAGAGAGAGGACGAGTCAGAATTCCAGCTAGGAAGAGGAGAGCAGCTGGAATTCCGGCTGGGAAGAAGAAAGGAGCCCGAATTCCGGCTGCAGAGAGAGAACCCACCACCAGCCCTGCCCGCCGCCCCGCACTCACTTTTCCGCCTTTGATCACCTTCTTCACCGCGTCCGAGATCATGTTGGAGTGGTATTCCAGGCTGGAAAAGAGGCGGAAGCAGGGATCCAACCCCTCAGATCCCTCCCATGACCCCCCAGCCCCGGTTCCCCCCGGGCCCACGCGTACTTGAGGTGCCGCAGCATGTTGGAGGCCGAGAGCAGCATGGCCGTGGGGTTGGCGATGTTCCTGCCCACGGCCTGGGCGAAGGGATGCCGGGCTCCCTGCGGGGACAAAGCGTCCGTGGGAGCGCTCCCGGGCCCGGAATTCCCGCGGGGAAGGGCCCCGGGCCGCGCCCCGCTCACCAGCTCGAAGACGGCGTACTCGGCGCTGTAGCTCTCGCCCGGCACGACGCCGGCGCCGCCCACCAGCCCCGCGGCCAGGTTGTCCACGATGTTCCCGTAGAGGTTGGGCATCACCAGGACGTCGAACTGGTAGGGATTCTGCACCAGCTGGAGACGGGAGGTGGGATATGGGACACGGGATACGGGACACGGGAACGGAGACGGGAGGTGGGATATGGGACACGGGACAGGGGAACGGAGACGGGAGGTGGGATATGGGACACGGGATACGGGACACGGGACATGGGAACGGAGACGGGAGGTGGGATATGGGACACGGGACAGAGGACATGGGACATGGGAACGGGATATGGGACATGGGAACGGACACGGGACAGGGGACATGGGACATGGGATACGGACAGGGGACATGGGAATGGGATATGGGACATGGGAACGGACATGGGACAGGGGACATGGGGATGGGATATGGGACGTGGGAACGGACACAGGACATGGGACATGGGAATGGCCATGGGATATGGGACATGGGACACGGGACATGGGAATGGGGAATGGGAACGGACACAGGACATGGGACATGGGAACGGCCATGGGATACGGGACATGGGACACGGGAATGGGACAGGGGACATGGGGACAGGATATGGGACATGGGAATGGGGACGGGACATGGGAACGGACACAGGACAGGGGACATGGGAACGGCCATGGGATACAGGACATGGGACACGGGAATGGGACAGGGGACATGGGGACAGGATATGGGACATGGGAATGGGGACGGGATATGTGAACGGACATGGGACATGGGAACGGACACGGGACATGGGACATGGGAACGGCCATGGGATATGGGACATGGGACACGGGAATGGGACAGGGGACATGGGGACGGGATATGGGACATGGGGACGGGATATGGGACATGGGAACAGACACGGGATATGGGACACGGGATACGGGACATGGGACATGGGTCAGGGGGACGGGATATGGGACATGGGAATGGGGACGGGAATGGACATGGGATATGGACAGGGGACATGGGAACGGACATGGGACATGGGAATGGGACAGGGGACACAGGACATGGGACACAGGACATGGGGACAGGAATGGAACATGGGAATGGGACACAGGAATGGGACACAGGAATGGGACACGGGACATGGGGAAAGGAATGGAACATGGGAATGGGACACGGGAATGGGACAGGGGACATGGGTCAGGGGGACGGGATATGGGACATGGGAATGGGGACGGGAATGGACATGGGATATGGACAGGGGACATGGGAACGGACATGGGACATGGGAATGGGACAGGGGACACAGGACATGGGACACAGGACATGGAGACAGGAATGGAACATGGGAATGGGGATGGGAACGGACACGGGACATGGGACATGGGAACGGCCATGGGATATGGGACATGGGACACGGGAATGGGACAGGGGACAGGATATGGGACATGGGGACGGGATATGGGACATGGGAATGGGACACGGGATACGGGACATGGGACATGGGAACGGCCATGGGATATGGGACATGGGAATGGGGACGGGAATGGACATGGGACATGGACAGGGGACATGGGAACGGACATGGGACATGGGAATGGGACAGGGGACACAGGACATGGGGACAGGAATGGAACATGGGAATGGGACACAGGAATGGGACACAGGAATGGGACACAGGAATGGGACATGGGAATGGGACACAGGACATGGGGACAGGAATGGAACATGGGAATGGGACACAGGACATGGGACACGGGAATGGGAGATGGGACATGGGAATGGGGACGGGAATGGACACGGGATATGGACAGGGGACACGGGAACGGACATGGGACATGGGAATGCGACAGGGGACACAGGACATGGGACACAGGACATGGGGATGGGAATGGAACATGGGAATGGGGATGGGAACGGACACGGGACATGGGACAGGGGACATGGGACACGGGACATGGGAGATGGGACATGGGAATGGGGACGGGAATGGACATGGGATATGGACAGGGGACACGGGAACGGACATGGGACATGGGAATGCGACAGGGGACACAGGACATGGGACACAGGACATGGGGACAGGAATGGAACATGGGAATGGGACACGGGACATGGGGACGGGAATGGAACATGGGAATGGGGATGGGAACGGACACAGGACATGGGACACGGGGATGGGAACGGACACGAGATATGGGAATGGGAGACAGGACATGGGAATGGGACATGGGAACAGACACAGGACACGGGAATGGGACACAGGACATGGGGACAGGAATGGGACATGGGACACAGGAATGGGGATGGGAACGGACACGAGACATGGGAATGGGAGACAGGACATGGGACAGGGGATGGGAATGGGGATGGGAACGGGACACGGGATATGGGAATGGGATATGGGTCACAGGAATGGGGATGGGAACGGGACACGGGAACAGGGACAGGAATGGGACACAGGATATGGGAATGGGACACAGGACATGGGAATGGGGACAGGAATGGACACGGGAATGGGAATGGACACGGGACACAGGAATGGGGACAGGGACAGGAAAGGACACAGGAATGGGGACGGGAACGGGGCAGAGTGCTTGGAACGGGAGCTCCAAGGCGTCCCCGAATCGTTCCACGCTCAGCACAAACGCCTGGAGCAGCAGCCACAGGACTGGGGAGGTTTTAGGGATGCGAAGGGGAGTTTTTAGGGATGCGAAGGGGAGTTTTTAGGGATGTGAAGGGGAGTTTTTAGGGATGCGAAGGGGAGTTTTTAGGGATGTGAACACGCCCAGCCCCGGTGAGGCTGCAGGAACCCAGCTGAACAGCACCAAATCCCCACAAATTCACCCCAGGAGGAGCATGGGGAGCAGAGCTGGGAATGTTGGGAATGCTGGGAATGCTGGAAAAGCTCCTGCCTGGCACGGGGACAACCCTGGAATGTGTCCAGGCTTGGAGGTTCCAGCTCCTCAGGGGGTGGGCAGGGACCAGGAACGGGGAGCAGGAACGGGGACAAGGAACGGGGACAAGGAACGGGGACAAGGAACGGGGACAAGGAACGGGGACAAGGAACGGGGAGCAGGAACGGGGACAAGGAACGGGGAGCAGGAACGGGGACAAGGGAACGGGGACAAGGGAACGGGGACAAGGAATGGGGACAAGGAACGGGGAGCAGGAACAGGGAGCAGGAGCAGGAGCGGGGAGCAGAACGGGGAGCAGGAGCGGGGAGCAGGAACGGGGAGCAGGAGCAGGAGCGAGGAGCAGGAATGGGGATCAGGAGCAGGGACCCCCCCGGGCCGTGTCCCACCTGCATGCAGCAGTTGTCGATGATCATGGTGTCGAATTTGATCTTGGGGTAGAGCTCGGCCACCTCCTTGCAGCACTGCAGGAACAGCCCGTCCCCCAGCTTCCTGCCGCGGAACAGCGCAAGGGGCGGGCTGGGGCGGAGCAGGGAGAGCCCGAACGCTCCAGGGGATCCCGCAGGAGCTCCCACACCCCCCGGGGATCCTCATCCCGCTCCTCCCCCTGCTCTCCCTCACGGGGATCTGTCCCAAGGGAGCCGGTGCTGATCCCAACGATCCCACGGTCCGTGGGGGCTGTCGCTGGGAATTGCTGGACGCGGATTTAGGGATAAATGTGATTCCGGAGTCGGTGTCCGGCTCGCTGCTGGCTGGGAAAAGCTCCGGTCCCAGGGGAATCCCGGTTTTCCCTCACCCACAGAGCGGGATCACGGAATTACGGGGTGCTTTGGGTGGGGAGGGACCTTGAAGTTAATTGATCCCGTGGGCAGGTGTGGGGGTGCTCCAGCCTGGTTTTGGACATTGCAGGGATCCAGGGGCGGCCACAGCAGATCTGGGAATTCCAGAATCCCATCCCAGCCAGGAATTCCTCCTCAATTCTCCCCTTTCCCAGTGGAAGCCATTCCCTGTGTCCCGTCCCTCCAGCCCTCGTCCCTCTCCACCTCTCCCCTTTAGGAGCTCTGAGTTTTCCCTGGATTTTTCCCCCTTTCTCCAGCTGAACATTCCCAGCTCTCCCACCACTCCCTGCCCTCATCCCCCCGCTCCCCAAAACTTCCCAAACCCTGACATTTTCGGGTTGGGAATCACCCTTTCTCAGCCCAACAGCCGCGGCTGGATGGAGTGACAGCCAGGGATCCACGCCAGGCAGGAATCCCCACCCAAGGCCCCAGGTGGCACTGCGGGGACGGGGGAGGTGGCACTGAGGTGGCACTGAGGTGGCACTCACATGATGTTGGCCTTGTGCACGGCCGTCACCTTGGCCCGGCCCTTCTTGGTGGCGTAGTCGAAGGCGAACTTGGCGATGCGCTGGGACTTGGCCCTGGTGATGATCTTGAGGCACTCGATGACGCCCTTGGCGCTCTGGGGGGACACCGGGGACATCAGGGGACACCAGGGACACCAGGGACAGCAGGTGACATCAGGGACATCAGGGGGACACCAGGAGGACACCAGGGGACACCAGGGGGACATGCGGGACACCAGGGGGACACCGGGGGGACACCGGGGTGACACCAGGGACACCAGGGGGACACCAGGTGACATCAGGGACACCAGGGGGACACCAGGGGGACACCAGGGGGACATTGGGGGGGACACCAGGTGACACCAGAGGGACACCGGGGGGACACCAGGGGACACCAGGTGACACCAGGGGACACCAGGGACACCAGGGTGACACCTCAGCCTGTCCCTGCGCCCACCCTGCCCCAGGCTCCCTCCCCTCCCTTATTTATTTCAGTTAAATACTTCTTATCGTCACCCTTTTGTTCCAAGTGCTAAAGAGTTCTCGCTGTCACCTTTTAATGCCAGTTACTGAACGGTTCTTATCGTGGTCACCGCTTTATTTCAGTTATTTAATGGTTCTCATCATAATTTCGCTTTAATTATTAAGTAGTTCTTATCATCACCTTGTAATGTTAATTATTGAATGGTTCTTATCGTGGTCACCAGCTTGTTTCGATTATTTAATTGCTCTCCTCATCACCGTTTTCCTTCAATTATTAAATTGTTCTCATTGTCACCATTTTGGTTCAATTATTTGATTGTTCTCATCATTGTCACCATCTTGTTCAATTATTTAATTGCTCTCATTGTCACCATTTTCCTTCAATTATTAAATTGTTCTCATTGTCACCGTTTTGTTGCAATTATTACGTTGTTTTTATCATCACCATTTTGTTTCGATTATTAAATTGTCCTCATCGTGGTCACCGTTTTGTTTCAATTATTTAATTGTTCTCATCATCATCACCATTTTATTTTAATTATTAAATTGTTCTTATCGTGGTCACCATTTTGTTTCAGTTATAAAACGGTTCTCATCATAATCATTTTAATTATTAAATTGTTCTCATCATCATCATCATCATTTTGTTTCAATTATTAAATTGTTCTCATCATCATCATTTTCTTTCAATTATTAAATTGTTCTCATCATAATAATTTTGTTTTAATTACCAAATATTTCTTATCATCACCTTTTAATTCCGATTATTACATTCTCCTTATCGTGGTCACGGGTTTTTTTCAGTTATTAAATTGTTCTCATCATAATAATTTTAATTATTAAATTGTTCTCATCATCACCACCATTTTGTTTCAATTAATAAGTTATCCTGACCACGGTCACTGTTTTGTTTCCATTATTAAATTGTTTTTATCATCACAATTTTGTTTCAGTTATTAAACTGCTCTGATCCCACCCACGTTTTCCTTCCATTTCCCTTTCCCCACTGTGGGAGGAGCTGTGTCCATTCCTGCCCAGGAACGATCCAGGCGCCACCGGCTCCTCTCCAGGATTATCCTGGGCTCGGTGTGCTCATATCCCAAACTATTCCCTGGGTTCGGTGTGCTCACATCCCAAACTATTCCCTGGGTTCGGTGTGCTCACATCCCAAACTATTCCCTGGGTTCGGTGTGCTCACATCCCAAACTATTCCCTGGGTTCGGTGTGCTCACATCCCAAACTATTCCCTGGGGATGGATGTGCTCACATCCCAAACTATTCCCTGGGTTCGATGTGCTCACATCCCAAACTATTCCCTGGGGATGGATGTGCTCACATCCCAAACTATTCCCTGGGGATGGATGTGCTCACATCCCAAACTATTCCCTGGGTTCGGTGTGCTCACATCCCAAACTATTCCCTGGGTTCGGTGTGCTCACATCCCAAACTATTCCCTGGGTTCAGTGTGCTCACATCCCAAACTATTCCCTGGGGATGGATGTGCTCACATCCCAAACTATTCCCTGGGTTCGGTGTGCTCACATCCCAAACTATTCCCTGGGTTCGGTGTGCTCACATCCCAAACTATTCCCTGGGGATGGATGTGCTCACATCCCAAACTATTCCCTGGGGATGGATGTGCTCACATCCCAAACTATTCCCTGGGTTCGGTGTGCTCACATCCCAAACTATTCCCTGGGGATGGATGTGCTCACATCCCAAACTATTCCCTGGGGATGGATGTGCTCACATCCCAAACTATTCCCTGGGGATGGATGTGCTCACATCCCAAACTATTCCCTGGGTTCTGTGTGCTCACATCCCAAACTATTCCCTGGGTTCAGTGTGCTCACATCCCAAACTATTCCCTGGGTTCGGTGTGCTCACATCCCAAACTATTCCCTGGGGATGGATGTGCTCACATCCCAAACTATTCCCTGGGTTCGGTGTGCTCACATCCCAAACTATTCCCTGGGTTCGGTGTGCTCACATCCCAAACTATTCCCTGGGTTCAGTGTGCTCACATCCCAAACTATTCCCTGGGGATGGATGTGCTCACATCCCAAACTATTCCCTGGGTTCGGTGTGCTCACATCCCAAACTATTCCCTGGGTTCGGTGTGCTCACATCCCAAACTATTCCCTGGGGATGGATGTGCTCACATCCCAAACTATTCCCTGGGGATGGATGTGCTCACATCCCAAACTATTCCCTGGGTTCGGTGTGCTCACATCCCAAACTATTCCCTGGGGATGGATGTGCTCACATCCCAAACTATTCCCTGGGGATGGATGTGCTCACATCCCAAACTATTCCCTGGGTTTGGTGTGCTCACATCCCAAACTATTCCCTGGGTTCAGTGTGCTCACATCCCAAACTATTCCCTGGGTTCTGTGTGCTCACATCCCAAACTATTCCCTGGGTTCAGTGTGCTCACATCCCAAACTATTCCCTGGGTTCTGTGTGCTCACATCCCAAACTATTCCCTGGGTTCCGTCTGCTCACATCCCAAACTATTCCCTGGGTTTGGTGTGCTCACATCCCAAACTATTCCCTGGGCTCAGTGTGCTCACATCCCAAACTATTCCCTGGGGATGGATGTGCTCACATCCCAAACTATTCCCTGGGTTCAGTGTGCTCACATCCCAAACTATTCCCTGGGGATGGATGTGCTCACATCCCAAACTATTCCCTGGGGATGGATGTGCTCATATCCCAAACTATTCCCTGGGTTCAGTGTGCTCACATCCCAAACTATTCCCTGGGTTCGGTGTGCTCACATCCCAAACTATTCCCTGGGGATGGATGTGCTCACATCCCAAACTATTCCCTGGGTTCGGTGTGCTCACATCCCAAACTATTCCCTGGGTTCGGTGTGCTCACATCCCAAACTATTCCCTGGGGATGGATGTGCTCATATCCCAAACTATTCCCTGGGGATGGATGTGCTCACATCCCAAACTATTCCCTGGGGATGGATGTGCTCATATCCCAAACTATTCCCTGGGGATGGATGTGCTCACATCCCAAACTATTCCCTGGGTTTGGTGTGCTCACATCCCAAACTATTCCCTGGGTTCAGTGTGCTCACATCCCAAACTATTCCCTGGGTTCAGTGTGCTCACATCCCAAACTATTCCCTGGGTTCGGTGTGCTCACATCCCAAACTATTCCCTGGGGATGGATGTGCTCACATCCCAAACTATTCCCTGGGTTCAGTGTGCTCACATCCCAAACTATTCCCTGGGTTCGGTGTGCTCACATCCCAAACTATTCCCTGGGGATGGATGTGCTCATATCCCAAACTATTCCCTGGGGATGGATGTGCTCACATCCCAAACTATTCCCTGGGGATGGATGTGCTCACATCCCAAACTATTCCCTGGGTTCGGTGTGCTCACATCCCAAACTATTCCCTGGGGATGGATGTGCTCACATCCCAAACTATTCCCTGGGGATGGATGTGCTCACATCCCAAACTATTCCCTGGGTTTGGTGTGCTCACATCCCAAACTATTCCCTGGGGATGGATGTGCTCACATCCCAAACTATTCCCTGGGGATGGATGTGCTCACATCCCAAACTATTCCCTGGGGATGGATGTGCTCACATCCCAAACTATTCCCTGGGGATGGATGTGCTCACATCCCAAACTATTCCCTGGGTTTGGTGTGCTCATATCCCAAACTATTCCCTGGGTTCAGTGTGCTCACATCCCAAAACATTCCCTGATTGCACTGCTCTGGGCAGGCCCAGGGTGTGCTGAGCAGGGAATCCATCAGGGAATCCATCAGGGAATCAATTGTGGAATCAATGAGGGAATCAGGGAATCCACCAGGGAAGAGTCAGGGAATGAGTCAGGGAATCCACCAGGGAACCCATCAGGGAATCAATGAAGGAATCAATCAGGGAATCCATCAGGGAATCCATCAGGGCGTCAGGGCATCAGTCAGGGAATTAATCAGGGAATCCATCAGGGAATCAACCAGGGAATCAACCAGGGAATCCATCAGGGAAATCAGGGAATCCATCAGGGAAATCAGGGAATCCATCAGGGAATTAATCAGGGCATCAATCAGGGAATTAATCAGGGAATCCGTCAGGGAATGGGCTGGGTTGGAGAGACCTCAGCGCTCATCCCATCCCACCCAGGGACAGCTCCCCTTATCCCAGCTGGATCCAAACCCATCCAACCTGGCCTTGGGCACTGCCAGGGATCCAGGGGCGGCCACAGCAAACCTGGGAATTCCAGAATTCCAGCCAGGAATTCCTGCCCAAGATCCCAATCTCCCCTTTCCCAGTGGGAGCCATTCCCTGTGTCCTGTCCCTCCATCCCCTGTCCCCAGTCCCTCTCCACCTCTTCCCTTTAGGAGCTGTGAGTTTTCCCTGGATTTTCCCTCTCCAGGGAACGTTCCCAGGCTCACCTCGTGCTCCAGCGAGCTGTACCCCTTTAGGAGCTGTGAGTTTTCCCTGGATTTTCCCTTTTCCAGGGAACGTTCCCAGGCTCACCTCGTGCTCCAGCGAGCTGTACTCCTTTAGGAGCTGTGAGTTTTCCCTGGATTTTCCCTTTTCCAGGAACGTTCCCAGGCTCACCTCGTGCTCCAGCGAGCTGTACCCCTTTAGGAGCTGTGAGTTTTCCCTGGATTTTCCCTCTCCAGGGAACGTTCCCAGGCTCACCTCGTGCTCCAGCCAGCTGTACTCCTTTAGGAGCTGTGAGTTTTCCCTGGATTTTCCCTTCCCAGGAACGTTCCCAGGCTCACCTCGTGTTCCAGCCAGCTGTACCCCTTTAGGAGCTGTGAGTTTTCCCTGGATTTTCCCTTCCCAGGAACGTTCCCAGGCTCACCTCGTGCTCCAGCGAGCTGTACCCCTTTAGGAGCTGTCAGTTTTCCCTGGATTTTCCCTCTCCAGGGAACGTTCCCAGGCTCACCTCGTGCTCCAGCGAGCTGTACTCCTTCAGGAGCTGTGAGTTTTCCCTGGATTTTCCCTTCCCAGGGAATGTTCCCAGGCTCACCTCGTGCTCCAGTGAGCTGTACCCCTTTAGGAGCTGTGAGTTTTCCCTGGATTTTCCCTCTCCCAGGGAACGTTCCCAGGCTCACCTCGTGCTCCAGCGAGCTGTACTCCTTTAGGAGCTGTGAGTTTTCCCTGGATTTTCCCTCTCCCAGGGAACGTTCCCAGGCTCACCTCGTGCTCCAGCCAGCTGTACTCCTTTAGGAGCTGTGAGTTTTCCCTGGATTTTCCCTTCCCAGGGAACGTTCCCAGGCTCACCTCGTGCTCCAGCCAGCTGTACCCCTTTAGGAGCTGTGAGTTTTCCCTGGATTTTCCCTCTCCAGGGAACGTTCCCAGGCTCACCTCGTGCTCCAGCCAGCTGTACCCCTTTAGGAGCTGTGAGTTTTCCCTGGATTTTCCCTCTCCAGGGAACGTTCCCAGGCTCACCTCGTGCTCCAGTGAGCTGTACCCCTTTAGGAGCTGTGAGTTTTCCCTGGATTTTCCCTTTTCCAGGAACGTTCCCAGGCTCACCTCGTGCTCCAGCGAGCTGTACCCCTTTAGGAGCTGTGAGTTTTCCCTGGATTTTCCCTTTTCCAGGAACGTTCCCAGGCTCACCTCGTGCTCCAGTGAGCTGTACCCCTTTAGGAGCTGTGAGTTTTCCCTGGATTTTCCCTTCCCAGGGAATGTTCCCAGGCTCACCTCGTGCTCCAGCCAGCTGTACCCCTTTAGGAGCTGTGAGTTTTCCCTGGATTTTCCCTCTCCAGGAATGTTCCCAGACTCACCTCGTGCTCCAGCCAGCTGTACCCCTTTAGGAGCTGTGAGTTTTCCCTGGATTTTCCCTCTCCCAGGAACGTTCCCAGGCTCACCTCGTGCTCCAGCGAGCTGTACTCCTTTAGGAGCTGTGAGTTTTCCCTGGATTTTCCCTCTCCAGGGAACGTTCCCAGGCTCACCTCGTGCTCCAACGAGCTGTACCCCTTTAGGAGCTGTGAGTTTTCCCTGGATTTTCCCTTCCCAGGAACGTTCCCAGGCTCACCTCGTGCTCCAGCGAGCTGTACCCCTTTAGGAGCTGTGAGTTTTCCCTGGATTTTCCCTTTTCCAGGAACATTCCCAGGCTCACCTCATGCTCCAGCGAGCTGTACCCCTTTAGGAGCTGTGAGTTTTCCCTGGATTTTCCCTCTCCAGGAATGTTCCCAGGCTCACCTCGTGCTCCAGCCAGCTGTACCCCTTTAGGAGCTCTGAGTTTTCCCTGGATTTTCCCTTTTCCAGGAACGTTCCCAGGCTCACCTCGTGCTCCAGTGAGCTGTACTCCTTTAGGAGCTGTGAGTTTTCCCTGGATTTTCCCTTTTCCAGGAACGTTCCCAGACTCACCTCGTGCTCCAGCCAGCTGTACCCCTTTAGGAGCTGTGAGTTTTCCCTGGATTTTCCCTTTTCCAGGAACGTTCCCAGGCTCACATCGTGCTCCAGCGAGCTGTACCCCTTTAGGAGCTGTGAGTTTTCCCTGGATTTTCCCTTCCCAGGGAACGTTCCCAGGCTCACATCGTGCTCCAGCCAGCTGTACTCCTTTAGGAGCTGTGAGTTTTCCCTGGATTTTCCCTTCCCAGGGAATGTTCCCAGGCTCACCTCGTGCTCCAGCGAGCTGTACCCCTTTAGGAGCCGTGAGTTTTCCCTGGATTTTCCCTTTTCCAGGGAACGTTCCCAGGCTCACCTCGTGCTCCAGCGAGCTGTACCCCTTTAGCTGTGAGTTTTCCCTGGATTTTCCCTTCCCAGGAACGTTCCCAGGCTCACCTCGTGCTCCAGCCAGCTGTACCCCTTTAGGAGCCGTGAGTTTTCCCTGGATTTTCCCTTTTCCAGGGAACGTTCCCAGGCTCACCTCGTGCTCCAGCGAGCTGTACCCCTTTAGCTGTGAGTTTTCCCTGGATTTTCCCTTCCCAGGAACGTTCCCAGGCTCACCTCGTGCTCCAGCCAGCTGTACCCCTTTAGGAGCTGTGAGTTTTCCCTGGATTTTCCCTTTTCCAGGAACGTTCCCAGGCTCACCTCGTGCTCCAGCGAGCTGTACCCCTTTAGGAGCTGTCAGTTTTCCCTGGATTTTCCCTTCCCAGGGAACGTTCCCAGGCTCACCTCGTGCTCCAGCGAGCTGTACTCCTTTAGGAGCTGTGAGTTTTCCCTGGATTTTCCCTCTCCAGGAATGTTCCCAGGCTCACCTCGTGCTCCAGCGAGCTGTACTCCTTTAGGAGCTGTGAGTTTTCCCTGGATTTTCCCTCTCCCAGGGAACGTTCCCAGGCTCACCTCGTGCTCCAGCCAGCTGTACTCCTTTAGGAGCTGTGAGTTTTCCCTGGATTTTCCCTTCCCAGGGAACGTTCCCAGGCTCACATCGTGCTCCAGCGAGCTGTACTCCTTTAGGAGCTGTGAGTTTTCCCTGGATTTTCCCTCTCCAGGGAACGTTCCCAGGCTCACCTCGTGCTCCAGCCAGCTGTACCCCTTTAGGAGCTGTGAGTTTTCCCTGGATTTTCCCTCTCCAGGAACGTTCCCAGGCTCACCTCGTGCTCCAGCCAGCTGTACCCCTTTAGGAGCTGTGAGTTTTCCCTGGATTTTCCCTTTTCCAGAAGGTTCCCAGGCTCACCTCGTGCTCCAGCCAGCTGTACCCCTTTAGGAGCTGTGAGTTTTCCCTGGATTTTCCCTTCCCAGGGAACGTTCCCAGGCTCACCTCGTGCTCCAGCCAGCTGTACCCCTTTAGGAGCTGTGAGTTTTCCCTGGATTTTCCCTTTTCCAGAACGTTCCCAGGCTCACCTCGTGCTCCAGCGAGCTGTACTCCTTTAGGAGCTGTGAGTTTTCCCTGGATTTTCCCTTTTCCAGAAGGTTCCCAGGCTCACCTCGTGCTCCAGCCAGCTGTACCCCTTTAGGAGCTGTGAGTTTTCCCTGGATTTTCCCTTTTCCAGGAACATTCCCAGGCTCACCTCGTGCTCCAGCGAGCTGTACTCCTTTAGGAGCTGTGAGTTTTCCCTGGATTTTCCCTTCCCAGGGAACGTTCCCAGGCTCACTCGTGCTCCAGCGAGCTGTACCCCTTTAGGAGCTGTGAGTTTTCCCTGGATTTTCCCTTTTCCAGGGAATGTTCCCAGGCTCACCTCGTGCTCCAGCCAGCTGTACCCCTTTAGGAGCTGTGAGTTTTCCCTGGATTTTCCCTCTCCAGGGAACGTTCCCAGGCTCACCTCGTGCTCCAGCGAGCTGTACCCCTTTAGGAGCTGTGAGTTTTCCCTGGATTTTCCCTTTTCCAGGGAATGTTCCCAGGCTCACCTCGTACTCCAGCGAGCTGTACTCCTTTAGGAGCTGTGAGTTTTCCCTGGATTTTCCCTTTTCCAGGAACGTTTCCAGGCTCACCTCGTGCTCCAGCCAGCTGTACCCCTTTAGGAGCTGTGAGTTTTCCCTGGATTTTCCCTTCCCAGGGAACGTTCCCAGGCTCACCTCGTGCTCCAGCCAGCTGTACTCCTTTAGGAGCTGTCAGTTTTCCCTGGATTTTCCCTTCCCGGGAACGTTCCCAGGCTCACCTCGTGCTCCAGCCAGCTGTACCCCTTTAGGAGCTGTGAGTTTTCCCTGGATTTTCCCTTTTCCAGAACGTTCCCAGGCTCACCTCGTGCTCCAGCCAGCTGTACTCCTTTAGGAGCTGTGAGTTTTCCCTGGATTTTCCCTCTCCAGGGAACGTTCCCAGGCTCACCTCGTGCTCCAGCCAGCTGTACCCCTTTAGGAGCTGTGAGTTTTCCCTGGATTTTCCCTCTCCAGGGAACGTTCCCAGGCTCACCTCGTGCTCCAGCGAGCTGTACCCCTTTAGGAGCTGTGAGTTTTCCCTGGATTTTCCCTCTCCAGGGAACGTTCCCAGGCTCACCTCGTGCTCCAGCGAGCTGTACCCCTTTAGGAGCTGTGAGTTTTCCCTGGATTTTCCCTTTTCCAGAAGGTTCCCAGGCTCACCTCGTGCTCCAGCGAGCTGTACCCCTTTAGGAGCTGTGAGTTTTCCCTGGATTTTCCCTTTTCCAGAAGGTTCCCAGGCTCACCTCGTGCTCCAGCGAGCTGTACTCCCCCTCGGTCTGCTCGCGGATGATCACCAGGTCCAGGTTGTTGTGCCGCGTCTGGTACCCAGGGAGGCTCTTGACGTGAACAACGTTGGCAAAGAGATCCAGCTTCCTCCTGGGACACACGGGGACAGAGGGGACACACGGACACGGGGACAAAGAGACATGGGGACACACGGACAAGGGGACAAAGAGACACGGGGACACACGGACAAGGGGACACAGGGGACAGACGGACACATGGACAGATGGACATGGGGACACACGGACAGATGGACACATGGACATGGGGACACAGGGACAGGCAGACACGGGGACACAGGGGACAGACGGACAGATGGACATGGGGACACACGGACAGATGGACACACGGACAGATGGACACACGGACAGATGGACATGGGGACACATGGGGACACGGGGACATGGGGGACAGGGACACATGAGGACAGGGGGACACAGGGGGACAGACAGACACACGGAGAGGGAACACGGGACAGATGGACACAGGGTCACAGGGACATGGGGACACAGGTCACAGGGACACACGGACACGGGGACACAGGGACAGCGTCACCTGGGGCTGCTCTGGGTCACTCTGTCCCCTCTGAGGGTTGGGGACACCCACGGGGAGCAGGGACAGCTCCTGGATCATCCCTCAGTAACTGCCCAATAACTCATTAATTAATCAATGGGGATAGCTCCTGATCATCCCCCAGTAACTGCCCAATAACTCATTAATTAATTAATGGGGACAGCTCCTGATCATCCCTCAGTAACTGCCCAATAACTCATTAATTAATTAATAGGGACAGCTCCTGGATCATCCCTCAGTAACTGCCCAATAACTCATTAATTAATCAATGGGGACAGCTCCTGGATCATCCCTCAGTAACTGCCCAATAACTCATTAATTAATTAATGGGGATAGCTCCTGATCATCCCTCAGTAACTGCCCAATAACTCATTAATTAATCAATGGGGACAGCTCCTGGATCATCCCTCACTAACTGCCCAATAACTCATTAATTAATCAATGGGGACAGCTCCTGGATCATCCCCCAGTAACTGCCCAATAACTCATTAATTAATCAATGGGGACAGCTCCTGCATCATCCCCCAGTAACTGCCCAATAACTCATTAATTAATCAATGGGGACAGCTCCTGATCATCCCTCAGTAACTGCCCAATAACTCATTAATTAATTAATGGGGATAGCTCCTGGATCATCCCTCAGTAACTGCCCAATAACTCAATTATTAATTAACAGGGACAGCTCCTGGATCATCCCCCAGTAACTGCCCAATAACTCATTGATTAATTAATGGGGACAGCTCCTGATCATCCCTCAGTAACTGCCCAATAACTCATTAATTAATTAATGGGGACAGCTCCTGGATCATCCCTCAGTAACTGCCCAATAACTCATTAATTAATCAATGGGGACAGCTCCTGCATCATCCCCCAGTAACTGCCCAATAACTCATTAATTAATTAATGGGGAAAGCTCCTGGATCATCCCTCAGTAACTGCCCAATAACTCATTAATTAATCAATGGGGATAGCTCCTGGATCATCCCTCAGTAACTGCCCAATAACTCATTAATTAATCAATGGGGATAGCTCCTGGATCATCCCTCAATAACTGCCCAATAACTCATTAATTAATCAATGGGGACAGCTCCTGGATCATCCCCCAATAACTGCCCAATAACTCATTAATTAATCAATGGGGACAGCTCCTGCATCATCCCTCAGTAACTGCCCAATAACTCATTAATTAATTCATGGGGATAGCTCCTGATCATCCCTCAATAATTGCCCAATAACTCATTAATTAATTCATGGGGATAGCTCCTGGATCATCCCTCAGTAACTGCCCAATAACTCATTGATTAATTAATGGGGACAGCTCCTGATCATCCCTCAATAACTGCCCAATAACTCATTAATTAATCAATGGGGACAGCTCCTGGATCATCCCTCAATAACTGCCCAATAACTCATTGATTAATTAATGGGGACATCCCGGCCATGGGCGGTCCCTCAGGAGTTCTGCCTCCCAATTACTCATTAATCAGTAATTAACATTTTAATTTCCCCGCCACTCCCCGGTGTCCCACTGAACCGGGACAGCTCCCGGTGTTTCGTTTCCCAGCCTCCTTCTCCTCTGCCCCGTTAACTCAATTAATGATTCACTAATGAAGTTAATTATTAAGTTAATTAGTTAATTAACTTCCCGGGCGCTCACCTGAGCCTCATGTCATAGGACGCCAGGTCTCCCTTGTGGGACATCTCCATGGGCGTGTGGATCTTCCCTGCAGGACACGGAGCGGGAATCGTCCCCAAATCCCACAAAAAACCTCCCCTGGCACCGCCTGAGGGGACAATCCCGCACAGGGGACGGGGACACGGGGACAGGGACACGGGGACAGGGCAGGGACAGGGCAGGGACAGGGACACAGGGACAGGGACACGGGGACAGGGACACGGGACAGGGACACGGGACAGGGACACAGGGACAGGGACACAGGGACCAGCAACACAGGGACATGGGACAGGGACATGGGGACACAGGACAGGGACACAGACACAGGGGACAGGGGACAGGGGACAGGGAACAGGGACACAGGGGCAGGGACACAGGGACAGGGACACAGGGACATGGGGACACAGGACAGGGACACAGGGACCAGCGACACAGGGACATGGGACAGGGACACAGGGACACAGGACAGGGACACAGGGACAGGGACATGGGGACACAGGACAGGGACACAGGGACAGGGGACAGGGACATGGGGACACAGGACAGGGACACAGGGACAGGGGACAGGGACACAGGGAACAGGGACACAGGGAACAGGGAGAGGGACACAGGGACACAGGGGCAGGGACACAGGGACATGGGGACACAGGACAGGGACACAGGGACAGGGACACAGGGACATGGGGACACAGGACAGGGACACAGGGACAGGAGACAGGGACACAGGGACATGGGGACACAGGACAGGGACACAGGGACAGGGACACAGGGACATGGGGACACAGGGACATGGGGACACAGGACAGGGACACAGGGCCAGGGCCAGGGCCACCCCAGCAGGTGCTCACCGATCAGAGCCACCTTGCTCTCCTTCATGGAATCCACCACGCGGTCCAGCTTCTCCTCGGACGCCGTGTTCTGCACCTCGCTCAGGTGGTGCTCGTCGAAGATGACGGGGACATTGCCGGCCTGGCGCGGGGACAGGGCCACCAGGGGTCACAGGGACACCCAGGGGTCACTGAGGGTCACCCGGGGTCACCCAGGGACACCCAGGGGTCACTGAGGGCCACCCGGGGTCACCCGGGGTCACCCGGGGTCACCCAGGGACACTCAGCGACATACAGGGACATGGAGGGACACTGAGGGACAACTAGGGACACTCAGTGACAGCCAGGGACAGCCAGGGACATCCAGGGACACCCCAGGGACACTCAGTGACACCCAGATACACTCAGGGACACCCCGGGTCACCTAGACACCCAGGGACACCCCAGTGACAACCCAGTGACACTTAGGGGATACCCCGTGACACCCAGGGACACTCAGGGACACCCAGTGACACTCAGGGGACACCCAGCGACAGCCCGTGACACCCAGGGTCACCCAGACACCCAGTGACACTCAGGGACACCCCGTGACACTCAAGGACACCCAGGGACACTTAGGGGATACCCCGTGACACCCAGGGACACTCAGGGACACCCCAGTGACACCCAGGGTCACCCAGTGACACCCCAGTGACACCCAGTGACACCCAGGCCAGCCGCCGGTGTCCCCCGGGTGCGGCCGTACCTTGAACACCTCCTTGACGGCGTGCATGAGCTCGGGCCCCACGCCGTCCCCCGGCAGCATCGTCACCTGGAACGTCCCCTCGGCCTTGCGCGACTGCCGAGACACCGCGGGGTCACCCCACAGGGCAGGGGTCACCCCACAGGGCAGGGGTCACCCCACAGCACAGGGGTCACCCCACAGTGCAGGGGTCACCCCACAGCAGAGGGGTCACCCCACAGGGGAGGGGTCACCCCAAAGGAGAGGGGTCACCCCACAGCGCAGGGGTCACCCCACAGCGCAGGGGTCACCCCAAAGGAGAGGGGTCACCCCACAGCACAGGGGTCACCCCAAAGGAGAGGGGTCACCCCACAGCGCAGGGGTCACCCCACAGCACAGGGGTCACCCCACAGCGCAGGGGTCACCCCACAGCGCGGGGGTCACCCCACAGCGCAGGGGTCACCCCACAGCGCAGGGTCACCCCAAAGCAGAGGGGTCACCCCACAGCGCAGGGGTCACCCCACAGGGCAGGGGTCACCCCACAGCGCAGGGGTCACCCCAAAGGGATGGGGTCACCCCACAGGGGAGGGGTCACCCCAAAGGGATGGGGTCACCCCACAGCGCAGGGGTCACCCCAAAGGAGAGGGGTCACCCCACAGGGGAGGGGTCACCCCAAAGGGATGGGGTCACCCCACAGGGGAGGGGTCACCCTACAGCGCAGGGGTCACCCCACAGGGGAGGGGTCACCCCAAAGGGATGGGGTCACCCCACAGCGCAGGGGTCACCCCAAAGGAGAGGGGTCACCCCACAGCACAGGGGTCACCCCAAAGGGATGGGGTCACCCCACAGCAGAGGGGTCATCCCAAAGGAGAGGGGTCACCCCACAGCAGAGGGGTCACCCCACAGCGCAGGGGTCACCCCAAAGGAGCAGGGTCACCCCAGGGGTCACCCCAGAGCAGCAGGGTCACCCCAGAGCAGCGGGGTCACCCCAGAGGGGGGCACAGGGACCCCCTGAGCGATGCCCACACCCCTGAGGACACGGAAATCCCAGATTTTTGGGGTCACGGATTGTTGGGGTTGGGAAGTGCCCAGGCCACCTCTGAGCGTGTCCCCAAGTGCCACATCCCACGGGTGGGGCTCCACCACTGCGCTTCCCAGGAGCAGAATTCCCGGAATCCAACCCAAACCTCCTGGCACAGCCTGGGGCCGTGTCCCCTTGTGCTGTCCCCTCCTGCAGAGCCGGGGTCCCCCCTGATCCCCCTTTTCTCCAGGCTCAGCCTCTCCTGCTGCTCCAGCCCCTTCCCTAAATCCATTTTTTTGGCCCTGGACACGCTCCAGCCCCTCCAAGCCTTGTCCTGAGATGTCAATCCCTGTCCCTGTGCCACCCCGGCGGTGACACCAGCCCTGAGCGCACCCGACACCAGAGAGAGCCTTCTCCTCAATCAGCACTTCCAGAAATAACCTCTCCCTCCGAATCCCCTCACTCCCGCTCCCTCAGGATCCCAGGGACTTTAAACAGTCATTTCAGCAGGAATTTTCCCAAAATCCAACCCAGTATCAGCCTGGTCTCCCTGAATTCCCACATCCCTCACCGTTTTTAACAGGAATTTCCCCCAAATCCAACCCAGTATCAGCCCAACGTTCCTGAATTCCCTCATTCCTCACCGTTTTTAACAGGAATTTCCCCAAAATCCAGCCCAATATCAGCCCAATGTTCCTGAATTCCCTCATTCCTCACCGTTTTTAACAGGAATTTCCCCAAAATCCAACCCAATATCAGCCCAATGTTCCTGAATTCCCACATCCCTCACCATTTTTAACAGGAATTTCCCCAAAATCCAACCCAATATCAGCCCAATGTTCCTGAATTCCCTCATTCCTCACCGTTTTTAACAGGAATTTTCCCAATATCCAACCCAATATCAGCCTGGTCTCCCTGAATTCCAACATCCCTCACCATTTTTAACAGGAATTTCCCCAATATCCAACCCAATATCAGCCCAATGTTCCTGAATTCCCTCATTCCCGCTCCCTCAGGATCCCAGGGAATTTTGCACAGCCATTTTTAGCAAGAATTTTCCCAAAATCCAACCCAAATCTCTGCAGGGATGAGGATTCCCCCTCCCAGTTCCCTTTCCAGGAGGAATTTCCCCAAAATCCAGCCCAATATCATTGAGGAATTCCCTCATCCCTCACCGTTTTTAACAGGAATTTCCCCAAAATCCAGCCCAATACCAGCCTGGTGTTCCTGAATTCCCTCATTCCTCACCGTTTTTAACAGGAATTTCCCCCAAATCCAGCCCAATATCAGCCCAATGTTCCTGAATTCCCTCATTCCTCACCACTTTTAACAGGAATTTCCCCAAAATCCAACCCAATATCAACCTGGTGTTCCTGAATTCCCTCATTCCTCACCATTTTTAACAGGAATTTCCCCAAAATCCAACCCAATATCAGCCTGGTGTTCCTGAATTCCCTCACTCCTGCTCCCTCAGGATCCCAGGGAATTTTGCACAACCATTTTTAGGAGGAATTTCCCCAAAATCCAACCCAGTATCAGCCCGATGTTCCTAAATTCCCTCATTCCTCACCATTTTTAGCAGGAATTTCCCCAATATCCAACCCAAATCTCTTCAGGGATGAGGATTTCCCCAGTATCTGGCCCAGTATCAGCCTGGTGTTCCTGAATTCCCTCATTCCTCATCATTTTTAGCAGGAATTTCCCCAAAATCCAACCCAATGTTCCCGAATTCCCTCACTCCTGCTCCCTCAGGATCTCAGGGAATTTTGCACAGCCATTTTTAGGAGGAATTTCCCCAAAATCCAACCCAATATCAGCCTGGTGTTCCTGAACTCCCTCACTCCCGCTCCCTCAGGATCCCAGGCAAATTTAAACAGCCATTTCAGCAGGAATTTCCCCCAAATCCAACCCAATATCAGCCCAATGTTCCTGAATTCCCTCATCCCTCACCGTTTCTAACAGGAATTTCCCCAATATCCAACCCAATATCAGCCCAATGTTCCTGAATTCCCTCATCCCTCACCGTTTTTAACAGGAATTTTCCCAATATCCAACCCAATATCAGCCCAATGTTCCTGAATTCCCTCATTCCTCACCATTTTTAACAGGAATTTCCCCAATATCCAAGCCAGTATCAGCCCAATGTTCCTAAACTCCCTCACTTTCGCTCCCTCAGGATCCCAGGAAACTTGAAACAGCCATTTCAGCAGGAATTTTCCCAAAATCCAACCCAATATCGTTGAGGAATTCCCTCATTCCTCACCGTTTTTAACAGGAATTTCCCCAAAATCCAGCCCAATATCAGCCCAACGTTCCTGAATTCCCTCATTCCTCACCGTTTTTAACAGGAATTTCCCCAAAATCCAGCCCAATATCAGCCTGGTGTTCCTGAACTCCCTCACTCTCGCTCCCTCAGGATCCCACGGAATTTTGCACAGCCATTTTTAGCAGGAATTTTCCCAAAATCCAACCCAAATCTCTTCAGGGATGAGGATTTCCCCAATATCCAACCTGGTACAGCCCAGTGTTCCTGAATTCCCACATCCCTCACCATTTTTAGCAGGAATTTCCCCAATATCAGCTTGGTGTTCCTGAATTCCCTCACTCCTGCTCCCTCAGGAACTCAGGGAATTTTGCACAGCCATTTTTAGGAGGAATTTTCCCAAAATCCAACTCAATATCAGCCTGGTGTTCCTAAATTCCCTCATTCCTCACCATTTTTAGCAGGAATTTCCCCAACATCCAACCCAAATCTCTTCAGGGGTGAGGATTTCCCCAGTATCTGGCCCAGTATCAGCCTGGTGTTCCTGAATTCCCTCATTCCTCATCATTTTTAGCAGTAATTTCCCCAAAATCCAGCCCAGCACCAGCCCAATGTTCCTGAATTCCCTCACTCCTGCTCCCTCAGGATCTCAGGGAATTCTGCAGCGCCAATTTTTGCAGGAATTTCCCCAAAATCCAACCCAATGTTCCCGAATTCCCTCACTCCTGCTCCCTCAGGATCTCAGGGAATTTTGCACAGCCATTTTTAGGAGGAATTTCCCCAAAATCCAACTCAATATCAGCCTGGTGTTCCTAAATTCCCTCATTCCTCACCATTTTTAGCAGGAATTTCCCCAAAATCCAGCCCAGGACCAGCCCAATGTTCCCAAATTCTCTGACTCCTGCTCCCTCAGGATCTCAGGGAATTCTGCAGAGCCAATTTTTGCAGGAATCCCCCCAAAATCCAACCCAATGTTCCCGAATTCCCTCACTCCTGCTCCCTCAGGATCTCAGGGAATTCTGCAGAGCCAATTTTAGCAGGAATTTCCCCAAAATCCAGCCCAATGTTCCCGAATTCCCTCAATCCTGCTCCCTCAGGATCTCAGGGAATTCTGCAGAGCAAATTTTAGCAGGAATTTCCCCAAAATCCAACCCAATGTTCCCGAATCCCCTCACTCCTGCTCCCTCAGGATCTCAGGGAATTCTGCAGAGCCAATTTTTGCAGGAATTCCCCCAAAATCCAATCCAATGTTCCCGAATCCCCTCAATCCTGCTCCCTCAGGATCTCAGGGAATTCTGCAGAGCCAATTTTTGCAGGAATTCCCCCAAAATCCAATCCAATGTTCCCGAATTCCCTCAATCCTGCTCCCTCAGGATCTCAGGGAATTCTGCAGAACTAATTTTTGCAGGAATTCCCCCAAAATCCAATCCAATGTTCCCGAATTCCCTCACTCCTGCTCCCTCAGGATCTCAGGGAATTCTGCAGAGCCAATTTTTGCAGGAATTTCCCCAAAATCCAACCCAATGTTCCCGAATTCCCTCACTCCTGCTCCCTCAGGATCTCAGGGAATTCTGCAGAGCCAATTTTTGCAGGAATTTCCCCAAAATCCAACCCAATGTTCCCGAATTCCCTCACTCCTGCTCCCTCAGGATCTCAGGGAATTCTGCAGAGCCAATTTTTGCAGGAATTTCCCCAAAATCCAACCCAATGTTCCCGAATTCCCTCACTCCTGCTCCCTCAGGATCTCAGGGAATTCTGCAGAGCCAATTTTAGCAGGAATTTCCCCAAAACCCAACCCAATGTTCCCGAATTCCCTCACTCCTGCTCCCTCAGGATCTCAGGGAATTCTGCAGAGCCAATTTTTGCAGGAATTTCCCCAAAATCCAACCCAATGTTCCCGAATTCCCTCACTCCCGCTCCCTCCGGATGCCGTGGAATTTTGCCAATCCCCATTTCACCCCTGGGACATCCCACCCATCCCTTCCCCTTCTTCCCACTCCCACCCTGTCCTCCCCACCGATGCCAAACTTCCTCAGGGCAGAATTCCCATTCCCCAGCCCCAACCCGGGAATTCTCCAGCCCCAGCAATTCCAGGGACTCCCCGGGATTCCAGGAGGGAGCAGGGGAGGGAGGAAAGCTGAGAGTCACGAATCGGGAGCTTTAAATACTCCGGAATCGAATTTCCCCCGGGAAGGGCAGTGCTGGGCCCGGCTCAAGGTCACGCACACACCCAGGGAACGAGTCCTTCCCTCAACATTTCCAAGGGAATCAGGGAATTTTCTGGCCGGGAAAATCCTCAGAGACCCCGCCCCGGGCACCGCCTCTGAGCGTGTCCCCAAGCGCCACATCCGCGGGGCTCTCAAACCCCATTCAGGCCGGGAAAATTCTCCAAAATCCCACCCAAACCTCACCCTGAGGCCGTCTCCCCTCGTTCCCTACCCTCCTCCCCTCTGTCAGGGAGTTTTGGGGGGTCCCGATCCCCGGTTTTTTTTTCCCCCCAAATCTGCTCACCTTGGCCTGGGCTTGCTGCAGGAGCGCGGCCGAGCTGCCCAGCCCTCGCCACAGCCCGAGGCTCTGGGCACGCAGGAGGCCCTGGGGGTGCCGGGGCAGGGGGGTTCGGAGGTCAGGAAGGCCCGTGGGGAGGTGCCCCCCACCCACAAAATCCTCCCGCCTTCCCCGTTCCTCCCAGCCCGAAGGAGTCACCCCCGAAATGAGCACCCGCAAAACAGCCTGAACATCCCCAGCCGGCCCCGACCTCACCCGGACCGAGCCCCCAGACCCGGACCGAGCCCCCAGACCCGGACTGAGCCCCCCAAACCCCGTCTGACCCTCCCCAGCCCTCACTGACCGCACTCAGCCCTCAGAGACCCCCTCAGACCTCACTGACCCCCCTCAGCCCTCAGAGAGGCCCCTCAGCCCTCACTGACCGCACTCAGCCCTCAGAGACCCCCTCAGCCCTCATGGACCCCCCTCAGCCCTCACTGACCCCACCCAGCCCTCATGGACCCCCCTCAGCCCTCAGAGACCCTCTCCTCAGCCCTCACCGACCCCTCGCTCAGCCCGGTGAAGGATGAGGTCAGACGCCGTTTGACCCCTCCCAGACCCTCCTAACCCGATGTCCCCACCCCAGGGCGATCCCCTACCCTCATCCCGGCCCCTCAGCCCCCATCACGGAGCCCGTTCTCCCTTCACCGCCCCTTGTCCCGGTGCCCCCTCACCGCCGCCGCCGCCCGTCCCGCGCTGAGCGCCGCCATCTTTGCGGGCCCAGAATGCACCGCGGCGCGAGGTCACGTGACAACAAGGGGCGGGGCGGCGCCCCCTGCCGGACGAGCGAGACAGCGCGGGACCGGGACGCCCCCAATGTCCCACAAGGGACCCCGAATGTCCCACAAGGGACCCCCCAAATGTCCTCCGAGAGACCCCCAATGTCCCACAAGGGACGCCCCCAATGTCCCACAAGGGACCCCGAATGTCCCACAAGGGACCCCCCAAATGTCCTCTGAGAGACCCCAAATGTCCCCTCAGGGACGCCCCCAATGTCCCCCGAGAGACCCCAAATGTCCCACAAGGGACGCCCCCAATGTCCCCTGGGAGACCCCAAATGTCCCACAAGGGACGCCCCCAATGTCCCCTGGGAGACCCCGAATGTCCCACAAGGGACGCCCCCAATGTCCCCTGGGAGACCCCGAATGTCCCACAAGGGACGCCCCCAATGTCCCCTGGGAGACCCCAAATGTCCCACAAGGGACGCCCCCAATGTCCCCTGGGAGACCCCAAATGTCCCACAAGGGATGCCCCCGATGTCCCCTGGGAGACCCCAAATGTCCCACAAGGGACGCCCCCAATGTCCCCCGAGAGACTCCAAATGTCCCCTCAGGGACGCCCCCAATGTCCCCCGAGAGACTCCAAATGTCCCCTCAGGGACGCCCCCAAGGTCCTCCAAGAGACCCCCAATGTCCCCCGAGGGACCCCCAAATGTCCCCTCAGGGATCCCCCCAATGTCCCCCGAGGGACCCCCAAATGTCCCCTCAGGGATCCCCCCAATGTCCCCCGAGAGACCCCAAATGTCCCCCAAGGGAGCCCCTACCCTACGTCCCCTCAGGGAGCCCCCAGTGTCCTCTCAGGAATCCCTCTAATGTCCGCCTAGGGACACTCCCATGTCCCCCTCAATGTCCCCTCAGGGACCCCTCCAATCTCCCCGCCAGGGACCCCTCAATGTCCCCCAAGGGACCCCCCCAAATGTCCCCCTGGGGACCCCCAATGCCCTCCCCACTATCTCCTCAGGGATCCCCTCAATCTACATCCCCAGGGATCCCCTAATGTCCCCCAAGGGACCCCCAATATCCCTTCGGGGATCCCCTAATGTCCCCCAAGGGACCCCCAATATCCCTTCGGGGATCCCCTAATGTCCCCCAAGGGACCCCCAAATGTCGCCCAAGGGACCCCCAACATCCCTTCAGGGATCCCCTAATGTCCCCCAAGGGACACCCTAATGTCCCCTCAGGGAGCCCCCAGCGTGCCCCCCAGTGACCTCCCAATGCTCCCCCCGAGAAACCCCAATGCCCCCTCGAGGACCCCCCAGTGTCCCCCAAGGGACGCCCCAATGTCCCTCTCAATGTCCCCTCAGGGACCCCTCAGTGTTCCCCCACAGATTCCCAATGACCCTCTAGGGATCCTCCAATGTCCCACCCCCAATTTCCCCTCAGGGACCCCTCAATGTCCCCTCAATGTCCCCCCACGACTCCTCTCTCCCCTCAGGAACCCCCCCACATCCTCCCAAGCGACCTTTGGCACCACCCCGTGTCCCCCCTCTCCCGTGTGTCCCCCGGCGGTGTCCCCAGAGCCCCCATCCTCGGTGACACCCGGAGCTCTTCTCTTTATTGCGCCGTCCCCGGTGCCACCCTCGGCACCCCGCCAGTTCGAGCCCGGGCCGGAGCGGCCTCCGGGGGACACGGCCACCCCTCGCTGCTGGGGGTGTCCCCGGAGGCGTCCCCCGAGGGGGGTCACTTCTTGAGCAGCTGCGCCCGGGCCCGGTTGAGTTTCTCGGCCACGGCGCCGTCGGTGCCGGCCGTGCACCGCGACAGCACCAGGCTCATCTCGGCCTCGTTCCTGCGCTCCACCGCCGCCTCGGCCGCCTGCTCCAGGTCCCTGCGCGACGCCAGCGAGCCGTGAGGGGACAGCGGCGAGGGGACGGCGAGGGGACAGCGAGGGGACAGTGAGGGGACAGTGAAGGG